>NC_060207.1:151898214-152237857 GCF_021130785.1 Homalodisca vitripennis | reverse complement strand
AAGAATCTTCTTACTTTTTAAAGACATACTAAGCATTAACAGTGGTATAAATAAACTAGAAAAAGGAACACGCATGATGCTGCAATTAGTGAGTTAATGAATAATCAACTATATTTATCATTCGTAAAAGTTTCAAATATACTTAACAAAAATGTAACAGGTTTATCAGGAGGAATGATAAATAAAAAACAACTTGCTACGTAACCAACTGCAACAGTCTAAATCTAAATTTAACACATTTGTGAAATTTATGCTTTCGAAAAAAACAGAATATTTATTTATATCGCTTTGACATTTAATTTACAAAAATCATTTTATTATTATTGTTTGAACAACTACGATATTATATCTTATAGAGTACTGTATGAATCTTTTGTTAAATACTTTAATCCATAATTGAGAAAGCGTAGATTACACGTGTAATCTATTACAAATCGTGTGACCAAACAAAGCTGTTTTTCAGAACCAATTATTTAATAATTATTTGAGACGATTTTGGAGTATATATAAGGCGCATAGACTTACATTAGTTAAAGTACTCGTATTATCATTTGCAAGGTTTTGCTGCTTTACAAAACTTAGCTTTGGTTAACTGACCTTTGAAGTTAACTCCACTCTTTTGAACAACTTAGCATCCTATCAATTCAAATTCCCTAACTTTATTCAGCTAACTCCTGAATCTATAAAATATTTGCCTTCCCCACAATGGTTAGCCAGAGACCAGTATAAAGCATTCAGTGTTTTATAATGAAATATTTAGAAATAAGATTTATAACATACATTTATTGAGAAATAAGTTTAAAATAAAGAAATCAGTCCTCCAAAGCTTTGATGCACTGGATATGTTCATACAGGATGAGATAGTTATCGTGGTGTTGTTATGTACGTGTGTTATTATGATATCAAATAAAGGATTCTATTTGATTAACAATACTCACTTACAGTAATTAGTTATAAAATAAAGTAGATCTAAAATAAAAATAATCCAAACAACTATTTACTCACATAAATACTACGCTTCTGAAATTGATAAGTAAGACATGCTCAGGACAATTCAAACCATTATAAAGTTACATTTCTCAGAATATAGATAATGAATTCATTTTAAGCTGCATAATCCACGGCACACGCTATAAAACTTAACTAATACCTTTAAAATAACGTCCGTGAATATTCACGCTGTTACTCTGTACGTACGCGATAATGTACAAACATAAAGGTGACTGCAGATAGCGGCACTATGAGCTTAGCAGTGCAGCAGTACCGCAGTTACATTAATTAGCAGAAACGACGATTTATAGCTGTGATAAGGGAGGATGATTTACAACCCGATTCTCGCAGTTCTCGTAAAGGTGCTGCCGTAGCGAACCTCAAGATCCAGCCCAGTCCGCTATGGGCTGTAAACTGTGTTTACTCACTGATCGTATCAGAACTTGGTCTGAATAACATTTGTTATGATTGGTTTTGGTTTCGTTTAAAACAGGGTAGCTTAAAAAATACTGTGTTAAAAATGTATTAATATGGAATCTATAAGATACTGTGTACTAAAGTTGTTATACAATAGTTTTATTTCCAACTATTCTAATATAATAATGCCCCGAGGACAACCAGCATTAAAAGTAACACGTATGTCCTATAGTATTTACGTTAACCCTTGATAAATAAACGTTACTTGAATCCAGGGAAAGGAGCTACATGGGCAAACACGTTTTCTTCAGTCAAAGCACCCGCCTGAAATATTACCCAACATTCGTAATTAGGACACATTAAATATATTTTAATCACGGATTATTAGGAAGTGCTTTTTGAGTCAGGGATTAAATTTTGGATCTGTGAAATCTTATGAACCAATTAAAATTGTAAAAGCAATGCGAGGAAGGTTTTGTTTTTTCATGGAGGAATGTCATATAGTAATTTTGTCATAAATGTTTCAAGAAATTTAAAGAAGTTAACACTACTTTTTTATTAGAGAGTGAAACTTTTGTGCATATAAATTATTTAATATTTTGCCATATATATATATATATATATATGGTTTTAATTATGTTCCTTGTGTTAAGTTATGTTGATGTTTTACTTGAATAGTTTTTGAACAAATCTCTTTTTTTAATACAATTTCTATAGTTACTGAAGTATGAATAAAGGTTGGGACACACATAACCGCACCGCGCCCGACACGTGAGTCGGCCGATTGTTGGCCGTCACACGGTGTGAAACAATTGCTGCGCAGTATTTAACCTGCAAGTTCAGACACGTCCGCACCGACACCAGACCGTCGTGGCCGCACCGTGGCCGCACCGTCACCGATAGTTAAGGTTTGAATTTTGACGGGCACGGGTGCGGTCTGAGAGATCTCTTTTGAGCGGCATCAGCCATGGATGTGGAAGAAACTTATTGAAGAAATAGGAAGTTTCCTGTAGTTTATGACCAGTCGAATGACAAATATCGGAATACAGAATACAAGGAGAAAGTGTGGAAGAAAATTGCTGACAATTTGGAGCTTGGAGAGGGTAATTTATTATAATTTAAAAAGAGTTGGTCACATATTGCGTTCTTTCTTTGTAAAAATATTTCAGCAAACGTTTTATTTAATTGAATTATTTAGTATACTAACCCTACATCGTGCGCTGACATTTTGTACGTTTTTATTATTTTAACTGCAATATACTTAAAATTAAAAATAATTAATTTTACAATATAGTTTTCAAGTACGGAAAATAAACATGTACTCTAGTATGCTATACATTGTACTCTTTGTCTCCGCAATAAATACTTGACTATTGACTATATTATATATTTTACTAATATTTTACTATGTTTTACCCCATTATTATAAAACTATCTGCAACATGGCAAACTATGGCCTCACACTAAACGTTCTTGTGTTAAAGTAATACAAAATATACTGTTTGTAGTGTATTTTATTGAAATTCAAAATCAAATTTATTGATAAAAGTATTGGAAATATTTTTTAGAGTAAACTGGTCATATTTTCTTATTGTGCTAATAAAATACATCAGTTGGTATTTTATATTGTTCTAATAATAAGTAATTATAAAACTATGTTGTATATTAAGTAATTTTTAAATAACTAAATTAGAATTATGTAATGTATTGGATTTATTTGGTAAAAATTTATATCCGGTATTTTTCGCCATGGGCAAATTTACAATGTTTCTATGAAATTTTGTACGTTTTATTATTTTAACTGCATTAAAGGTCAAATAAAAATAATTTATTTACAATAAAGTTTCTTAGTACGAAAATAGTAGCGAGTATACATTTTAATTCGCCGCTTTTCATTAACACCGTTGGATTATACAGTTAGAGTTGGGATAAAAACTTGAAAATTTCACAATTTTGTAGTCAATACTATGGCAATGACGATGTAGTAGATAAATATTTTAAAAGTTTATTACAAGTGCTATAAAATAAAATATTTAATTAATTAAAAACCAAATTGAGCTTTGGCGATGAACATGAAATAATGAGTCGGCGCTGCTACTTTTTTTATTTATTGGTCAGGCGAGTTTCGTCTGCGAGAAAGTTTGAGATAATAAACCAAATTTTACCGTTAGTATTTTTTATAAATTTTTTGGAGTAGTAAACAGTTTGTCGAGAAACGAGGGTATAAAGCAGATACAAATTTTCATGCGGCGCAAACACGTGCCCGCTGCTTCGCCTCCATACGCTGCAATAGGTTAAATGTTTAAATGCTCAACCTCTTTTATACTCAAATCTATAAACATTAGTAACTTATTATGGGAATATATCTAAATTTGATTAAATCAACTAATCGTTGTAGTGGGTTTCAAAAACAAGAAGTACATAATAAAATGAAATATGATATGTATTTAAAGCAATAGCCTCTAAATTAAACCTTTTACAATACGGAAATAACTTGAATGTCTAACTTAAATAGTAAGTTAACTTTTTATGTAAATGTTACAGTTTACAATGTTACTGTTTATTTGGTGTTACAGTATATATCAATGAATGATTTCTAACATTCTATACAGGTTACAGTATAGTTTTTACAGTATCTTTATGGTATTTAGTTTATATTCCTTACTTACAAGGAAATAAAATGTACACCACATTCCATCGAAGTATATTTTAGTTGATCATTCTTAAAAAAAACTTCCAATAATACACATTATATAATCCACCACGTATATATATATATATATATATATATATATATATATATATATATATATATTTATATTATGAGTTATTACTTGTATGATATCTTTTTATTTGTGAAAATAACTGAAGAACAAGACTGACAGAATATGAAGTCTACTACCCAAGGAATATCACAGCTTTCGTTAAATGATTACGAACTCTCTGTTTATGTAATTTTTCGTTATACAATTTCGAAAAATGGTGAGCCTGACTTTAAAATATTTTAGACATATTGCCTTAATAAGTAATATGAAATGGTTAGTGTCTGGATCTTGATGTGTAAAATGATTGTCAGTTGTGAAAATTTCCCCTACCAATGCAGTGTTGCAATACTTTTGATGTCATAGAATTAATTAAATTATTTTTCTTTGCAATAAAACTGCTGTCTAAAAATTTCAGACTTAATCAATTTTTCACATATCCTGCATACAAAAGAAACTCCATTTGAGGGCTGTAAAAGTCCACCCCTATTCTTACAAGATATCAAAGAATTTCTATTAGTGGCACACACCAATAGCGGCCCTGCCTGCCGCCACACGGACGCTCGGTAGTGGGTGACTCATCCACTTCCATCCCCACCACTCTGGTGATTACCGGCTTCAAGCCGCGCGCCCCGATTGCCAGTCTATGTTCTTCTTTGGTCGCTGATATTTACTATGTTTTTACCCATTATTATAAAACGATCTGCAACATGGCCAAACTATGGCCTCACACTATACGTTCTTGTGTTAAAGTAATACAAAAATATACTGTTTGCAGTGTATTTTATTGAAATTTGCTGCAATGAAAAACACAATAAAAACAAGAATAATAGGGAAAAAACATAATCATGATATTGTTATTAACAAATTTTACGCACTAGCTGTTTGTTACCAATTAACATTGAAATTAACATTCATTTCTTAAGCAATGAAACTAAACGACTGAAGTAGATTGTTCTTGCCAGCTCACAGATCCTTCTGGCGAACTAAAGAAATGTTTAAGGTGTTCTCTCACAGCGAATGCTTTCTTCCGTTAGACCTTCCACGAACCCGAGGCGAGTCTCTGTAGAGTTATTGGTCTTCCTTCTGAAGATCTTCTGCATGGGATTGATTTTCAGAGCTCTCACGCAAATTCCAACCTTCATTTTTCCTAATAAAGTTGTGTAATATGCAAGCAGCTAGTGTAGCCATTTGTTATGTTCTCGGGGTTTCCTTGTATCCTTCTAGTAAATATTCGGAACTTTTGCTGCAAGATACCGAAAGCATTTTCTGAGACCCTTCTTGCTCTACTTAACCGGTAGTTGAAAACAGTCTTTTCATCTGTCAAGCCTTTACCTGGATATGGCCTCATCATGTACGGTTTGAGAGCGAATGCTTCGTCAGCAACACAAACCAGTGGAAGTTCTAAGTTTGTTCCAGGAAGAGCTCTTTTCTTTGGAATATTAAGTTTTTCACTTTCCAATGCTTTACCAAATTTTGAATTTGAGAAAAATACCTCCCATCTGAGTTTTTTCCATTTCCACCCACATCTACTACAATAAAGTTGTAGCAAGGATCAACCAGAGCCAACAGAACAATTGAATAAGTTTTTTTATAATTCCAATAGAGACTTCCTGATAACTTAGGGGCTTGTATTGTGATGTGCTTACCATCCAAAGCACCAATACAGTTTGGGAACTGCCACTCATTCCAAAATTCGTTTGCTATGGTATGCCACCCTTCTTCATTAGGTATTGGCATAACTTCGTTTAAGAGAACCTTCACTATTGTTCTACAAGTGTCATGAACAATTGCTGCTACTGTTGATCTGCCCAGTCTGTAGCTGAAAGAAATAGTCTTGAATGAATCTCCAGTAGCCAGAAATCTGCAACAAGCAATACAAATACTTCGTGTCAAAAAATTAACAGTCGTAATAAATATTTTATATAAATGTTTTTGCTGTTTGGTATAGGTGGAGTAGAAGAATGCAAAAAGAAAGTGGAGCTCTATTCGAGACCAGCTTCGTAGGACACTAACAAAAAAGAAAGACCAAATCTGGACAGGCAAGTGTTGCATTCCGGAAGTATAAATACGAAGATATTCTTTCATTCCTGGTACCTTTTCTTGGAGAACGAGAAGGAATCACCAATGTGTTCTCACAACAAAATGAGGAGGAAGTAAATGAGCAGGAGCTTGTTGAAGAAAAAAACCTTGAAGAAGAATACTCATGAACAACCAACAAGTGAAGATGAAAACACTAATATCGCCAAAACACCATCATCAAGTACTGCATTGGAAGATAACAAGTTCATTAAACCAAAACCGATAAAACGGGGAAAATGGCAGGTTTTCAAGAAAGTGGAAAGTCTATTCACTACGAATCTCCATCTAGTCAGCTTATGGCCTTCATACTAGCTGAGAAAGCAGCTGAGAAAAGGGCTCCTCAACAACTAGAACAACATCCAGTAGATGCTTTTTTAGCTGGTATAGCACCTTCCTTGAAATCACTAAATCCTGAACTGCTAATTGATGCCAAAGGGAAAATATTTAACATAGTGCAGGAAATTGAATTAAAAACAAGTTCAGTTTAATTGCCAAGGGAATTTCTCGATGGGACATTTCATGACATTTTCTTCGTCTTCATCGACATCCTCAGCTACACGTGGATCACCCATAGATGAGACAAGTAATGCTGACCAAGAAGTAACTTATGATTTTGAAAAATATTAATTTTCTTAATACAATTGTTTAAAATTTAAAGTGTAAATTTCAGAACATAATGTAACCTACTAATGGATTTCATAATGTTTTTTTTTTCTGAATTTGTAGTTTTCCTTAATAATATTTTGTTTGAAATGTCACAGAGTTGTATTCTCACCTTTTTCCACTTTTATTGTAGTTTTAGTAGGTGTATGGATTATTCTTGTTACTATTTTACTATAGACTCACCTTGGTGGACACCTCCATAGTTACCTATATAAGCTACTATTAGTTTTCCCAATATATTTAAAAAATAGCACAATATTATACAAGAAAATAAAATAATATCAGAAATTGTATAGTGATATTTATGCTTCAAAATTAGTAATATCTCATGTTATAACATTAAATCAACACTTACCTTAAACACACAGCCAAACGATGTTTTGGAGTTATAGCTTGCCTCCAAAATGTATCTTCTTTGTGCAAATGTGCTTTCTACTTTCGATAACAGTTTATGAAATGTGATTAGAGACATCCTATAAATACTCATAAAATTTTGTTTCGTTATCAATGAGATGAGGCATCAATGTGTAAAACTCTCCTTCTATCGTCCTTCTCTTCCAAGCGTTATCAACCCACTTTCGTCTTGTAACAGGTCGCTGTTTTCGTCTTTCTTCGTCTTCTTCCTCCAGAGCCATAGCAATTATTCCTAAGTCACTACTTTTGAATTTGCTGAACATGCTTCTAACTGGCTCAAGGTAGATAAAGCAATAATTTTTTTTAAATCAAATTCATAAATTTGCAACAAATATTATCCGTCACTCCGAAATACAAAAGACATACGCTCTATTTACAAGCAGTGAGATCGTTACGCTCGGACAGCGTACGGACAAGTGTGGCCTCGCGGTAACCGAGCCGAGCCCGCACCGACACTCGGCCGGACTGACGTGTCGGGCGCGGTGCGGTTATGTGTGTCCCAACCTTAAGGTGTGTGGTAGCTAGGACTCCAATATGCTGGGTGGTGTAACAATAGCTGAGTAATACTACTTGATAGTAGGTTGTAGGTGTAGGACTTCTAGAAATTAAGATTCAAAAGTGGGATTTAACACTCAGATAATAGAGGCTTTCAATTCAGAGTGGTGGGATTAAATTTCCGAAAAATACGACACGTTGAATTTTATTAAGTATATCCAATCTTAATCTTGAGAGCAGTGACTAAATAGCTTGTTTTATATTTTTACTGAATTGAAAATCAAATGCTCATGCATTCCTACAGTAACAAAATGTAAAAAAAATATAAAATGTAAACTAAAAAACATGTTGGTTTAAAATCTCAACCAATCCTTGCAACAAGTTTTTGCAACAAAATTGTACAAGTAGGTTCAATATAAGAAGAAGTGAAATGACTGAGTAGAAACGTTCACAGTTCCGTGAATCCCGTTGTGTGTGACTCAGAGATGCCGCCGACACGTGTGAGTGTGTGAGCCGGGCGGAAGTTTAGCAGTTAGCGGTGGCTGTCTCCATCTGACAAGAATAACGCGGTCTATTTTGTGGGTTTGCGGTTTTTGTCAATGGCGCCAACATTTAATACTGCCGAGAGGAGATCGTTGATCTAAACGATGTTATTGAGGGTACAAAAGTCAGCAATTGTTATCAACTTTTATACTCTTCAGGCGGTTGTTTTGGTTTTTTGCCACTTAATAATTTCATACCAAAGTGTGAAGCTTACTAAAGTACGTTCAGAAACATTCTTGTAGGTAGTTTTTCGTTTTAAATAGTAAAATTAGGCGTAATCGTCAAATTAAATATCTCATGACGTCTGTAAAAATCTGAACAGTTCTATTACTCGTATATTTTCTTCTACAACATTGCAAAATATTAAATTAATCTAAATTTTTAAAATATTATACTTAAAACCTGGAGTATAAAACTGAAAATTCTGTTTTCAACTAGGACTTCTTAACAGATTTAATGAAATTCTATATTGCAATTTTCTATTGAGATATTTTCTATATTGAAAGTAGTGAATCTGACGGCACTTTAGATTCTTTTCTACAACTTTAATGTGTGGATAAAAAGAGTTGTAATGACGACGTTCAGGCCCGAAAGGGGCCCAAGTGGAATTAAACTCTTAAAGAAATAAATAAATTGTTAAATTTAGCCATTTAAGCGAGGGAAGAGACGACACCACAAAACACACATGACCAAAACGTATTTGCTTATAAGAAATAACATACAAGTCATTCCAATAATGCAATTAGAATTAAAATAACAATGCATGATCAAGAAACAGTTTCTCCTTCCAAGTCAATATTGCAGTTTTATGCTTGTTAAAATGTGTACCTTTATTTAGTTTCAACCCTGTTACTCGTTACTGGTTAGCATAACTTTAACCTAATGTTCTAAGAACTGAATTCTTAGCGGATTACTAACTTAATTGGCACGCGTAGTAATTTTTTCTATATCGAACTTTAAAGCTGAACATCTTACTGCCAAGCAACACTCGTGCCTTGTTCGTAGGTAACATTTATATTTTCATATTATAAATTAGCTCTTTCATGAGAGACGTATAATTTAAATGCAATATAAAGTAAGATAATACAGATAATAATTTTGGTGATGTCCTTCTGACGAGACCACGTTATCGTGATTTTAAGGTGTCTCGCCAAATGTCTAATACCGTCGTGATTTTGTTTTAGGCAAGTTTATGTTTTAACTATGAGTACACCTTCGAGTACTTCCAATATTCATGTTTTAGACTTCTAGTCTACTAATCTTCACTTTTTTCCGACTTATGTTCGACTTCGCTGCAATGTTGAGCCAAGATACTGACGCCGAGCATATGAGTCGACATCGTCGTCAAGTGAAATTAATTTTAGTTTTAGGTAATTAGGTTCGTAGGCAAAATTACATAGAACATTGGAACCAGTAGGCTTGACCTAAATATATAATTATACTTAATTATTCGTATAAGTTCATTATTACTCTGTTTTGGCAGTAACGTGGCAAGACATTATTTCATTTTAACACCTGGTGATGTTTGTGAGTTTTATTTACCACAATGAAACTTAAAAATAAACTTTGCAAATCGAGTATTTATTACCACGACCTCAAACATCTCCAACCCTATGTGTTTCGTCCAGTCGGTACAAATGAACCCTGTATCGTTCTGTTTTTTGATTTGATTTAATAAAAGCAATTTTTGGAAAACTGTGTGGTACATGTTTTACATAAGTGTACTATAAGTGTCTCTTCGTTGCAGTTTAAATTGAATGTATGGCAAGTTTAACAAGATTTTATAAGCCTTGGTTAAATAAAACATTAATATGAAAATTAAATATTGTGAATGGCAAATTGAGGAACCGAAATATGCTGTTTACGTTAAATAAAATTTAAAGTTTACATTCAAATATGTCATGGAATAAAAAGAAAAATCGACAGCGTACTATACTCTTAACGAAGATCACTTAAGTATATCACGTGGTAATGCAAACACAGTAGAAAGACCTCGAAATTATGAATAATAAAGTGTCATTATCAGCATGAGTGGCGTAACCCTTGTCAGGAAAACTTTCTAATGGTTTAAATATTCTAGAGACCTGGCAGAATGTCAGTTTAAACTCTCTCATATTTCAGTTGTGAAAAAAGGAAGCATTCTTTAACCATGTACATTACTCGTATAAAAAAAATTATAGCCCAATCCAAGGCAAAGTATATGGTCAAAAATTGATTTTTTGTGTAATCCAATTGAAAAAGGATATTACGTATTTGAATCTTTCTTGAGTAGAGTTTATATGTTGCAACCTATTGTGCAGAAATGTTTCATTCCACACACATATGTTACAGTTCATAACTTACAAGTTTTCCTGACGATGGTTTTGCCATTCATGCTTGTAACGAGACTTTTTATTTATCATTTTGAGCCCCTGCAATTACCACGTGATGGATATTTGAAATAATTTTAAGTTAACAATATAGTAGCCTACGTTTACCAGTTTCCTTTTTATAACCCATGCCTTACTTAGATTAATTATTAAACGTATATTTACATGATCATAGTTACTATAATCGTCTCAATTTGTACAATTTGAATTAAAGCATATGGTAATGCAGCAAAAAATTGTTTTCTTTGTTGTTTCAGTTTAGGCTATTGCTCAACTTCTTTAGCCATCTCGACTTTACTTTTCCTGCTTGATAAGTTTTAGTTGCGTACTCATTTACAGAAATAGTAATTTTTTATTCTCCATTGTAATGATAGTGGGTGTTGTTTTCCTGTATATGCAATATACAAGTTATTGTTAGGCGCTTAGCAGCCATTTTCGGACATTGCCTTGCAGCGTAGAATAATAAGATTAAGTTATTTTTTAATTTAAATTTTCAAGCAATCGTGAGGAGTACTATCTTAAGGGATGGTTTTTGTTAGTCGCCATCATCGTATTACAGCACAAGTGATTTCACCAAGAAAGCTGCATACGTCGACGTTTGTTGTGCAGAATTTTCAGTTATTGCATTAAATACTGTAAATGCCGAGAAATACGATTTAGTCCATAGTTAGTATTATTAAATTTGTATCAGCCTCTGAATTCAGGGCCTCGAAACTGAATGTCCAACTATTGTATTATAGTTAAAGAGATTAGGATATTTTATTTTTCAATTGCCATTAAGTAAGTCTCTAGAAAAAATATATGACTATATGGTGTTCTTATTATTTCGTAGGGAATTTCGTCTAAAGCCGCGGGTAAATGCTAGTATTTTATAATGAAAACAACATTATAGAATATGCGAGATTTATGCTGATACAATTTTTTAAGCTGATTAAATAAAAGTCATACCTCACTGATTTATACAATAGTTATCTATATATTAGCTAGATCATAATTATTGCGTTTGTTCTTTTGAGTAAATATAAACATGTTTACTCCAAATCACACAACTATTGTTGTAATCCAAGTTTTTTCATTTAGATTTTACACTTAAAACTGTTTCATTTTCTCATCAATAATTTTAATAAGGAGAAGAGCCAGTGGAAAGAGGTTGAGAGAACCGTTGACGCCAATGCCAAGCTTTAAAACGTTGGACTTGGGATCTGACTCATAGATAGTGAAGATTCAAGTCATATCTGACACTTTATATTAGTACCGTTGACCTAAATAAAAAGTGTACAGAATTTTCTCTTTATTTTGTTTCATGAAATCCTTACGTAAGACCAGGTGGAATAAAGCTTACAAAGGGATTGGCAACTCCTTTTTTTAGAAACAAACATTTTCATAAATATAAATGAAAAATATTAAAATTTTTGTTTATAATCAAGAGTGTTGATTAGAAAAATCGAATTAACTGTGAATCTGAGTCATTACCCTATCCTACATTGGGACTCCTTGAAGTTTACTCGTACACTTCTCCTGCTAGAATGTGACAACTGAAGTCGACACCATTTGACATCGGCAAGGTAACACGATGAATTTGCGGAAGGTGTACACTGCCAACAGTAATCTCCTCACTCCTCACATCAAACAGTCACGCTTCATACAGTTAACTATCGAGCGAGTGACACCGCTCGGAACAAACAACCTCTTGTCAACAGTTCCAAGTCAACGCTCAGCCAACTATTTTCTCGACAATAGTTAACACACTTTCATCTTGTCTAATATTTCATTCTTTCTCAATCAAACTAACGTGTGCCTACAGCTATGTATGATTTTGGCTAAGTATAAGTAACGATAAAAAAATAAATGAAAAAAAAAAAACATTATGTAAATAAATGATTTCGGGTTAAAGGGAACAGTTTTAAAACAATCAGAATGATGTAATATTTACTGATCAAGATGGGAGTGAGAAAGTACAGGTTTGACTCCAATGCATGGAACCACGTTTTGGAGAATTGAGACGTTAAAAGGGAGTTTAAATGTTTAACAAAGATAAATTTAGATAAAATTAACATTTTTAACTTAATTTACATTATAATAAAAAGGAGAACAAAAGTTAAAACCTGTCGTAGTGGTACTAGTTGCAGACCGCTTTTTTGTATTAAATTCTAAGTCCTTAGGCTGTACCTGACATAATTTAAGAAATCAGCTTCTAATTCTTTTCACGTTTTATTAAAACGAATGAAATTTTAGATAATGGGTAAAGTATGGTTTTGTGTACAACGAAGTGATGTTGACAATTTGTATCATGCATATATCATCCAGTCATCATAAAGTGTGGCGATTTAGCACATTTCTTGGTTGTTGACGTTATCACTTTCTAATTTGTGTGATGATGATGATGATGGTGTGTGTGTGTGTGTGTGTGTGTGTGTGTGTGTGTGTGTGTGTGTGCGCGCGCGTGTGTGTGTGTGTGTGTGTTAGTAGGAAGCGATAAAATTTTTTAAAATAATTAATTTTTCTGAATTGATATTTTTTCCAATATATATTTTAGCACACATTACAAAGATCACATCTAATTAAACATTTTATATAATGACAAGTGGTATGGCTAAACTATCGATTTATATGGCATTATTGTTATAGAACGCTAGTTTTAAAGGTTATTACAAATATTTTTATCTCATTTTTAAATTTAAAATGGTAACTGTTTTTATAATTTTTAATACGAAATGAAGTGTATAGATACCTCCCATTCCAATATTGATGAGGTGGAGACAATAAATTCAGTAAATACCAAAAACTGAAACGCGAGAATGAAATTGTTCCCCTCCTAAACTCAACATTAATAAAACAATCGAAAAATTGGACAAAAGAGGAGAAAGACGGTGGTTTCAATAGAACCCAAACAATAAAATCCGGACAGACGATAACAAAACCGTCGGTAAAACTCCAACAACAATGGTCGTAAAGTGACCAGTCTTCACAAAGAAAGAGATCGGACGACTTTTTATATAAATAAAATCCAAATAAAAGTGCTGTTAAACACTTTTAACAGAGAAAAATAACTTTTATGCTGTTTATTTATCCCAACTAGCTGGGAACTCTTGACAACACTGTGAATAGATTCCTCACATTGAGAGGAATTTCTCTCCTCAAGTAAAATTGTCTCTCGACCTGCCCTGGACACGTTGAAATCCTAGATCCTAGAGATACTTCTATGAGTATAATACATGGACATTAATATTTATAGAGGAGGTTTATAAGTAATAACCGTTTAGAAAAAACCCATATCACTATTCCATACACATGTAGTGTTAAAAGTTTGTTATTAAACATGGCTAACTCGAGTATATCATTATGTATTACAGAATCTTGATAACAACCTTCTTTGAACAGGTGTCTTCCCAATTATTGAGGTGAAAAATTATAAAATATAACGTTAAGTATGCAAGGAAAATAAGCAATTAAAATTATGCAACAAACACATGAGTGTAAAATTTTGTAACACAAATGTTGTGTGTTATAGACCTACTGCAAATATCAAAAGAAGCATCAACTAAAAATGACACTGTACATACTATTGTCATAAAATTGCCATAAATTATGCATATTCCAAAGCAATAGGTTTAAAATAACCTTTTATTGTTCATCAACACAATTTTGTATTATTGTGTTATTGATCACCCTCATATGCTTCATGATTTGATACCTGTAGAAGGTTTTTTATTACTCTAAAGTTTAAAAACTAAATAGGCTAACACAGGTTGTTCTGTTACAGGTAAGTGGCAGCAGATCATCCACGACTAAGAACATTTTAAATAAAAAAAGGTAATTATTTTTATTTATTTTCTGAAAACGAAAACTTTCCTAAAATACATTTCTTAACATTTTTGCAACCAGCGGAATAAGAAGGAATGGAACTATGCAGTAAATAGTTAATAATCTTTCAACGTAATGTAACCTATTTATTACACAATGAGCTCAGATAATTGTTTACGAAGAAAATAATCTAATGAAATATAAGACCTCAGAGGTATATGGCAATAAAGAATTTAGTTTTCAAATTCACTTAACAAATATGTAGAGCGTACGAAAAAAGGAAACAATAGAAACTCTTTCTAAAGAAGGAAGTTTAGTATTACAACAACTATTCCATCCATATACAAAGAGTGATCAATGATAATCGTCTCTCTATAATTTATATAATGATCCTCCCCTCATTAACATTTTAAAGTATTTAGAACATAAACAAAATTCCTAAAGATATTTATCACATTTTGAGACGTACAATACATGCAAATAATTTTGTATTTGAAACATATCGAGTTGTTACGTTTCACACTTTAATAATTTTAAGTTTATAGCAAAAAGCTCGTATTTCGTTGTTCATTGAACAACAGATTTACCTGAGTCTTTATTTACTCTTTATTTAATACTTCTCGTAGCTACTGTGACCGAATATGTGAAAGCGTATTTATACTGAACTGGCATAAAAACACCCGTGGTTTTTATGTTACAACTAATTATTGTTATTAAGGGGCATTCTATGACACCCTCACTTTCAATCCACCATTTTCATCAATATCATCATATTTTTACGATTTTTAATAGGCATATAGTTTGTTATGGTGTTTTGGTTGTTAAAACTGCTTTACAACGATACGATGATGTTTAAGTACACTCATCTATCCAACACAAGCTGTCTCCTAGATTCTTTTAGTATTGACATATGTTATGTATTCTGGTCTGAAACCTAATAGACAATACTTTAAGGGTCATAATAGCGTATCTTCCTAAACGGGAGTTGTAATTCGGTATAGGCGTTGAACTGTTGTTATATTTTTTGTATTATTAGGTGCAATCCTTTTTAAATTACTATGTAACAAATATCCTATATCATGACCTAATGTAACCAAAGTAAATCAGTGTCCTCGAAAATAGATAAATACATGTCTTATATGTAATTATCTAATAAGGGTGCAACCCTATTTCAATTACTATAGATATTTTGACTTCATGCAAATGCTTTTGATTTTCCATTCTAGACATAGTGCATTACGCCTGCAAAATGTAAACATTTGAGATATAAGGAGTTGGAGAATTAGTGGGAATAAGAGAGTAGAGATAACACTCTGTCTTTTATTTATAGATCTACTAGCTGTTTCCCGCGGCTTTGCACGCTTTTCGTAAGCTTTGCCCGTGTATGTGAACTTCTGGTTTAATTGAATTATATTTACAATGCCGATGTAGAGTTTGCCTTGTTGCCACGATCAAGAAAATATGTTTATGTTTATAGCCATTGTGCACGTACATGTACTTTATTATAAAGTGGTGTAACACTCAAACTTTTAAGTTTCAATCAGAAATGTATCTTAAAGACAAATATACAAAATAACTTAGCGCCTTCAAGTAGTGTTTGACTATGTAATATACGTAACTGTCTCGTAATTGCAGTTTTATAGTGTGCAGACGCTTTGAAAAACCTTTTATCTTTTGCAGCGCCGTTTGGTGGTGAGTTATATCAATGGGCATAGCTTATAAAACCTTCTCCGTGGAAAAATACGTATATATACAAATTTTTCATAATGGTCTGTCTAATTATTTTGCGATTCTATAAAGGACAAACACACAAACATTAATTTATATATATATATATTATATATTTTATATATATATATATATATATATATATATATATATATATTTATATATATACTAGCTGTTCCCCGCGGCTTCGCACGCTTTTTGTAAGCTTTGCTCGTGTATGAGCACTGTTTCAAGTGAATTATATTGTCAACGCCGATGTAGAGTTTACCTTGTTGACACTATCAAGAAAATCTGCCGAAAGTGTATGTTTATAGCCATTGTACACGTTCATATACTTAATAATAAAGTGGTCTAACATTCAAGCTATAAGGCCAAACAGAAATTCATTCGAAAGACAAATATCCATAAAAAACTTAGCGCCTTCACATAGTGTGTGGTTTATTATTACACAACTATCTCGTAATTGTAGTTTACAATGTGCAGGCGCTTTGATAACTTATATATTTTGCAGCGCCTCCTGGTGGTGAGTTACATCAATGGGCACAGCATATAAACCTTCTACGTGGAAAAATACATATACATACAAATTTTCATAATTATCGGTCAAATAGTTTCTGAATCTATTAAAGGACAAACACACAAACATTCATTTTTATATATATAGATATATACATATATATATATATATATATATATATTTACCACTAAAATTACCCTTTATAATGTCCTCTTTGAATGAGTTTACCATTAAATTGAGTCTAATCTCATAACTCATAACATGTGGATAAACCTAAAAAATTCCATTTATGTCTCTGTGTCCGTTTGATTTCTTATGAATGAGCTGACATCTAGACATGGCATTTTGAAAGCTTTTATTTATATAAAGAAAAACAGAGACCTCGATAATTGAATTTGTTCACTTCATTGCGTTCGACTTAGCGCTAGTAAACATTTTTACATTCGTCTCATAGGTAACCATGATGGCAACGAGAAAATCGCAGAATAACAAGTTTTTAAGCAAAATGGGTTCAATCGGAGCCATTTTAACATGTGTCACGGTAACAAATGTAGCCTAACCCAATAGTTACATCTTCTTAAGGTGACTTAGTGTTTAGAATTTTATTATTTAAATACTCCTATGGAACTCAAATTAATGAAGAAAGTGAATGTATATATTGTGGCAAGATATCTCATGAAAAATGTCAGAAGACTTAAGATGTTATCGAGAGTTAAGAATGAATTCTATGATGTCCATTGATCGCATTTGGCAGAGCTTCATTGAAGTCTATAACGCAGTAGCCTATAATTTATCTTTTGTGTAATGGGAAGAATTTGAAAATTTCTTTTTTGTATGTCGAGGCTTTTTGTAAGCAGGAAAACTCAAATCTAAAGTCGGCTATGGAATAAAATTATGCATGCAACTTCAGCGAAGATTGCTACGGGAAATATAGAGTGGGGCGTACTTCTACCTCAGTTATTACTCAATGAAAGTTTTAAAATTATTTAAAACTTAAATATGAAAAATAGTGTTTACTCGGTGGTAGGTTCTGTCCACCATTAATATATTAATATCTTCTTGTTTTTATCGGCATACAGCAACGCATAACATAATTATAATTAATTGTATCGTGGATTTACAGTATGCGATTTAGAGTGGAAAAAAGCAGAATATGTGGTATCCAAAGACAAATAAAACGTACAGAAATCAAAGCACTTTGCAGAATGAGCTGTCGCGTCGGACGGAATGTCACAGTGTTCGCACTTGGGTGGGTCTCCTGGAAACGATCCAAGTGCTCTCATAATCTCACCTCAAGGGGTGCTGCTCCAACACGAGCCGTCGGGGAAGGTAATTAATCGAGCAGATAAACTGAGCCAAGTAATTTGATTTAAGGCGGAAGTTCGATCTAATGGTCTGTACATCCCACTACTCACAGGAATTAATTTGAATTCCTGTCGCATAACACAAGATATCACAAGAACAACTCTGGACAATACTAAACGTTCCTTCCGCTCAAATCCCAACAAAATCATTCGATTTTGAATTAACTCGAGTGGATAATAACGCGCTTTATTGTATCCTCTTGTTTTAATATCTTCTAGCATAGCAAACAGAAGGTTTTCTTTAAAGATCACTCGATTTCAGTTATTTTCAGATTGTACTTGATGAGGTAATAATAGTCGTAATGTAAAGCTTATTATTTTATAATTTTAATTTTAGAAACAACGTATATTTTTAACATCAAATAAAGTCCCTATAGATAAAATTTATATTGCTAGTCAGCTAGAAGGAAATGAAGAACCTTAAAGGTCTTATGATTGCATGAATTTTATCAAAGATTTACAAGCGGGCTCTATAGAATATACTTGAATACAAGAGCATACAGGCTTCAAAATAATAATAAATAATGATAGGACCATATTGTAAATATAATTTAAATACACCGTTAGAAAATTCTGGCATATTTAAAATACAACCACAAAAATGTTCACAAATAGCCAAAGTTTATTGTTTTTCACACGGAATTTAACTATTACAGCTAACGTTAGGTCGGTTAGTTGAATGAGAATAACTTCCTGACTCAGGCACATATGTTTTAGAATTCAGTAGTTTTAAACTGAAAACAATTCCTCTCTATTTTCTACTAATATTAACATTGAAACTTTCAATGGCCGTATCCAGAGGCCTATTCTATTTTTTTTTTTTTAATCTAGTTTTGCACTAGTCTAGTTTTGTACCAAATATATGTATGAAGTAATAGTTTTAGATACCTAAAGTCGCTGCAGAAAATTGAAAATTATTTCACCAATATTGATTGTATATACAACCATACAGTAATTAATAATATAAATCATAATTAAATTAGTAATTTTAACGCTTAATGTATGGATTTTAAGTAGTTTTTGTTATAACTGAGGGGTTTTATTAGTAAATTTCTGAATAGTTAAAGAAACGTTTACTGTAATAATTTGCTGTGATTTATAGCTACATTTACTGTGGAAAACTGAGCGTTAACAACTACTGTGCTGGTTGATAGCGAAAATGTTAATCTTGCTGTTTTCTATCTTTATTGCTTATTATTGTTAAGCTTAAGCCTATGAATATTGCTGTTGTGGATTGAATTTAGTATAAAATATAGGCGTCCGGCTTTGAGACAGTATTAAGACAGCTCAGATTCACATTCTGACGGAAGTGTGGACTTTTTAACAGTATACCTCGCACAGCACTAAATCTCTTCCTACTCTGCTAGTTAAGTTCCCGCGTAGATTTGTAGTATTTGGTCAGTAATCAAAGAAAAGAGATCGGCTTTACAAACTATGTCAAGATTGTCTTATATGCCTTTTTTTAATGCCCACCACGAAACAATTTAAGTTATGTGTTAATAAAGCGGCAGCAAAAATTAATACATCTCTCCCAACCCATGCGTGAAGTGTAGAAGCCAAAACTGTACATACATTATTCGCCCATTAATACGCGTGCTCATGCTATGACGTTTAAAAAAATTCGTAATTAAAAAATCCATTTATTTTAATTGTATTGGTCGAACAACAGTTTTACTAGATCTTAGACTGATCGAAGGCTGAACCTTAACGATTGGGACAAGGCATGTCAGTGAGGTCCACTTATTGTGATCCTATTATTCGTGAGGCTTGACAATTTTTTGTGACGATGTGTCGAAAACAAATTAACCTATAGAATTCAAATTGTACATGAAGCTAAATTTCTTTGTAGTTCGATCATGTTGAATCTTGCCCTATGGGATTTGGCTGCGTGTTAGTAAACGTTATACTATTGTGTTTATGGGTAACAATGATGGCAACGAGAAAATAACAGATAGTTAAATTATTTAAAGAACTACTTAGAGAAGAAAAAGTTGTATGATGGTGCATGTCAAACCACGGAATTTAGCTGAGCGTAATTGAATCGTATCACTGAATAGACAGAATTTATATTTTGTCTGCCGGGGAATCTAGAAATTTTTATAGTGTGTCGTTAGGACATTTCAAGAACGAATTGCGCTACAGACTTGAAATTTTGAATGCAACCTTAGCCAAGCCTATTACGCGACCCGTGGTATGGCGTAATCCTTGTAGAATATTGAGTTAAAATACATTAGTTAAATTAATTATATAATATTTACATATTAAGTTCCTAATTATACATCTATAATTTATTGCGGGTCATTTACGGCAGGAACTAGAAATCTTAAAAATTAGTGTGTTAATTTAAAATAACGAATTTTAATAGGCTACTATCAATTAACAACTGATATATGCATTTAATATTTAAAAAATTTATGGAATAAGAACCCTGGGTTTTATTAATATGTGAGTACTAGTATTCAGACATATCCCATTTAAAAGACGGCAATAGCTTTAATGCGTCCTTCCCGTGAAATTGCTACTGCATCAGATGAATTCCCTTACATCATTAAATTTCTTCCGCACATGTTCACTTGCTCTGAAATAAGAGCTGACAGTTTTCCTTCTATTATTCCTTGCATTATTCGTGAAGGTTATCTGTTAGAACTCATACACATGTGCAATATTATTTTAACTAAACAATATATTCACTACTTGAGGTCTACTTTAGGAAATATGTCTATATTTCGATTGAAAACATTGAAACTCAATTATTGTATTAATCGCTATATAATTCGTTTTTGCGTAATACGATTAAAAATAGTGAGTTTTATGTTAGCCTACATGGAACGACATCTATATGAATTCTTAATTTAGCTGTTTGTTCTTGATCAGTAATTGTTCCATATAACATTAGTTGTTAGTTAAAGTACGGTTAAAGTAAATGAAACGTTCATTTATTAAAACAGTAAAATGTGTTGTTGGTATTGTAATATAATGATAGTGAATGTAAGGCGAACAGTTAGTAGAACCTTTACTTTCAAGTAATTACTGTTCCCTTAGCCGCAGGGGAGGCAGGTAGTTGATGTAGCGAAGGGGCTAAAACCACTCAAGGGTTGAAGGGATAAGGTAATAAATTGTTCGATAAATAGACCAGCCATGTAATTTGATTTACTAAGGCAGTTAGCCTCAGCTGTTTCATCACATATTGACACTGGATTAATCAAATGCTTTCGGTTATGTTGAGATGGAAGTCGGCGTGTGCTTTTTTATGGAGGTAAGAAAATGCGAAACAAGGGATTTGACTATGCATTAGTAAAGATTTTAAGGTAATGAGTTAAAAAAAGTTATAATTAATTATAATCGTTTACAATGTATTTTATCAGATACTTTAACCTACTGAGTTATTTTTTTAATTAATTATTTCAGTAATAATGTCAACACATTAAATAAATAAGGGAATGTATCCAAGTTTCGTAAGAGTCAATGAAGACTATCAATATTTAGGCGTTTCTCTCCTGTATCCCTGGGGGATGTAAAAATTACTTTTATGTGTGGCCGTCAAATCGCCCGCAGGAATTCTCCAGGAAGAAATGAGTTATAAAATTTACATTTTATATAGAACTTCAGTTAAGCTTGTTACGCGACGTGTAGTTTGGCGCACTTACACCTGATTTTATACTTGAACTCTTATAGTACTCGATTTTTCCGCCCTAGTATTGTACAAACGCCCCAAAATTTAGAATTAACAGTTAATTGTAAGGAACAGTCACAATCTCGCAAGTATGTCAAAAGTATTATTCATTCCCACCATAACTTAAGCTCAGTAAACAATGTACAAATCTCCCCTAATGGTAAAGTAATCACACCACACCAGAACGTTTACGTAAATATCAACTACCCCCCCCCCTTCTATACTTCCCAAATGATGGTTTTGGGGCACTAGAAACGTGTTAATGGTAAAATCACTAGAAACTATATTAAAAATGTTCGTTTATTTTGTCTTGTCAAGATCTTTAATTAATATCAAGTAATATAAGTTAGTAATTTAATTTACACTTGTTACTTTCTCCATCTCTAAATTTTAGAAAAAAGGAGTGAGCGTCTTCCAGAGTAATATAAGAATAGATAGGGAATAAACATATAACCTCCATTTTCATCAAACCCTAATAAAAGTGGTGTCATGATATATGCATAGTTCTGCTGACCTGTATCGCTGGGATGTTTAAATTAATAAAATGCGTCTTCAAATGACGTTATTTTGTATCCCCCAAGAAGGTTTGAAATGTCAACAATTGAAGAGCGTGGGGAGAGAATTTGGGTCATCTGATCATCTGTTAAAATAACTGAAACGACGTAATAGACGTAACAATAGCAATTATATGTGTCATACTCGTGTGATTGTTGTTCAGGGTGTTACTTTAGTTATAAGAATTACTAAACGACGTATAAATACTCAAGTTTGCAAACACGTACTTGCAAGGGAGGAAGTTGTTAACACCAAAGGTCAATTTGTCATTAACATCTCTTCACACACCACCACAAACTTAAAAAAATCGTGTGGTGAAGAACACCGTATAACATATAAGATTAAAGGGGATTAAAAGAAACTTGTTGTTGAAAATTAATTTTAAACCAAACAACCCATTTTTGAGATATTGCACAAATGTTTTAGTACAGATTGGACAATATCAATTGTTTTAAAACTTAGAAGAAGAGGCACCTATATTATAAACTCAAAGTACATATAACCTATCAAAATACATATCCGAACCAAATGTTAGATTGTGGACACTTTACTCCAATAAATCCACCTGTCACCAATATAGATGAATAGAGTTATAGTTGGAGGTTATTAACTTTTCTAAACTTGCGTCACAATTGGCTATTTTATTGACCACATTAAAATTGTTGATTCTTATAAAATATTAAATAATATTAATGTTTTTATTTTAAATTGTTTTAAATGTTTGTCACACACTGTGACGTAGTTCAGTAAAAAAATACACTTAAGATTTAACAGCAATCTACATATTCTCGTGCAAGTGCCTGTTCGACTAAGTCGGATAGAGGTTTGGCAACCCTCAGGCCCTCAAGTCGAGAGAGGCAATAAATTGCTTGATAAATAGACCTTCGCGTAATTTGATTTAGGAAGGCAGTTCGGCTCAGTGGTCTGGACACCCTCATTTGACACTGGATTAATTAAAACTTCAGTTGGAATTGGAAACGGCGAATTGAGTCGTTTAAATTAATTATCCGCTAGTCTAATTTTGCGGTTTGTACCGCATATTAAATAATTCATGCTAAAATTGAAATGAAATTTAAAGTATTATCTTTCAAACTTTTAAGAATAAGTTGGTATGTAATTTAAAATATCAAAGGATATTTTCTGATATTATTTATATAATGCAGAAATAATATATGCAATACTAAGAAACCGAAACAATGGGGTATTAAGGGACTTGACAATGCAGAAAAGTCTTTACATTATTGATTGAACATTTTTGCCAAGTCAGAAAAAGTTAATAATGGATAGCTCAAACTGTTCATTTTTTCATCCCTTTTGTTATTAATTGTTCAGGTTGTACCCATGACAAGACACAAAACGTTATGACTGACAGTGGGGTGCTGCAAGCCTTCTGGTAAAGCTGACTAACTTTTGCTCCTTGTCACCCCAAAATTAATAGAGTTCTTCTTAGGACTAGGGGGACCTATGTGCCAAATTCTAAAGTTGTAAAGTCTAATTTAAAGTGGTATTTCTATCAAAGCGTTATCGCATAGACGTTCAGATGGATAGGCAACGTTAGAATAAAAAAAAACTTTTCTCGAAATTTTTCACAAGTCCTAGACTTTTTTCTAAACAAATCATAGGCCTACACATTCTTTAAGTTATGAAACGAACGTTTGTATCTAAACGGCTAAAGGACACACTCACATATTTTTCAGCAACATTATTGTTATTTATATGTTGGGCTAAGTTTCTTGTTGTTGAATTATGTTTAATTGGACGCACAATTAATACAAATTAACACAAAAGGTGACAAGTATAAACAATTTAGTAACTATGCTTGACTTGGTGTAGTCATATTAAAAAAGAAATAAAAATGTTGTACGTTATCTGCGATCTGAAAGCATGTAATTAATGGCAGTTTGTTCTCATTACGTAAATGGTAAGCTGAAAGGAAAGCTGCATATGTGTTGTCCAATAAAACCGCACGGATGATTTACAGTGGGAACATGTGCTCGACTTCACGCGCAGCGGGCGGCGCTCTTGCCGCTTTAAGTTTAATTGTGGACTGCTGACTGTTCCAAATCTGCTAACGGATTCACAAATTTATTCACTTTTTCCTTTAATAAAGTTTACTTTTCTATTTGAAAGGTAAGGAATTATATTATATTAGAATGATTTACGTAAGCACAGGTCTTAAATGATAATTACTATATTAAGTTATTATATAGTCTTAACATATATCAGCTCATATAAGAGGTTTATGAATTTTACAATCGAAGTGTATAAGGATTTGGTTACGAAGAAATATATATATATATATATATATATATATATATATATATATATATATACCGGGTGTCCCAAAAGTCCCACCCCCCCTTCTAACTTTTGAACCGAATTAAACAAACCAATATCCTGGGGGTGGGGGTAGTTATATAAAGACAAATGATGATTTTTGCGCTACATGAGAACTTAACCCCTCAACCTAAAATGGGGGATTGGGAGGTCAAGTCAAAATTTTTAAATGCAAACCCCCAAAGTAAATGGAGGCCATTTTGAGCATTTACTTTGAGCTTAAAAAAGGTTGAGGTAAGATTGCAACATTAAGTTTAATTATTTTAAGTTTAATTTAGCACTACTTAGTATTAAGAATAAGTCTGAACAGATGAGTTAAGAAAAATAGTGTTTTTTAGCGAAACTTTTCAATAAATCTTTGACAAGCCGTTGTTTCGTACTGGATTGAGGTAGAGACCTCTAGTCTGTGGTATTGTTCTTCTTTTATAAAGACCTTTAAAATGAAGTGTCATTTGATGGGGGTTCTTCTCAGCGTATTGCAAGCTAAATTTTCCAGAGTAAATGTATGTAATGAGTGTTTTTTTTTATGATATTTTGGTGAGTAACAACGTCCAGGAAATAAATCTGGATAAAAGTCTGTAACAATCTTATTACATTATGTATTTAATAGAAGTTTTGTCTTTAAAACCCTTTCCACGCGTATTACGGTAAATCTCGCAATCGAAGTTTTTATTTTTTTCGTGAACTACTGTTCGTAAAACTACCGGTAGAATGGGATAGAATGTTGACCGAACCTCAGAAAACGACTGCGCTCCATGCATTGTTCTCGGCCACCCGTTGCCGATTCGAAACTGGTTGTCATAGCAACTGAACGCCATTCTGACCTGCAGACTGGCGCGTCTTACGGGATTTCTCGCGTGGTGAGGGCAACAGTGCTGTTCACGAAACCTGCGCGTAAGCTTGTTCCTGTGTTGAGTTCCGTGTTTTACGTAATTTCTGAACATTTTTTACAGTTATATTATTTCAACAATTGTGGCTTCAATTTAAAACACTTCAAGCTTCAAAGTTGTTTTATTTCACAAAAAATATTTTTGAAATGAGCAAATTCCATGTTTTGTTTTGTTACACATTTTAATCTGTAAAAAATATTAGTCTTTTAAAAAATTGCGTTTTTATGTTTTTTTCTCATATAATAACTTTAGAAGTATTAAATCAAATCGAACTGAACAAATTTAAAATAAATTTGTTTTGTACGCTAATAGCATGCTAGGGGAAAATATAAGAGTTTGTATTCAGCACTCTAAGGGTTAAATTAGAAAAAAACCATTGATATTAGTTCAAGATCTTGCTAAATATGTAAGCGGGTCTTCTGGTTCAATATATGTGTTAATACATATTCGTTTTATAGTTATCAAATATAAAAAATTCTTATTTATTTCAATATTTTTATGAGAAGCGAGCAGAAAAGCTTTTGGCAATAAGTAGAAATAAGTTTCGTAGCTCTAAGCGGTTTCCTTTTGGAAGTATAAATGGAAGTATACTTTAAAAATGAAGGATACAAAAATATTTTTTAGAATTTTAATAAATGTGCTTAAAAATAAAAAAATAATGTATGTTGAGGTAGAATGATTCTACTATTGAAGTCGAGGTAAAAATGGACTCTTTATGTGCTACTTATAAATATGATGGTTATCTTTCAAGATGAAATAGTCGTTTTAGCAACTGAATGCAATACGGCCAGGAAACTAGGTGAACCTCCTCAGACCTCAATGGTTCCCAAACAACGTCATTGGGCGACGTATTGTGCTGCGACAATAGAGGGAACGATCTTTATCTCTCTTTTGTTGCCTCAGCAAAACATTGACCCCATTCATCATATGAACGTACCCAGTCTAGTATGAAATATTCCTCCTTCTTCTCATCTCTTAAGCTAAACACATTTACATGTAGAGTAGATTACAGTATTTGTTTAGCATTAAAATAATCCAAAACTTGAAAAATATATAAAACTAGCTGGATTATAAATTGAATACTGTATACAGTAATATACTGCATTACATCTTATATATAAATATATTCATTTATATATAAGATGAATGGATATGGAATAGTTTTTAAGGACCCGTAAAGCCCTTCTTAAAACCTTCTCATTAACTATCTGTCCGTCTGTATGTGTGATAACTCTAGATAGAAGGTTCTATAAACTTGGAACTTGAGTACTACTGATTTCATGGTAAAAAATACGTAATAACATTCTAACACTTTTTATATCGGTATTATAAGTAACCTTGATGAAAACGATAATAATCAAACTAAACAAATTGAACGTAATCATATATGCTATTTTTCAGTAAGTTGCCAATATACGTGACGAAGTTATATTATTAGTTTGGTGGGTAAGACGTTTTCTACTATCTTTTGAGCATTTCGATACGTTGTTATATTGGTTTATTCCTTGTACGGCGTCATTATACAGAAGACTTAACTGCAAATCTAACAATGTGCATATATTGAATTAAATACGCATTACATAATTATGAATCACGTATTGCCCCAAAGATAGTAATATGGCAAATTAAAATATATTGTAAAATTATTATTTGTTGTTTGTATTTGGTTTTGCAGTGAATAAAGATGTTAAATTGTTAGATTTTTGGATTAAATCCAGAAAAATATTGTATTCTATTGATCTATTGGATTTTTTGTGTTTTATAATAAAAGCATGTTGTTGACTCGTCAAAAGTTCATGATGTGGTTAAACAATGCTATGAAATATTATCGAGGTATTATATGAATCTTACCGTAAAAACTTTCAAACTTCAGATGGTATTCATGTCTTGAGGTGGAAAATGAAAGATTCTCATGAAAGGCTTAATAAACAAATATAGCTCTATGGAAATTCCACGGCACTTGCTTGGAATATTAGTTATATGTATTTAAGTAGCGGCTTTAGTAATATTGGTAACTGGTGAGGTTAGAGAATTGAATGAAATGCTACATTAGTAAATAACCTTTTGATGTAACACGAGTGTTTTTGTAGCATTGCATTGCAACTTGTTGTGGTTGCATACTTCAAAAGTTTCTTTGAAAACATTTAAAGTAGGTTGTAAAAAGTATGTCAGAATATAAAGACATGCTTAGAGGATACCAATTGAATAAGTAGAAAATATAGTAACAATCATGATATTTGTTTTTTTTTTTAATTTCTACTAGAATTACAGTAGCTACGTCCACTTCTCAATAAACTAAAAGCGTCACCCAATCTGTAATTTTAGATCAATAATGACAGTAAAATATGTGTCTATAATATTATTTCAATATTAAGTAATAAATACCTTTTTAAACAAAAACAATACTGTAAATTTACATTATTCTGAATAATAATGGAAATCGGGAATAGTACTAATCGTTTAATAGCTGCGAACTTTAGGGACCGCTTTTGTATATACAGCAATTTTAAAATCTGAGGCCAGCTTACAATGCTTGCTTAGAATAATGCTGAATTGAGCTATACATCGTATGTCGTCGTATTCAACTTATAGTAAAATTGTAAGTGTATAGTGATAGTATATGTTATTTAACCACAGATCAATAAATAATTAAAATATTTTTATGCATGATATTTGTCAAAATGTGCTATATAAATGCATTCGACATAATTTGGGAATGAAGTGATATGCGAATTCGGAGAAAACATGTTACAAATGCAGCTGTCATAGCTAATAAGGTACCTATGTTGTATGTGTTAAGGATAAAAGATAAATTACCAGAAGTTACTTAGTGAAGACTTGCTAAATAAGATTAATATTGGTAAAGGAAATGTCTAATTTTGTACTGAACAGCCTTAGTTTGTACAATTTAAATTAATACAATTTTAATGCATGGTAATGTATAATTTCCTTCTTTAAAATATTCTGTATTCATTTTTGTACATAAACTTTCAGCCTTTTCAAGAATATAGCGTCGTAACCACAAAATAGTGCTTTTCACTTGGCAAGGTTGGTCACTCTGCTCAGAATACTCTATGGCGGGTATCGTCTCGCCAGCAGCACAGGAGGTAACTGCAAGCTGCCAAATGTACACAATGCGCTTCTTTCACTAATAAAGCTAACAATGCCTCTTCTTCTTCATTTCTCTTATCTACATATAATTTATATATTTATAAATGTTAATCAAGATGTCGTTATTTCTTTGACGTACAAGCTATTTGATATACAAGACCACTCACGTCACTAGATTTACCTCTCTCCTTTATTGGGCATTTAATGGTTGAATATTGATGTGAATATTTTAAGAGCCTGATGTACTAGCGACCATATTTATTTTAGCCTCAAGATGGCAAGATTACACTTCAAAAGCTTTTACGCCTATTAGTCGTAGAGTCATGGGAGATGCCTGATTTAAAAATAACAATTATACAAATCTATAAGCATTGTAGGTGTAGCGATATTTCTATAAGATATTTAAAGAGAAAATCTAAAACCTTTAGAAGTTTATCAGTTAAACATGCAAAAATGAAACACTCTCCAGAAATAAATAAAAACTTTAAGATGGCTATTAGTATCTTTAAAATGAGAGATCCTCCCTCCCTTAGGTCTACGACCGAATATAATGCCGTCAAAGTGTTTGTAAACCTAAATTGTTTTATGGAGCCAAACTAAAGATCGTTTCAGTATAACCGGCTTTTAATATGTTGTAACCAAAGTTTAGAATGGTACAACTGTTATGATCAAAACAATAATTAGCATTAGCGAAGGCTTTAACTAAATTGTTTATATATTATGTCTGTGTATGGTTTACGTGTTGAAACATGAAAACTGTTTTAGTTCAAGCGTTTAAATTAATGTAGGGGCGTACTTGGTTTTGATTAAGCGAAGACCCAGTTCCATTTCGAAGCTAGGGTGTTAATGAAAAAGATGGTCATATACGAAAATAGAATTTATGAAGTATTCTAATACTATTTTTCATTAATGCAGTTAATACCTAAGTTTAATATTAAATGAGGATGTGTTATTTTGAAACCCCTTAATCAGGCTTAGTTAAAATCCTTCTGGAACATTTATTGACATGCGTCGTGTGTCTATATTTTTAATGAACGTGTCGTCACTCGATCCTGTATAGGCATGGTAACATAAAATATCTAAATGTCTACTAAAATCTTCATAACAGTAAAAATGTGTACAATGCAAAACATAGTAGTTAACACATTATTAACAGAAGATAAGATCCAAATCATAATTTGTCCTTATTTTTTACGCGACAAAGTTAACGCTAAAAATGAGATATGAACATTTCTTGACAGCATAATTTCCGTAGTTTTATTACTTCGCACCTCTTTCTTAAATGTTTTTACTGATGAGTGTTCGTGATTGGACTGTGACTTACTTGGCGGTATGTTATATGACCATCTAGTGAATTCAGGGATTTTAGGAATTTTTTAAGGGAATTTAGGGATGTCATTGTTTGTAGCATTAGTAGCGAACGTTGCATAAGATGTGGAAAATTATTTAAGGATAGACCTTCATTAGGAAGTCAGGTTGATAGTATTCATTTGTATTGTATCACTGCAGTTTAATAAATGCATTATTGGTTGAGCGTCAGCGTAGCCTATCACTCCTGGGGCTGAAAAATGTTCCTTTCTCCCTGTCTGTCTATCTGTCCGCGCGATGTTTTGAAAACAAATGGAACTGAATATTTGAATTGATACAAGAAGCTTAATACCTGTATGACGAACACTGTGTTACATTATGGAGCATGTCGCCACATAGGATTTGGCTGTGCGTTCGTAAATATTTTCACATTGGTCTTATGGGTTACAATGAAGGCAACGAGAACATACCAGAATAAATAAGTTTGTAAAGAAACTCAGCATAACAGATTTAAACATGTCACATATTAACATATGTAACCTTATCGCAACACATACAACAATATTTTGTGGTGACTTGGTGTGTAGACCATTATTGAAACACTTTTAAAATATACAATTTAGTGAGCAGAGCTGTGATTGTATCACGTGGCAAGATGTCTCGAGATATACTTCATCTGTATATTTGAAATTTTGCATGAAACTTAATTTTTATATAAACAAGAATATGTTCTATGGTTGTGCATATACAGCAATGTTGGCTGAGCGTCGTTAAAGCCTACAGCTACGTAGGGTAACTCAAATTTCTTTTGTTTACCTGGTTTGGAGAGATCTCTTTACCGTATAATCGGCTACAGTTCTCTGCCAATGATAAACAGATCTGTAGGTTTCAAATGTTTCATTGAACTTCAGTTAAGCTTGTTACGTGACACTTGGTGTGGCGTATTCCTACATTATAAGCGCTGAACATGTTTAAACTTTTTTCGTAGTGTACAATCCCCTATAAGTTATAAACAAAGGAAACTGCTACTGTTTGTAGTGATCTGCTAACATCACTATTATTTTGATAGGATTAAGGAAAATAATTAGATGATTGGCGTTTTACAACAACAATGAGTATTCAATTTCTGTACATACTCATACAATGTATATATAGGTACTCAACACCATGTGTCGCGTAACAGAGCTGAAGTTGTATGCAAAATTTCAAGTCTATAGCTAACTTTTTATCATGTCACATTTTAAAACGTCATATGAATTTATTCAATTTGTTCAGAAACTTATTTATTTCACTATTTTATCTTTACCATCATGTCTAACAACAAGAACATTGGAAAATGGTACTAAAGCCCATCTAAAACCCATGGAATGACATGCATTATCGTCAATTTAAATGATTTCTATATAGAAATGAAGCTACTTTTAAACTTTGAAGCCTATGGGTCAATTCGTTCTGGAGATGTCATGGGGACAGACAAAGAAATTGATAGAAAATTTAGACTATAACCTATTCTTAGAGTGTTATGTTGAATGATTTAGTTGATTATACTAATATTGTTTTCAATATTATATACCATATAATAGAAATATAACAGATAAAACGAACAATAATGGTAAAATAATACTCGTTTAATATCATAGTCTATTTTTTTGTTTGGTTACCCAGCAAGTTTCGTTTTGTGGTAAAAAGGATCTGCAATGAAAAACTTTCGAAGGGTGGATTCCCCCAAATGGAGGAAGGGAGTTAATTTATCAACTCGCACTGTAAATTGCCAAGTTACGTTGTTATGTTGGAGTCAGACAGTCTAGAGGAGGGCATTCCACCCTTATCGCGGTAGCAGACAGTTGAAAACAGGTTAAACTCACAATTCAATGTCGGAGGAACGAGATCGTACATTCTAATGTACAAGGACCGGTCGATACGCGTCACCATGTTTGTTATATATATTCTTTTCAGTTGTTTTTTATAATAGACAATGGTAACAACTGAAACCTTTACTCATTCACTCATCTATATGAGAGAGGTGAAAAGGTTACGTCATGCTAATTGCAACTCTGGTGGTTATATATCAATTCCACTCAATGATATACTTGTAATCTTCGTAAATGTAATGTAATTGGTGTAAATTCAGACAAAATATGTATTAAATTTTTTTTAACATAAATGATGTTTTGTCTCATAAAGAGTTTGTGTTGCTTAAAACATTTTGCAACTCATAATGTGTATATAACAAATATATGGTTTCAATAAATATATGTATAAGAGACAAAGACCTCATTTACTCTCTCAATTACTCATTAATAACTTTGTGAGAGATATCACATGAAGTTAAAATTTGCACACACATGTCTCATAACGTAAAACATAACAATCAAGCACAAATTTTGGTTGATTGACAACCCCTTGAACACTATATTTCGTTTCTCAACTTCTCGATGTTCTACAAAAATATCTAGACAAATATAAATTTGACACACATGCGTCTTAAGCTCTAAGTAGACATTAAATATATGCCATGAAGGTCAAAAGTTTATAGGGGTTGAAGGAAGATTGCAACTCCTAGAAAAAAACCATATTTTTACTTTCCAACTACCTGATCGTCAAGAATAATGATATTTCACACAAACTTGTATTATGCTCTTGCGTAAAAATAAAATACTTTTCGTGAAGATCAACCACGCATAGGGGTTGAAATTTCATTTGAACCTCTAAACTTCTCGATATCACACAAACGTGAAATTTGACACACACGTCATGACTTAAACATAAAAATAAGATCGTTTACATATAGGTAAAAATCCGCAGTGAAATGGGGTTGCAACCCCTACAAGAAATATACTTAGTTGTTCAACTTACCGCTGTCTTAGAAAGGTGAAATTTGGTACACATGTCTATATGTACTTTATGTGTACAGAAAATAGCTTAAACATGAAGAAGATGACTGTGACCGGAAGTAGACGCTTTTTGATCGTGGCAACTAAGCAAGCTCTACAATGGCGTGTGGAATATAATTCATTTGATCCAGAAATTCTTGTTCACGGCTCATTTAATCCAGTGCCAATTTTGTTTAATTTTAGAACCTCTTAAAAATGAACACTGAAATAATATATTCACTAAATATGTCTACTTCCGACTCAAAATTATTATATGACTATTATTACATTACAAGAGCTCTCACACACATTATTATGGTTTTAGTATATTTCTCCATTATGTTCTAACATGTTTCTATTGCTAGTCACATTTTTGGAGCTATTCACTGAAATATTATGAAACACTGATGGTAAATTTATGTACTTCATTGGTACTCATAAACCTCTTTAACTCTCCGGCTTCAAGGTCCAAAACATTGCTCTTTAAAATTAAATTCAATTATCCTTAAATTGATTTGAAGAATGGAATATCTTCCAGTGGCCATTACTTATGTTCAAAAGTTTATATTATGCCATTTCAAGAGGATATGTAGAACGTATTTGTTACTTCATAGAATGTCGCGTGCAAAGCCGCGGGTACTAATATTAGATTATACCTTAAATAACAATAATGCACGGTTTGATGCAAAAATATGAGTTTAACGTGAAAAGTAACTTAAAAAATGGCGATTTAATCAACGAAATATCAAATGGCCCGAAATAATGTAACTAAATAGTTACTAATCAATCTAACTATATTACTTAATCACGTGTGTGCTATGTTATTTTATAAATGCCATATGAACTTAATTAGTTTGATAAAACATTTCTTTATTCTGCAAGTTTCTTGTTGCCGTTATAGGTATCCATAAGACCAATGTTAATCTATTATAATTTTATTTGTTTTTGTAATTATGAACTTTGGACCCCAAAATCAATAGAGTTTTCCTTGCGCGAAAAAGATATTTTTGCACTGTTTCAAGTTTCCAGGAACTTTATTTCTGTCAAAACTATTGCGCAGGCACCTAGACAAACGTTCTGACATACAACAGTTTGATTTTAAAAGTATATTTTAAGGTCCTAAATAATAATGAATATTGTAAAACATGTCACATCGTATTGTTACGACTACAGTAGTGTCAACAAATCGGTGTGCTCAAATAAAAATCTATCTATATGTACAAAATATACAAACTACAATAATACAATTTATTGAGAGTTACATAGAAAAATAAGAATAAAATCAAATCTTACTTATTTTACTCAAAAAGTATATTGCGTAACAATTATATAGACAACAAACGTACCTTTCAGCAAGTACGTCAGAAAACAAAATATATTTTCCTTACTTATAATAATCTAGGATAATTAAACTCTTTTACAGCATGTAAATTATACGGAATGTAACTTGACGGTCAGTAGTTTTTTTCTTTAAAGAGTTTTAATTCTCTTTACAACTTAACTAAGTCACTTTGACTGAATAGTGGGAGAAGTTGTTGAAGCCAATTGTCTGAAACAGTTACACTTACGGCAGTAGTTGCTCATGTTTGTTTATCGTTGCCAATCTGTAACTCTCCGTGTTGAACATTCCTGCAACTTTGGCAAGCATTCAGCCCGGCCGGAAACTGGTATTTATACCTATTCCTATTATACACGACTGACAGCAACCAGGCAGTTATCCTTCTTTGGGACCAGTTTGTAAAAATAAATAGAATTACGTGCAGACATGTTAATACTTTACAGTACATGAAGAAGAATAATGTGTTCTAAATTTAAAGGAGCTAAAATTACATTTTAATTGGTATACTGTTTCCTTATTTAATGTTCAAAATAATTTGCGTTTAAATATTAAACAGTTTTATCACCATTATTACACAAATGTCAACACTTGAAATTGGAGTAAGATTGTTTAGCTAAATAAGATTATATATTTGTATTCATTGTAATATGGATTTATTTAGATTACTAACTAATAATATTGGTCTAAATAAGTTATAAATAGCGTTACCAGGTAATGGCATTAGATAATCCAGCATTTCAGATAATTAAATACTGAAAAGCTGGCATCCTGTAATAAAGAAGGCATATTGATCGGTATCGTTCATATTGTTCCTTCATTCTTTAATTTCATTCCATCAGGATATTACTTCGTCCCTTTCAACTGGCTTGTAAAGACGGACATGTATTATTGTTTCGGTTTAGTGCCTGTTGGCGAAACTATTATAAACGTTTCAACACGGTGTGGACACAAAAAACTTGGAAACTAGTGTCTTGCACATTGTGCGTAAGACTATAATTAAAATTACAATGTAATCATCGCTGCAAATTTATCATAATACGAAGTAAGGCTAATACTGTACATTGCATCAAAAAGAAAAATATTTTCTAAATTTCAAGGAGCTAAAAATGAGATTTTAATAGGATGGAATATTTTTTCCTTATGTAATTCATTTATTTCAAAATAGTAGACACTAAACCGAAACTTGCAATAATTCATGTCCGTTTTTACACGCCAGTTGAAGAGGGCGATGTTAATGATGTTATCACAATAGAGTACGTGTAAATCAAAATTGGTCCATTTAATCAGGTGGAAAACAAGGGAATAGTTGTATAATACTTTATTACTATTACAGACTGCAAAAAGTGTGTTAATCGAAAATGAATTTTTTATACTTGAGAAGTAGTAAACATCACATGGAACTAAAATAAGAAATGATTTAAAATCAAAAATTGTGAATATAACCGTAAACTGTTAATTTGTATAGTTATGAATCAGAACAAATTAAGGTAGACAGAATGCGCTGATAAGTTTTTGAATAATCAAATATATTGTATTATTGTATTATAGACACTACCATGGAACAAGAGCGCTCTTCAAGATTTTTGTATTGATTTAGTAACAAAATATTTTTCTATAAATATTTACTCAAATATACGAGGAACGTACCAAGTTAAGAGATTGGTATATTAATACAGCTTTCGTTAAGAACACACAAGCAATTAAGTGACATTCCACCTGCCCTCTTCAATTCAATTTAGCAAAGGAGGCGAGTGCAGCTCAGTGAGCCGAGTTTCTCCTAAACTAAATTACGTGCCCCACTGTTTTTGGAATTGGATGGGGGTACTTATTCCTAAATTAATATTGGTACTGAGAATAATGATACTTATAGCTGAACAATGATTTAAATTGATTATAATTTTGAATGCATTCCAGCATTTTCAATCTGAATCATCAGCTATAAGTTAGGATACAACAAAAGTTAGTAAAACAGTTAGTTAGCAAAGAATGTATGGTTCCTAGTGACCTATATTCATATTATTATTTAAAAAATATAATAGTGTGTGTTTGTGCGTGCGTTTTTTACACAATCACGTAATAACTATTAACCCGATTTTATTTAAATTTTAAACGGACACTCTTAGGGCATATTCTTATTTCGAAAATCTCTCTAGGCTACGTCTCACCAGTTTTAAAGCTCCCTTCTAGTTTAATCAGCAGATATTGCGATTTTTATCACCTTTCAAACTTAAGAATGATAAGTATAATAATTTATACACATTGTTACAGGTAATAGTAAATATGTTTTATTATTCGTCTGTTAAAGTCAGTTACAAATGTCATATTACGTGTAGATGCTTTTCTTTATCTGGGTTTGTTTTACGGGGACGTTCATCAACTACAGTAATATGCTTTCATTTATTATACCCAATTATGATACATGAAAATGTAAGCACTTCGATTTATTACCTTTAAATTTCCCACACTCGCTTAAACAGCTCAACTGGTAATCGTTGGAGCTATTCAATAAAAAATTGTAAAATATTTGAGAGAAGTTCTAGAAATGATAGAGGTACTCATAAGAACCGGTTTCAATCTGCGACTTCAGGGAGATGAAATTTGCGACTTCAGATTTACCTTAAAACAAATATAAAATGGATTATGAGATTGGAATATTTTTCATTGACTACCACTTATCTCATTATTGTTTGGAATGCCATTTATAAACAATACGCTCATGGTGCCACTGTTTATCAAAATCAAATTGTTTGTGAAAACGTGGGTAACCTGTATAAGGTACTAAACATATTATTATCGTAGTGTAATTCACAACAAAATGAAGGTTTCCTTGTTAAATATATATTAATTTTTATTAAATTATATTGAAATTAATTGCCGTATTTTATTAATGAAGTTAATAGTAACTGATGTTTTATGATCACAAAAATATAATTTGCTTAAAATTACGTTTATTACTTACTTTAATTGTAGAACCACAAACCGTTATATTTTGAAATAAATAAAATTACCCAATTGTATAATGATGTTTGGCTAAATTAAAACATTTTCTAAAAATCCTTTTAAATGTTATTTTCTAATTTACCCATCTGAATCTGTAAAATTATGGTCATACCTTTGCCTCTCAAACATTTTTAATAACAATACAGGTTTCATAGTTATTAAAGTGATAAAATGAACTGCATACATCCTGCTGAGTTCATAGCTGAAATAATTTTCCGGTTACTGATTTTGATCACTATTTAAGTATTGTGCATTTAAATAATGATCTATTTTTTAAAGTTCCACGTTATTCATTATGTGTTAGCTTATATAAAGCCAAAGTATCAATCCGTAGATTCAAAGAGGAATTCCTGGGTTGACAGGAAAGATGTGAAAACCAACACTATCAAAATTCTTTGGATGTTAGGAACATTGATATATCAATTATTATCTTAAGTAACTTGAGATCGCCTTGTATCTCATTATAAGGCTAAAACTGGGGAAAACAGATTACTCATATTTTTAACTGCTTAATATTGTATTCGATATTCTAAAAATAAAAAATCTTATGATCTTATTTTACAATTAAAAAATCAAGGGTTGGACCTCACACCTTTTTTAAATATTTGAGCTGCCTAGTTTTCAGTTATGTATTGTTTTAAAAGTGGATCATCTTCTAGTCTAGAACAAGAGCTGGATTCCAGAACGTGAAACATTGGTAAACAACCCCAGTTATACACTACAGTACTACGTTAGAATTTGACTATGTTAGTTGGTTGTATAAGGAAATATATCTTTAAAGTGAATGAATTTGGACTAACTATTCTAAATACTACTGCGTTGATAAATTGCTTTTATGATCTCTAATAAAGAAGATCTTAATTTGAGAAGTTAATTTCCATCCTTGTCTGTGTACTCGTGCAGAAAGGGCGAAAACTTTAATACATGTTCTTAAAATATAGTAGCACGCTAACAAAATCTTGCTCTGCATTACATAAACTACTAAATAGAACTTTTATTTAATAGGTTTGTACTTGAAATATGGAATATATAGATTACTGTTTTTAAATTAAACTTTTTTAGACAACGATAGCATTTTTCAAAATTTAAATCAATAATGTTTTGAAGCAGCTAAAACCTAATATAGCTATTAATTACAAATATTATTAATAATTCATCTTAACGCTTGAAAACACGTTCGCTGGAGACTTAATTAAATGTTTTATTTACTTATGAAGATTATTAAAATCGATATATTTATATTGTAAGTACTTAAACACCGATAAACAATGTTAGAAATAGTATTCTTTAGTTTTCACTACTAAGAATTAAAAAAACCTAAATTGTTAGTGTAGCCTATATTTCATACTTCGTTTTGTTTAATATTTATAACAGTAAGTAATGGCAACAGAATAATCACTTGGAGTTTATCAAAATAACGATTGCTTGATTTTTTATAGTCAACATTTTTTAAGTATCCTCAGTAAAAAGCTTAACTATGATTGGGGAATTTTTTGAAAATTTAATGAGGTATTGTAAAACTATGAACCTGGTTTTGTGTGCAAACCTTATATTATATTCCCTTTGTGACCAGTTCAGTAGTTACATCTGTTTCATTTACTAATGGCATATACGATGAATGAATTCAGTTACTGAACTGAGTTTTATTTATCACCAAAGTGCACTCTACGATTAAAAATTGGTAATTTATTTAGCTTACGTGATTGTTATTTTTAATTGTTTTGAAAATGTTAGTATAATGGATAGTTATGGAAATGTTGCTTATAGATCCTTGTTAATTAAATTTGGAATTTTAAGTTGGTATTTAGTTCACATTTAATATTAATATACTAATATCAATTTGTTGTTCGGACAAGAAGTGTTCTGCTACCGATATATCTTGTTCAGACCCCGAGTAAATGGTTTTATACATACAAAAACGAGATTAAGACGTGCTGTGTAGATGTGCCAATCTATTAAAATATATTTAGTAGGATCATAATTGTTATAAAACCAAAAAAGACTCTATTTCAACAATTGGAGTAATACCTTCCCTGTAGCGTGGGGATACGGCTGCGGCTCTCCAACCATGAGGTCACAGGTTCGATTCCCGGAGAGGTTGATAATATTTATAAGTTGGGTTGAACCGTTTTCCCGTAAAAACCTTTATTATGATCAGATAAAATACTATTTGTTTAGATAGAGCCCCTTTTAAAAGACGAATATATAAAACAAGTAAATAATAAACAAACAAAATTTAATACATTGAATGTTAATTTATCAGTATGACGGCTTTGAATGTAACAAGACAAAAGAATTCTCCTTAAAGTTTTAATATTGTAGTTAATTTTACGCAGTTCTTACATTCCTGTATTTCTGAAGACTTTACTTCTTCTATGGAATAGTGACGCTAATACGTAAATCACCTTAGAGTGTAATGCGGGTATTTAATGAAAGTATCAAACGGCAGAGGGATCCAACTGGGGTTCCTGTGTAGAGGAATTGCTGCAGTAACATTTGTCCGGCTTTTGTCCGAAACTGTTACCTTGAGTCAGGCCAGCTCATAACAACTGCGCTCAGCAATTGAGTGTACTTTATGATACTTCTAAGAACTGCTATTACAGTTTAGCCGCTGTGTTGGAATAATAAGGGTCGGAGTTTGTTTCAATTTATAGATGATTTTGACCTTTGCCAGTAGTCCAATCCTAATTTTGAAATTGTACAATTGTTGTATAATGTAGATCAATTTAGTAGATTAACAAGACTTAATTGAATATAAATGTATTAAATACTCTTTGTTAAAATGGTAGTTACTCATTAACGAGTATAACGAGGATAAATAACAACTTTCTTTATATTTCCATGATTTGAGGTCTTAGAAGGGGATAATCGAAAAAAGAATAATGGTCTTAGAAAAGAAGAGAAGATTTATAACAGTCATTCGTCTAAAAAAGGAAAGTTCTCTAAAAATGGTTCTTTTTGAATTAAAAAAATTATAATTCAAACTAATTGAACTATAATTCGTTTCCTTTAATATGCTTCAAAATAACATATCCTTTGGAAAGCATGATGAAAATTAACAATTTTTGGACATCGTTAAAATCGAGTAGATAGTGATGGTGTGGATTTTCATGCACAATTATTGACAGTTATTAAGTAACTTGTTTAAAGTCTGTAATTGGCGATAGAAGGTTTGAAAGGATAACAGTATTTTGAACATTTACCATGTTATGTATTACAAAATTTGTAACACAACGTTTCGATGATTGAAATCTAACTTCTTCAGGTTGAAATACTTAGTACATAAAAATATAAAGAAAAGAAAGATAAAAGGAAGAGAATTAAAATGGGTCATACATACCCAAAACTGCTTGAAGTCCATACAGAAGAACATGAACGCAGGCGTTGTCACTGGACAGGTAAGAAGTCATGAGCACTATTACACGTGACACAAACCCAGGCAAAAGTAGGAAGTTCCCTATATCCGTGTTAAGGACTCCTTAGCGTTTATTGGTTGCTAATGATGCACTATATGAAGGCTGTGTTGCGTAATGAATTTTTGATTATTGCGGCCCAATTCAAAAGGACATGATTAATAAGGTCACATAACAATTCAGTGATTACACTAATGGGTACAAAGAACAGTGGCTCGAGAGCTCACTTTATTTACATACATATCTTTGAAAAGTTGAAAAAAGTGTTACTTCCAACAAATTTTATCTAATTCCCGTTTTACGTATTTCCGGTGCCGATATAGCATTAGCATGATTGCCTCAGACCAATACATATACGTTGGTCTGAGAAGTCTTCTTCGGTGAAATACCATCTACATCCATTCATAGTAATCCACTTTCGGTCTTAGGTATCTCAGGCAAATTCTTAGTATTTGCCTTATTGTCCTGATTAAGAAGGTACGTTATGGTATAAGTTTATGTAACTCGTCTACTTTGGACAAAAAGGGAATAATTTCGGCTATTCAAATCTTCTTCAGATGTAAGGTGTTTCGGGTGCTGGTAGTTTTTTAGAGCTAAAAAGACATGTGAGTAAAATTTTACTTTTCTAGGACAGTGGGAAATTTAAAAATACATAATCTATAGGTTACAACCCATTATAAACCCTTATGACTGGTTGAGCTTCATAAACAAGCTTCTTCTGCTTTGTTAAGAGGATAAGCTACGTATATTTAAAATTTCATTGCAGACCATCGGGAAGTAAAAAAAAAATAGTTCTTCGTGGCTGCAACTGTGGTTAACCCATTATGGGTGTTTGATCCTCAGGATCTTGCCTTTGATTTTCTAATTATTTATAATACTTCTAGGGGTTTTAAGACCATTTAAACACTTATTAATGGTTGAAATTGCTTTTTATGGTTATGAGGCACGTGTGTATGAAATTTCAACTATTTGACATCGGGGTTAGAGAGATGATGATAAGTGAGGGACTTACCTTTTATTTGCTGAGCATTAGCGAAGCCTATAACTTGTGTGACTGTAAACATTTTAATTCTGTCTGTCTGTCCGCACGATATATGTGACTTAAAGATTTGGTAGTGCATAGCCTAAACATCCCATAACGTACACCATCTCTAACTTATTTTAAATTTGTGTGGGACTTTCATTATTTAAACACTTATAAGAAACCCAATTTCAAGAATAAAAATGTGGACGTATCATGTGGTAGTCTATCTTGCGAAATATTTTAGCTTTGATTTTATGAAAGCTTTGTCGGATGTAATTTGTATTTGATTCACCATATTACAAGATAATTTAATCATATTTAACAAAAATAATTTGCAATCTGTAAATAATTTATAAAAAATAGCTTGGCTGTATAAATAGGAGCTAAATAGAGGTAAAACCGTGTATTAATATGAGGAGCAAAAATGCCATTGTAGGTTACACATATTCTTGTAAAGTTGAACGCTTAAAATTATTTTTAAAACCAGCTCTATCCTCCAAAGTCAGCCTTTTTGGGACATTCTACATAGTTAAAAAAATATGATTGGATTCTGTAAGGGCAAATTAGAGGAAAATGATATAAACGTTTAAAAATAAATTTGTGATGCTGTATATACCACACGAGTAGTCAGCCTCATCCTGAGTAGAAATGTTGCTTTGTGCATATGTAATCTGCAGGTAAATCGTTCTCGAAATATCGTGTGGACAGACAAACAGATCGACAGACAGCCAGACAGACACAAATTAAAATTTGATAGCTCTCTCGAATGACGTGCTTAGCTAAAGATCAGCCAAAAGCATTACTCAACAATAACATTTGTTTTAAAAATGCAAATTTATTTCTATAAGACTTGCGATTATTAAAATTTCCGAACATAATATAATTGCAGCCCACCGTTAAATTTGCTGTAATCCTGTAATGAATTCAGTTTATTTCTACATTTTAGTATGTTAATTTAAAATATCCGTATTATTTGTTTGTTCCTCCCACAAGATTAATACATTCCGTTATATAAACTTTAGACAAACACATTTGTGTTAGCCCGCTTTGAAAACTTGTTACAGAGTTGGAAATCTCACGGAAAATGATCCCAGCTAGTATTTGAGAACGTTGTGTTAAACAAACGGTAGCAAAGTTTCGCATGATTCAACAAAGGCTTAGCTTACATATTAGATATTAATTGCCAATATGTATGCAAGCTAAAGTACACACACTGAATACAGCAAAGTGTGGACTGGCTGAATGTTAGTTGTACGTATCAGCTCTGATTGTGTTTATTGGCATTATATTTGTATTCACATAAAATGTTCTTCTAAACTATACATAAAGTTTATCCACGTTTATACTTTATATTTATTATAATCATTATACAAATATTTTTGTTATTGTTTGACTAAGCATTTACAGTTATTCGCTAAATATTGCATTTTATTGAAATAGAAAATCGTCTTATTTCAAGAGTAACTATAATGTCAACCTTGTTCATGTAGCATATTTTAATTACTTGTTTTACAATAAGTAAGCGGAATAAAAATTGTGTTTTTTTTTAAACTTTTATACATTATTGTAATAATTAAATAAATGTAATATTATTATTTTATCCCACAGTTATGCTTTCACTGTAATACACCAATATAGGTGTACTTTTTCGTGTATTACTGGTGGCTTTAATAACAGGTACTTAACAGATGTTTTTTTGCAAACACTCTTGAAAATAAGTTATAGTCATTTCAAGATATTTCAGTGTACTTAATTCACTTCATAATAGTTGGACTTTAAGTTTTTAAATTTAAGGAGCTATATTTTGGAGTTCTGAATTCAGAGAGTGAAACAGTTTTTATGAGTAGCAATAATATAAAATAACTAATTAAAAAAAGCAACTATAAACATAATAACACTTGAAATATTTTAGGCCAGAGTCAAAGAATACTAAGTTTATAATAATTTAGTGAAGCATTAATAGACATATTTATAGTTTTACTTATTTCAGTGTTCATTGCTAAGACGTTAAAGCTAAATATAATTGGTTGATGTTTATGCAAAATATTTTTTTGTCTGTTGTGAACACAAAACACGTGTTTTGCACGTTTAATCTTTCTAAACATCGGGAATTTTAAAAATACAAACATAGTGTTTGTATGGTTGCAGCCTGTTAATTAAGGCTATGTGTTTTTATCTCTATAAATACACTTTTGATTTTCTATGCATTATGAGCCCCGTAAATGTAACATTCCATCTGTATATGGCATTGGTAAGTTGGAAAAACAAAAATATAGCTCTTCTAGGCTTGTCGTAAAAGGCGTCTAAAAGGGCGGAGCGTACTATGTCTGTTTTACGGGTATCGTATTCAAAGTTCCATGTTGTGACTAATCGCAATAGCCCAGCTTGTGGACGTAGCTCTGCCATGAAGCCTCCATGACGTTGGACGTCTTTGTTAGGCAGACGGTACAGCTTAAAAACTGGGTTTTCCTGCACTTCCCAGACTGACGCATAGTACAGGGGCCCGGGTGAGCTTAGCCAGGAATGACCTTTCAACCGGCGAACATCACCTTAGTCGAATTAGTACCGGTTGGCAACAGGAAAAGGGCCATGCTGCGATATTGGGGGGCTCTGCTGAGACCACTGCTCATGGGACTGCCTGTCTGTTGGGGGCAGTTCAACGCAGATTGTTGTGTCTGCTGCTGACCGGTCGGACTTTCAAATTTGGGTACAGTAGGGGAAAAGAATCGCCAAGTCTTAGGGACTAAGCCATTATGGACTCTTAGTTAATAACAAAATGTTCGAAAGGTGCATGAACCATCCCAGGATTTTCTAATCTCAAACACTCCCTTACTGTAGGAGCTCCCAACTCCGTCTTGTACCAGTCAAGTAGGGAATGCTGAAGAGATTGTACATCCCTTCGAACGAAGGTCCCCATGTGTCGTGATCGCCGGTCAAGACCTCTTTGATGACCGCACAATCTGCGGCTTCAGGCCCCACCCGGAGCGGGCGTTAGCAAAACCTGTCATTGCATTGGGTAGGGAGGAGGAGGAGGGGAATCTCCGAAAATGTCTGCACGATAAGGCTGCGACTCTTCGACAGAAAAACATCAGCCAAGAGGTGAAGGAGTGTATATGTATGCTTGAAACCAGACTTCATCACGTCCTCCAACGTAAGAAGTCGTGACAGTCCTGTGAGGTGGTATCCTGCTCAACGCATACTTTGCCGTTGTTGCAGAAGCATCCACTGCCTTCCACATATAATCGCCCAGCTTCGAGTCCTGCCGATTCTGAGGTAGATGAAAGGAAATACCAGCGAAGACGGACACCGAGACTTGGACCTAGATCGCCGGGAGGAAGTCCAGGAAGAAACCTCTTCTCCAGCAAACAGATCAAGCTGACAAAATGGATACGAAGAAACCTCCGAAGAAGTGCCTCAGGAAGCGTCCGTAGACTACATCTGCCACAAGATGAGAGGGGCGCCGTAATTAGGGGCCTTAGGAAAACTCGTGCCAGCAATCTTCTCGTAGATCTCAGAAAGGCCACCAGAAGAAAGTCCGCTTTCAGCGAAGACCGTCAATCCACTTGGATGCTAATGCGACAATCCGTGTCGAAGGCCAATTCTCTTCTTCTAAAGGTCAGGTCAGGTCTGGTCACTGTGACTGTGGGGGGTTGATCCCCCACGTCTTTCTAAGCATCTGCCGGTTTGGCTTTTGCGCTATCGCTACTTGTCAATGGACCATTTTACCATAGGTGCCAGAAGTGCGCCAAAACTTCTATCCGAGGGCAACATCAGTATTGGGTGGGGCAGGTGTTGCGTACGTCAAAAGCTCCACGGCCTCCCGGAGTTTTAAACGCCTGGGTTTTGGTCATGCAGTCAATCGCTGCAACGGTTCCGACGGGAGAAGTATCTGCTACAAATTCGGTGGCCAGTTCCACAAGGTCAGTACATGCACTGCCATTGGGTCTTGCGGCCTGTGTTCGGAAACCGATTTGAAGGGCGAACAGGTGAGATATTTTGCTGGGTCTAGTCGCTGCGGGAAGTATAAACAAATGTTCCAGAAAGTCGGGTCTCAAATTATTATAAATTATAAGATTTCTTCAATTCTGCTCCTTTGCATCGACGCTGTAATGTCAAACATCTGGAATAAAGCTCATTTAAAGATCTTGTCAAGAATAAGATGAATGGTCATCATAAATGCGCTGCAGATCTGATTACAGGTACTATGACTCTCGTTTCTTCGCGTGTGAACAGTCCATGCACGGTGTCTCTCGTCGACGAGGAAAGAAATCAGCCAATAGGTGGACACCTAATATTGCGGAACTCCGGAGGAGGTATTTTGGTCGAGGAACCGACCCGATGCGAAGCCAGATCGACCGAGCACATGGCAGCCTAACGTGAACTCCATTAAGTCATAAACCGGAGTAAGCTCAAGTGTTGGAAACGGATGTCAAGTCAGGATGTCGATAATGATCCCTGGGAATGGGCTACAAAATTGGAACCCAGAAGCTAGGGATCTGCTCTCCACCTGCGGTCATGGAATCTCAAGCCATGTCCGCTGTCGTCGACACGCTGGTTTTTACTAATACATATTTTACTCTGCATTGGAGGTGCCCTGGTCTCTGTGGCGACTTTAATCACCTTGAACAAGTAGGTCCGAAAATACCGCCCACGCCCGGGACAAATTGGTTCACGATGTAATCGACTTCACTGTGCTGCTGCTCTCCTATGGTCGAATGTCCGGGATGAGTCTGAAGGTCTAACGTCCACTCGACTCGACTCCCCAATCGCATTGCTAACGGTCAAACCTGCGGTCACACTCTTCTTTGGCAGCAGTATATCTTGCCTGTTCTATCCTGACGTTGCAGACACGGCGCAGCCCACGTGTTTCGAATGCGACATGTCCCCCGACAAGGAAAGCCCTAGGTCGATTATTGGGTTTTTAGTCGGTAGTTCGTGAGACAATGAGCCTGCGGGAGTCCGACACTATTGACAGAACAGTGAGCCTTTCAGTGTACGCAATAAGTACTGTAACCTCTTAAAAAAAGAACTGTGGTATAATAGTTACATTTGATGTAAAATAAAAGAACACAATCTATAATATTTTGTTAAAATTATGTATATAAGGCAATACACCGTTGCCTAGAAAATGCCTGCCAATAGAATAAACAGTGAACACAATGTTTTATTTCATGAATATCTAATACTAAGAATAAATAGAAAGTTCGTGAGTTGTTTATCTTACTAGCACGTTAGAAACAAGAGAACGAGAGAGGTGTAATTTACATCTCTAGAACTGTTTTACACTTGGAATTACAATGAAAGTTTGCTATTCAAGTCACATCATGCGAGTAATTTACAACTGTCTTGTTTTGGGGGAAACTTTTCAACTTCGTCTTCCTGAGCGCTTTTATGTGCTCTACTGAGCAACTTAATTTGGAATCTTTGAGAAAGAAGTCTAAAAATCTTATACATGACTGGTTGAAACATCGTGTCAAGATCTTAAATAATTTAAATCTTGATCATTAGTTGCTTAAAATTACAACTATACAATTGCTTAACACGTCGCATAGTGCACATGTTAATTGTTAGAGTAGTTTCATATTTCTAATTGATGCCTAATTATATCCATCTGATAATTAAATAAATTTAATTATTCCTATTGCATATAAATCAACGTAATTGCGAGAATTATAAGCGCACATCGTTAGTTTATGTTCATCATTAGTTTGAACTTTCCAAAAACACAGTTCCATGGACTACAATATTATTTTATTACTAATGTACATTGGAAATTGATGTAATAAAAATTAATAGAAAACTAAGAACTAAGCATTTTTTTGTCTAATCCCAACGAATGGGAAGTAAAGAAATCAACTAAATAAATAAAAAATTTAAATCCTTCACCTCATATAGACTACAATAGAGACTCCTAAATTATTAATTAATATTGCTTCAAATTAGTTTTTATCTTGCAATGCAACAACGAAATTTTATTAATTATTCCTTTTAAACTGTTTGGGTATTTTATGTCATGGGTTTCGACTTTAATAAACTGCATTGAGCAAATGCTGCACACAATGCATGTTTATATATTTATTCAAATCCAAATATAAAAACAGAGTGGTCTTTCTTAGACATATCGAACCCTTATGAATCTATTTATTTTGTATAGTACATGTTTATGGATACCAAGTGATTGAAACTAATAGTATAGATTATAATAAAACAAATCAATTGTTATTTAGCTAACTGTAATGTGATTTGAAACATGCAATTTAAAACGGAAATTATACATCTATGAATGGGCAGAAATACTAAGCCAATTTATAAACTATCACAGGTTATTGATTGAAGATTACTTATTATTGCCAGAGAACTGGATTATATAAAGTCAAAACAAATGTGTCATTTTCACATGTAAAAATATACCTATAAGTATATATACCTCTATATACGAGTAAGTAAATCTAATAAAATAAAGGTTAAATATATTATAGTAAAATTTAAAGAAATATAGTGGTCTAAGGCAATGAATAGCACGCATGATGCAAAGTCATTCTACCGTGTGATCCAAACGCTTGTTAATGATGTTTATATTATCCTGTATTACTTGCACTTGGACTTTCTCAGATCACTGGAGGTAATGAGACTTTTTTAAAGCTAGGAACACACTGGTATATACAAGGGAACGTCAGTATTTAGAATAAAGTGTCTTCAGCCATAATTATCGCAAGACTCTAAAGACATATGCGAGTTAATCTACAATTAAAATAAAAGTGGAAAGGTAAAATAAAATATGCTCAGCTTAAGCAAGGGCCATTTCTCGAATGTTTTTACTAAACTCGAATAAAGACATTAAAAACCAAATTTGAAGTGAATCAACCAATTGGATGTTGCAAGAAGAAACAGTGCCAAGGGAGTAGTCAATCCCTAATTCATAGCTTAGTGCCCCATGATTCTGGTTGGTCTTCTCCAACAAGTTGTTGGAGAAACCTTTAACATTTTGACCGGGAACGCACATGGTTGGAAAATCGACCACCTGAAAGAGGATAGTGTGTGCACGCCTAAAAAAGTTTGGAATATTGAACTGGCCCTTTTTTGTGGTTAGTGGCATACACACATACTCTTAAAAATGTTAGAAAACTTTTTATATATTTCACTTTTCTCTAACACTATGGTTGATTTTTCAACCAGTGAGCTTTTAATGGAATAGCTTTACCTCCGTGTTCACTGGTTGAAATATCGACCACATTTTTTTGGATAAAAAAACAAATTATTTGAGTTAGATGATTTGTTTATTTGTACATATAGCTATATTAGGACACATATTAAGTGTATAAAATACATAATTTATTATGATATACTGTAATAATAATAGCCTTATAATGGTATATTAATGCAATATAATAAAGAGTAACCAAAAGTAGTTGTGTTTTATAATAATACAAAAAATATGGTTAGAATAGTAGTTCGTGTATTCTTTTCAAAATAAAACCTATTTTAATGATAGAAGGATTAATAGTAATTATTTATGTAATAAAATAGAAACTAAAACAGAAAGCCCTAATCAACTTTATAATTAAAAATTGAGAAAATTTACATGTTTTGACTTCTTTATAAAACTAAAATACTTTGACTTGTTCTGTAATATTTTACACTTTTGTTATTAATTATTCTGACAGATTCATTGGTCTTTATGGAAGGGCGCAAAACAATTAATGCCCAAAGCAATTTTACACTTCTCGCATTCAATTTGGCACCTCTTAGGCTTTTCTTTAGTACTACATGGAGCACAACGGCGACTTGACGTAGGTATAGGTAAATGAAGGCCAACCACTGCCAATGATACCTCATTTACATGTCTTCCACTATTTAAAATTTTTTTATACAAGAAGGTACTCTTACAATTCGACTAAAGAAATTTCCAATCAAGTCTTCAGCCAGTTTCTTCCGGAAGTTTAAAAGTTTCATTGGCTTAAATTTTTGTTCTTTAGAAATGTATGTGTGTAGGATGAATGAATTGACAATGACTGAATCAACCAAAAAGTAAAAGAGTTTTAGCCACCATTTTCTGGATTTTTGGCTTATGCTGTAACTTGACAGAAGATGGTCAAAATGGTCAACTCCACCCATATACTGGTTATAGTCTTTCACTACTCTTGGGCACGTAACTGCCACTTTCTCTCCCTTTTTCTTCTTCTTTGTACCTCAGTTATATCATCTGGTACTTGCATATTTGAAATAATTTTTACAGATTTAACGCCTCTATCTTTCCATTTAATAACAGAGATTTCTCCTGCAGATGCAAAATCACTCTGCCATACTTTCAATCTTTATCTTTCTTCAATAAATTTACTGAAAAAAATTTTCTATTATTTCTAATGGTACCACATCCAAACGAGAATTTAGCTAGCAGTTTTTGTAACAATGGGATGGTTGAGAAAAATCTGTCAAAAAATAGGCAGTATCCCAGGCCCTCAAAAGCCTTTGATAATCTCAGTATAACACTTTCTCCTAAAGTTTCCTCACTTCCTCTTGTGGTTGATTTCCCTTCATAAACTTCATAACAGAGCATAAACCCTGTTACACTACAAGCCAAAACCCATATATAGAAACCCCGCTTGGTAGGCTTACTTGGGAGGTATTGTTTCAAAGAAGTACGTCTCTTAAAACCAACCATGCTTTCATCTATGCTCAAGTATCTGCTTGGATTGAAAACTTCCCTATACTTTTTACCAAGATAATCAATTAAAGGCCTCGCTTTGTACATTTTGTCATATTTAGGATCTCCCTTTTTTGGCATCTTTTCATTATCATTCAAGTGTAAATAACGTAGCATTTTTAAAGATCTGCGCAATGACATAACTTGAGCAACTAATTCAAGCCGAAACATGGGATCAGTTGACCAATACAGGCGCGTACTTGGGAGTGAATGGATTCACATTACCACTAATATACCAACAAATGCCAGCAGCTCTTTTTTCAGTCAATTGAAGGTCAACATTATTTTGAGAAGCAAATAAGTTTGATTCATGAACTATTGTTCCCAGAAATGGTCCTATTAGAAACATAAATACAGTTAGTGGGGAGGAAATATCAATCTGTGTTTTTGGTCCTATTGGCTGAGTAAAATCAAAATCAATGTAGGTTTTTGATTGGGCAGCTAATTTTAAAAATTCGAAAGGAGATTTTTTGTTGCTTAAATTTTCAACTTGAGTTGGTATTTGCAGATCTTCTTCATTACTTAACTGAGGATTCGTACCATCACCCAGGTTAGGCTCAATGTCTGAGTCTGATTCACTACTACTACTACTAAGTAAGGAGTCAATAACCGATAAACGGCTCAAATTTCCTAAGTCATCATCTGGATTGTACATTGGATCGGCATCACTGTCATCCATGTAATCACTTTCATCTTCATTTTCGAAAAACAGCCGTCGATTGAAACTAGTATTGGACTTACATTTTTGTTGAGCAGTAGATGGACCTGGCTGGGAATCTGTAGTTCTTTCACGACTTACAGGGGTAGATGATGTGAATGAAGAGAGTTGTCGACTATCCCAAATATCATCCGCTTCACTGTCACCGCCGCACTCTGAATTATTAACCATTTCATTATTGAAGTCAAAAATTAATGCATCTTGTTCACTTCCACGAAGCTTTGTAAAGTCATCTGCAGTGTAAGAGTTGCCTTTTCGTCGCTTACGTGGCACTTCCTCTTCAGACTCCATTTTACAAAAAACCAAAAAATAATAATTAAACCAGAATATTGCCTTGAAAAAATATTGTAATAAACATTTAATTAAATATTTAAGTATTACGGGACTGTAACTAGAAATAAAGTAATCAAAATTTTATTTTAGGGGAAAATAACTCGCAAGCCAAAACATTTTAATATGTATTACTATTATATTTTGTAAATACACATGTTTCTATGTTCATTGGTATATGTATTGCCAAAATATATTAAGAAACTATTAATTTATAAACCACTGAAAACCTTGATGTATTTGAGGTTAGAGTAATTTTAATATATAAGTTTTTTTTCATACTGACAGTTTCAGATAAAACTCTAGATATACATGTTGAAAGGCAGACAATTTAACCATAAACAAGTATCAAAATATATCATGTTATAATAATTACCTGTTATAATCCAGATAAAATTTCCTGATGAACTGCCCTTATCTTGATAGAAACTGCAGGCTCAAACGCTCACTGGTTGAAATTTCAACCACTTTTAACAGGCCAATGAGATAATATGGGTTCACGTTCAAACCTGTATAGGATAAAATAACTCACTTCACTTTAAATATCCAACAGTATGCAAGCCATGCAAAAAAGACATTAAAAAGTATTTCATTGCCAGCTCTTTAAATTTACGCAAAATGAAGAATTATATGTTACTAAGAAACCAATAACCATGCTTAACACAAGAAACAATTTTCTTACTTCCAAAGCTTACGCGGCTATTGTCTTAACTGTCATCTGCGGGTTTCAGCTCACATTGTGTCAACAAGTTTCCAACACAATGAAACCTTGAGATATGTTCTCTCTTATGACTAGCATCTTTAAACAATAGGTATTAATCAAAAGTGCGGTACGAATAGAAATCCTAGATATACTCATAATGAACATATAATGAATAGGGATTTTATTCAACTCAGAGTCTGCAACGAAAGTTGCGATTCAAATAATAATTATAAATATTGACAATTATAATTAATATAAACAACATTAGCACTTATATTATGGGGTAGCGCTTAATAAACGACAGTAAAAATGGAAGAAAATATTCCCTTTAGCTTGAATTCTTTGTTCTAAAAATTTCTGAAGGAGGATAAGGATCGAAAAAACGAAGGTATTAAATGCACCTAAACGCAGAATGATACGACGTGATAGGGTCGATACTGGAAAAGCACATATTCAAAAACAAGTATCAAAAGCAGTTAAGTAAAAATCACGTTGGTGTGCACGACTAAGGTACGAGTATAATAGTTTCTATAAGTAGTCTTATTGAAAAGATATGATTTTCAAGGCAGGTGGTAATATGATAAATATTTGATAAAGTAATTTTTTGTAATATGAGAGTTTAGTTTGTTATAGGTTGTAAAAAAAATAAGATATTTATTGATTTAACACTCCAAAATTCAAGTTGAAGAAATTTATATTGAACAATTGTCCACCAAAAGTTCAGAGCAATTGTTGCGGTTAATGCTGAACGAACATTGACTGTGGCTCTCTCTCTCTCTTGAGGAATGCAGCTAAAAGCGTAGGTCACTCTCTCTCTCTCTCTCTCTCTCCTCTCTCCTCTCTCTCTCTCTCTCTCTCTCTCTCCCTCTCCTCTCTCTCTCTCCTCTCTCTCTCTCTCTCTCTCCCTCTCTCTCTCTCTCTCCTCTCTCCTCTCTCTCTCTCTCTCTCTCTCTCCTCTCTCTTTCTCTCTCTCTCTCTCTATACTGAATAAGGTAAATCCTTATCGAACTGAAACTAAATAGAAAGGACCCTCAAAAGGTTTAAGCTTCAGCAATGCAAATAAATCATTATAACACTTAAAAACATTTTGAATTTACTTTCAGCAATGGAAATATGATCAAAGTTGTGTAAAATTATTGCTCTAAATTGTTGCAGTAATGACGGTAATTTATGGTAATATTTATGACTAATTTATGATATTATTATTGTATTTGCAATGTTTATCATCAGTAAACGAACACAGAGGTCTACTCAAACATGATTATATTTTTATGTTTTTGGTATAATTTATTAATTAGCGGCCTAGAATTGGCCCATGGGGTATTACACTAATGATTAAATTGGAATGAACTATATTTAAAATTGTATACAGGATTTTCACAGACTTCCATTAACACGAACGAAACAAACTATGGAATCAAACTTAGAGTAGGATAGTAAAATGTGCAGTTAGCAGTTTGATAAATAGATCTCCATTAACGGGGTTGTTATGCTCAATGTGATATTAAATCTACATTGAGGGTTTAGTAAATAAAAATGAATAATTAAATTAACTATTATATCATGTTATACCTATTTAAAACAGCCCTAAAAGATTTCAAGATAACACCTCTAAAAGATATTATCCAGCAAATTAGTTATATCTTATTTCTTAAAATATGTAAACGAATTTCTCACGTGAACCGCACATTTAATCAATTTAGAGAGTACCGTAAAAAGTTAAACACCCCTATTTTACTTGTTAACTTCTTTAAAATATAGCCCCTTATTTATTAGAAACTGTTCTGGAAAGACACAACATTACACTGAATTACCTTACTGTATTCATAACAGAGAGTGCTCCCATAGTATATATATCCTGGCAAGCCTTTAGTACATTCATTCTCATATCTGCAGGTTGTTTGAGGGGAACAATTTCGAAATCATACCCTGGTAATAAACACTTGGTTTAGTGCTGGCTGCGTCATTTACGAGTATAATAAAACTCTGTACTTCAAAACAATCTATTTCTTGCTATATATGCGTGATACTTTGGAAAAGGAACTCTGGAGATACTGGAAATGGAGAAGTAACCTGTGTCCTCCAGGCAGATGATTCCTCGAACTCGCTGGCAAGTGTTCAGAGACGCCGGAAACTGATATTTATAGCTCGTCCATTCACAACAAACCAGGCCCCGACTGGGTGACATCTCATCAGAACGTATTTTTTATATCCTCCTCTTACTAAGAGAATATCAAAGGGAATGCTTTTCTAATTATCCCAAAGTTTTGTAATCTTTGTAATCCCAGAATTTTTTAACTAAAAGTTTTCACTGTCACATGCTTAATTTTTCATTTAACTTATATATATATATATATATATATATATATATATATAATTTTTTCAATAAACATTGAATCACAAAAAGTACTTGCTCCGCCGGGACTCGAACCCGGATCTCTCACTTGCCGGGTGAATGTGCTACCATTACACCACAGAGCCCTCACTTTTTACGATTCAATTATTTTGTATTTGGCCATAATTTTATATATATATATATATATATATATATATATATAATATAATTATTATTCTCCTGTATGTATACAGGAAGAACACACCTTGCCCTGTTCGTTAAACACTTACCAACACTTAGTTAAACGTTAGCTACTATATTTAGTATTCTACGCGTCCCTCCATCGCTTTAATCTGCGGAATAAATGAAATTTGGTACCGTTTATTATATCAAATGATGAGTAGAAAAAGTTTTAGCAAGTGTAAATAAATTTTAAATTGGGTGTCGGTTTCATCAGCGAATTTTATATTAATTTCCATGTGATAAATTTAAGACAGTCATAAAAGAATTTCATTTGTAGAATCGTATTCATTCATTCATTCAAGTGTATCCCTGCGTATAATTAGGTACTGCAATTTAAACACAATATTTGTATTTATTATGTAAAATTAACTTTACATTCTTTCTCTTCGCGTATTAGCATCTTTCTTTTGTAAGAGAAGGACCTTCACTTTAAAAAGTATATTTATTTGGCTCTCTTAAAATAAGCGTTGAAGAAAGATTTGCAATTTTCAATGGTCGATATTTTATATATAAAACTTCACATATGAAAAATATTATGAAATAATGTCCAATCAATGACACTTAAAAATAATAAAATAACGTAAAATGTTTTAAACTGATACACAATATTTACTGATTGTGCAAAAGGATTCTATGTTGTGATGAAAGGTCAATACATTTCATTGTACAATCCATCCAATCGAGTCACACATGAATATTGGTTGTTATTAAATACTTCACATAAATTAAATTTTCTTCTTGATGTTTACCACAATACATTTATAAGATGAATAAATTTTATAAGCTTGCAGCAATATTTAAAAGTGCAATCTGACAACTCATACATGGACCTGATTAAGATTAGAACCAAGTTTTAAAAGAGATTCCATGAATCAGAACTGATTGATATCTGTAATTAAATTATTCAAAAAACTAATCAAACGATATGTTTTGTTTCACTCATCAACAAAGAAAGATCAGATGATCTTACTTGTTTCATTAGTTGAATCCATTAGAGAATTTCCTGGAATACTGTGTTCAACATATAGTTTTTTTATCCTAGCGAACTGTTTCCATTCAGAACTCTACAACCTATAATTACACCAAAGCTTTCATTGAACTACACACAATTAGACTCTTCGACAAAGACCTATTGATGGGAGACCCCACACGTATGACCATCTTAATTATAAAATATCCGTCTCCACGCTAAATCCGTTTGTTTTAATTTACCCTGCGCACAGTTGCCAATAAAAAGCACGCTCAGATGAGCATCGGCCTGGGCGGAAGCCAAATTACGTGCGCAGCTCTCCAGGACGCAGTTGGCAGATAATTATTTACACAAGCCGTGTCTTTACATGGAGAGTACACATTATGAACATTGCTGAAATCACTAGTATAAAACAGGTTACCAAGTACACTTAAGTACAAAACTACTCAAATTTATAGACGTTTATAGGTCAAACTTACTACGTATAGGTTATTGTGCACCACGTTCCAGTTCGAAATTAAGATTTAAGATTATGATGTAAATAAATAGATGGACTATTATTTCAGGTTTTTCAGTTTTTGACAGATAAACCAACAAGGCCTATTAAAACAGTATTTGTGTGACATTAACATCCAAATATGTTTTAAATACATTTTCTGTTTGCTTGATTCCGCCACGATAACGAAATATATGCATTAAGGTGAAGAAAATAAAAGTTCTTTACCTAAGAATCAAGACACTAAATTCACAGCTTCTCACTTTGTTCAATCACAGTTGGTACGGGACAGGTAATACAAAAGCTAAAAAGCTAATTAATTACAGCTCTATATATTTGCTGTTTTAGAGAGTTAACTCTAGGGGTTTCCATAGCAGTCATATTCTAATGTTTAGTATCCAGTTTGCTGGACCTCCACCTATGTGTTTTGCGGGACCAAATCCTAACTTCTGTCCAACATCCTTCCTTTATATTTGTATTTATATTCCATCATTTCTATAATTGTACACACACACACACACACACACACACACACACACACACACACACACACACACACACACACACACACACACACACACACACACACACATATTAATATATGTATATATATATAGATACTCAAAATAAACAGTTCTTTTTTCAAAATTTATTATTGAAGATGGTTAATTTGAAAGTAAATTTTTGGAATGAAAACTAGACTCAAAAATTAAGGACGTTGCACTGAGAATGATATTAACAGGCAAAAAAGGCTGATATTTCTGAAATTGTCTATTTGGGTCTATCAGTTGAAAACGTATGAAAATATCTGTGAGGAATTATATTTGCTGTAGTAGAATAATTTCGGACATTTTAGACTGTTAGTTCTTTGAAGGATAGAAAATTTGCCTCGATTGGAGTTCACCCTTTCCTTCAGATCTATATAACGTGCAAAACAGTAAATGGTGACTAACTCGTCATAGTCAGGAAAATGTATTTTTAGATGCGAAAAGGGGGTGAGTTCAATTTTTAACATGGAATATTCTATCAATGTAACATGTACTCGTAACAGTTGTAAATATCCGATATCCTGTTTTAATTTTCTATAAAAAATAATATAAATTATTCTTAAAATCATAGCATTGATAAAATAATATGATTACTTTATCATACAATTGTCAGTACTCACTGAATCAACAACCAAATTCACATAAGTTGAAAATAATTGTAACTTGTATTGTGACTAGAGATGAAATTTGCTAAATAAATTATATATTTACCATAAAAAATAATAGAATCCAGTTGTATTTTTTTCATAATTACTCACTTGGTATATTAAACATGGATAGCTTTTTGTAAATGTATTGTGATATACTTTAATAATAATTATAATGTTATTATAATTATTCGTATAAATTCATCCAGTTGAACATGAGATACAGTTGCATTTTTCAATGTTAAACTAGGTTTTGACTATGAGATGTATTGAGTCAGTGACAAAGCTAATATAGCCATTAAAGCTAAACGGTTCTGAGTTCTATACAACATGAACAATATATGTATAACTGTAATAAGGCAAATATTGTAATTGGCCAAATTTATATTTATAGACGTGAGCCGAGTACACAACCTGTATTGTCTTGTTCTATCTATAGAAAAAAACCTTTTTTAATACAGATATGTATTGACAGCTACACTATTTTGTGTGGAAATCGAAATAGCCCTACTATTAAGCGTATAAAATAAATTAAATATTATTTTCTCATATAATGTGCTGCCTATTTTGACGGAATTGAAACCAACTATCACATAAGAAAATAAAACATGTTAAAATACCGCTATATTATTGTATACATTGTAATTATAATGAAAAATAGACTGAACAATTAAGGACGTTGCGCTGAGGATGATATTAACACACACAAAATTGTATTAGACAGGTAGATTTTTCGGAGTTTGTCTATTTGGGTCAATTAGTTGGAAATGTATGAAAATATCTGTGAGGAAATTATATTTGCTGCACATACTTGTGACATATATATATATATATATATATATATATATATATATATATATATATATATATATATAAACACATTCATAAGCATTCATACTTTTCATATTCCAACAGTCAAAAGTTTACTATATCTATAAAGTACCGGTACTAAAGTGTAATAATATTCCCGTTAATGCTAACACTTAATACAATACATACAGGGTTTGTATTTTGTTGTGACCAATTTCTGGCGGGAAATGTAGGAATTCATTTAGTTGTAATATTTTACGAGAATATTCTAAAATTTGCTATTAAATAAAATAAATCCTATTAATAGAATAAATCTGGTTAATATTAACAATAACATAATGGTTTGTAATTAAATAAGTAATTAAAACCCTGCAAATAATTTTATTTAAATTCCTCCACCTGACCTCAAGGTGTATGTGAATGCAGAAAATAAGTAAAATGTTTGAATTTCTATGAAAGGGTAGTGCAAAGTTTGTAACTACCTTACATTTAGCTTAATGCAACTAAAACTCTTTAGATTATCCAATTAGTTCAACCTAGAACGCAAAGCCAACTTTTGAAGGAAAATAAATAAAAAAACTTTGAATAGGAGTTCAATTATAGTAAAGTTTATCTTCCCTGACAGTTTAAAACTTTTAATACTATCATCATAGAGAGAAATAGAACTCCAAGACGAATATACCTTCAGTAAAAAATTACAGTTTAACTTCTTATTAAGATTATTTATTTGATAACTTGTGACAAAGATTCTTCTGGCTATGAGATTTAATGAAATACGTGTTTCCACAATATATATTAAAATTTGGACGTACGGTATTTTTATGAATGGAAGTCTGCCATTGAATTCCTGATAAACCTCGTGGTTTTGTTCCAAATGATTCTTGATGAAATATGAAAGGTTCAAATATTCTTAAGAATTTGGATAGAAATAAGATCTGTTTTATTCCTCTATTAGCAATACACAATATATGACTTTATCTCCACATTTATATACAACTACAAGTGCAAACGCATTATGTTATCGCTATAAAAGAAAGACTCCAGCAACAATAATTTTCAGAATCCCCACGAGTAACCCAGAAAGAAACTTAAAATTTCATCTAATCAAATACAAACAACATTCCAAAAATGTGTTGACGTGATTGTAAACGTATGGATTTCTCCCAGCAGATCGACTATTCCTCTGACGTGTTTGGTTTATCGGGAATGTGAAAGTGTTATAAATGGCACGAAAGTGTTAACATTTTTCACTGCAATTTATAAACTTTGTTTCAATTAGAAACACTTTATGCCAATTATTTTTAATAGACCTAAAATAAAGAATAGATAAATGAAATTTACATACACGTTTTGACTAGAAAATACACAAATGTAATACATTGTATAACTTCTGTGGTATATCGTTAATTTTAAACACCTGAAAAGACTTGCCTTACATAACAGAGCCTATAAAATCCATAAATTTAACAGCTTTTGATTAATTTTCTTAAAAATTAAAAAAATCAAATTATTATTATCTGTATTAAAATAACAGATGAAATCTAAAGATACTTGGTTTATTCTGTATACAATAAAAATTGGATTAAATATTCCCTAATTTAGTTGGACGTAGCCTACTTGCTCTCTGCATTAACTTACTATTTATTAACTTTCCAAATCCTGGCAATGACCATCACTAATTTTAAGATATGTAAATATCTATCATTCAGGTATAGGATTGTATACATTTTTAATAGTACAGGAAAATCTACTTGGGAATATCTAATTACGTTAACGAGAGTAGAAAAGTTATGCTAATACTCGTATTTAAGATTGTATTTATTATAAAAGGTGATACAAACTTCGGAGGGAAAGTTTGCAAGAAACTAAAGTAGACTTGGCCACTTGCAGACTAACTTTGTTTTTACGTTAAGTATTTTATTTTCCTGTAGTTGTTATTTACATATTGATTCTGAAAGGAATTAGATCATTCAGAAAAGCAAAATGAATTTATGTCTACGTTAAAGGTTATCATTGATATAGTTCAATATTAATATAGAGACACATTAAAAATAATAATTTATGTACATATATTTACTGCAAACTAATTTTGTATTATTCTTACTTAACATAAAAACTGAAGATTCTTATTTAGATTACTCATAAGTATAATTGATATACGCGTATACTTGTTAATAATCCCGCGTTACCTATAACTTTGAAGATACCATTTATACTGTCATGATGTTTGAAATTGAATGATCTCATAATGATCTCAGAGTTTTAATGTTCCCGTTATAAGTTAATGAATACCTTTATCAGTATATACATGAATGGTGTTTTATGATCTTAACTAATTTCATAGACTCTGTATTATATTTAAATTTCACTGAGCAGGAAAGGGAACCACTTCTTGTATTTCGTCTCAGTACAACTTACATTGGGCTTATGGTGCCAAATAACTGTGTGGTTCGATTTGTGCCATGATTACATGAGTTACAATTACCCGTTTTGGTCTCTAAATTACTTTTATAAAAGAATACTATTTCTAGAGAACGACATAAATCACATAAATAAAATGTTTAAAATATATTATTTCTGTCATAAAACTTATATAATAAAATACAGAAAATTAAGCAGTTTTTGAATATCTATTTTGACTAGCACTAAATTGTAGAGTTGTTTCGACCATGATTCCCTCTATTTATAAAAGAAGAAGTATAACGCTGTTAAAATGCAAAAGATTACAACCTCTTTCATCGAGGTAGTGTTACAGAAATATGATTTCTCTTTCACAACCTTGTCTTTAAAAATGTAGATGCTAAAAAATGTTTAAATCGTGTTAATGTTCGTTTTGAGCTTCTTCATACCAACATATTTTATATTCTCAGACTAATACGACTACCGATTCCAGTAGTCAAGTCTGAACCAACGTCAGTAGATGTTGCACTAAGAGGATGGTAAACTGGAGCTATATTTAAGATTCATAAGGCAGACTCAGCCGTGACGTTGGAAATATAATTAATTTGAGCTGTAAATACTCCCACACGTGCAAAAACATGATATAATAGTCATGTTAAACTCTGATATTCCTATCCATGAACACATAAATAATATATACCTGTTATATGCTTATGTTTGACCGATATACGACTACGTAGTTATAAGGACCTGGATTTTGAAAACAAATAGTGCGAAGGTGTGGGTAACAGTAGTAAAAACACTTGCTACTGCGTCAGATGTCATTCAAGTTTAAAAAACACAAGTAACAACTGTAAAACTATCAAATGCTACCATAACATATAGTTTTTTATCCATTTTCTTCGTTCTAAATAGTAAGTCGCCAAACCTTGTAATGCATTTTTTGTATCCTGTGGGAATTCAATGTTAACTCAGTTGTAGGATTTACCATTTTTACTGCGGTAGATCTTAAAATCACTTGTTTTGGTAATAAAAAACGTGTGCTAGTTTATTTACCAAATATCCCATGTTTGCATGTATTAGGTTCTTATTGTAAAATAACCATTCAGTACTCTACCCAATCGAATGAATAAATTTGGGGTAGAAAAAATACAGAACAGCTTTTACTGAGTATAATCATACCAATTTAATAGTTTTATAAATTTGCTACATTTAGTAGGGACAGTTATCTTTTGAAGAACGAAAGCGAATTGTCAATAACAAATTAAGACGTTTATGCTTAGCCACATTTTATTGGTTTTACAACATTAAACATTCGGATGATAGATTTGTCGAAATAGCTCTCTATTCACTCGTAGGATCAGTATTAAGTGATCCCATTTATTTAAATCCCCATAGCATCGCCTCCAGCGACTCTTCAACCGTAAGTGACTGCCCACGCAAGGTTGGAAGCTATTTCCAGCCGCTGCTAGTCTTGTATAAATACTGTTTCTATTTCTGTCATGTGCAGAGTAATGTGTTACAGAACAGTCAGCTGTCGTTAGTACACTTCCATCTCCTTGCTGTGTAATAGCTCCTGGCATCCACTTTGCAGTTGAATACTTGAGGAATGTGGAATACTTCTACTAGAATCTCCTTTGTTAGAGTAAACGATCTGCAGTACGTAAGCAGGGCCGTACCCAGCTTTGGCGGGCCCCCGTCATGTCCTGCCACCATTCGTCGACATGGTCCCTTCAAATAGTTTGGCGGGGTCCCCCTCAAGCCCTATGAAGGCTAGACCCTGGTAGAATGCCCAAAAAACCAATCTGAGTAGTGGTCTGTATGTAAGTGAAATATTAAACCATTGGAAATAATCGTTTACCAATTAATTGGCTGAGCTTTATCGAAGCCTACTCACCGGGCTGTAAAAATTCATTTATGCGTCTGTGCCCGACGAAACGACCTGACCTCTATACTTGGAATTCTACATTAATCTTCATTTATGTAGGAGGAACAATGAGTTTGATGTCATTCCATGGGGGTTGGATGAGCGTTGGCGAATATTTTAAAATTGGTTTTATAGGTAATCATTATGGTAACGAGCAAATAGCGGAATAAATACACCTGTAAACATATTCAGTACACCCTAAAAGATTAAAATACTTGACATAATATCACTTATGTTTAAGGATCGAGTAGTTGAACAAGGTGAACGTGTTGGAAGTTCTGACAAGATTCCCATCTTTACTGACAGAAAGTGAAAACGTTACGTTCCACTCATGGGGGTTAACTAAATATGACTGATATGATTTAACAGTTTATGGACATAGAAATTCATTAGATCCAATGACATTATAAGCACAGATGAATGTACTTTACGACATAAGTGAATTACAGGACGCCTTAGAAATAATTTAATTAGTTATTAGAGGTAGAAAGACAATTACTGAATAACATTCTTGTTTACTGATAATATTTTTACTTGTAAGAAAAAGGCGGGGATAAATGTACCACATTGAAACTGAGAGAAAAAAGGATCCGAGTGTATTTTTATTAATTTAAATCTCAAGTAAAGTAACACATTAAAGTCTTGAGAGAATGAGAGATGCTCCAGAGGTTTTGAAATTAATTCTGATTTTAAAATATTAATTTTACCCTTGGATATTTGTATATAGATTATTGTTAATAATATGTATTTGCTAGACTGAAACGTATCTTGGTGTTAAACAATGTTAATAATATATACCAATATAAAGTATTCAAATATATATTTATACTGTAATAACCCTGATAAATGGAAATTTAGGTATTACGGCATACTAACGTAATAGTTTACTTACATTAAAACATAAAACCAATATTTAATACTTTTATTATTTTGCGAGGCCTTTCGATATCAAGGATATCTTCTTCAGAATGATATCGAAAGGCCTCACAAAATAATAAAAGTATTAAATATTGGTTTTATGTTTTAATGTAAGTAAGTTATCAGTACCAATATAAGCTCCATCTACAACATAACGTAATAATCTTGACAAGCATGGACAAACATAAGTTTCATAGTTCGTACACTCGCTCTATATTACGTGTAAGTTGAACGAGGTATCATATAAAAACAGATCAAAGGAAGATTGGTTTTTATAACCCATTTTAGACAGCTACGACCCCGGACCATCGATCCCAGGCAGGGAGACTACGGCAGCACTCGGCGCAGAGCGGCGAGGCGGCTTTGTCATCTGGAGTTATCACAAAGGACGTTTTGTTGGTTTGGAATCATTGTCCATTCGTTTGTAAACTTTCGGGGCCTTTGTTCGCTTTTTCTTGCCGATGTTTTTAACGTTAATAAAAAATTCCCTTGGTTGTGAGTTTACGTTCATGTATTTAGTATATTTGTCATTTATGGGTAGTATTAAGTAAAATTCATGTAATGAGCGAATTTTTACTACCGCCTTAAAACAATTTTCTAACGTTAAAAATAATTCTAAAAGTTATTCTTAATGAGTCTAGGGACAGTATTAAATATAAAGTTCGTAAAAAAATGCTTTTTACCATAAGACTGTTAAACTATCATCATGTAACATTAAACCACTATTTATAGGTGGAATTTGAGCAGTAATATTTTTTGAAAATACTGATACGTCAAAATTTGTACTTACATTTAAAGCTAAGTTTAAAAACATTTATTTTAGATTTAAATCTAAGTTTCAGTTTGTTCCACAAGAAGGACACAAAACCATAATTGTAAAATAAAATAATTTCATAAACTGCAGGTATACATTTTTAAAGCCCTCTTTACTTAATTGCATTTTGTTAAGTTCGTAAAGTAATATTTTTGAAAATTTTAATGAACACCACATTGAGGGAATAACTGTGAACATGGTAATTACCGTAGCTCTTAATAGATTCAGTCTACACGTTTTATAGATGCAGTACGTATATGCATACAGCTTGCTTGAACTCCAGTCTTAACCAAGAAAACGTTTCAAGATGGAGGTCATTTGCAACATGGGTTATCTTTCGTTTCGAGTATCCCAAAACATAAATCAAAACATTTTAATTTTTTGACAACTATTATGCTTTCAAGATCGTGACAGTTTAAAGCTGTACATGCATACAATTGAACCCTTAAGTAATTTTGTTTAAAAACACAATTTCGGACTCATTTTAACTAAATTAGTTCACGTTATAGCAAATAAATGTGTATGCTTATAACTAATTTTATCGTGTAAGGTTTCAAGATTACGGAGTTCATAATATTTGAAAATGTTAGTTTATATTAACATTCCATCATTGAGAGTTATTTTTCCGTCAGTGTAGTGAAAATTAAACATTTAAAGGAATGCACCTTTTTGCTTGATATTTCGAGATGACGGCAGCACGTGAAATCCACCCTTTTTTCAAGTGAGCCGGATGGGTCTATTTTTAAACTCGCATAACTCGTATCCCACATGTTCTACAGTTTTGATCTAAAGAAGCGTTTTTACTATGAGCATAGTTAGGTTATTATACTTTATGGCTAAACTTATATACTTACACAAATGAAAATAATTTAATTCAATGTGCTCCGATTTTCTACGGCATACTAATTTTATGTCTACCCTACTTTTAAATTCTACTTTTAGTATGTGACGATGAGTTTTTGTTATTTGAAGATGCATAATATTCATTAAATGATTAATTGCAGCCGAATGAAAATCTTATCTATGCATAATATACGCTACTCGTCTGCCTTTAAACACTTGCATCGTAGTTTTAAATTGTTATTTTGCAGGAATTCACAAGAAATTAGACAGATTTAATCCTACAATTTTAGAAACTATGTGTAGAATATTTATACATAGCTGTGTTAGCCATGTACAATATAATTGGTAGTTAATACGTATTTATCTTAGTTATTATTAACTTTTTCCGGGAAGTTTTTAAACGGTAATCCTACTTAGGCGTGTACTAATTTTTATATACTGAGTGAGATTTTTGCCTGTTTACGGTTTAACAAATACGTTATAATTGTTATTTCAGTTACCGATGCCAACTTTACACTTTGTTTAGTATAAATACAACTATACGAATTATTAGAAAGTCTCGAATGTCAATACTGGTTAGTTATAATACTAGGTGGTCTAAAAATTGATATTATAGTATTCTTTTAGATATAAACACTTTTTCTGAAAGGTTCTAGATGCTTGGAGCTCAGGATGTTTTGGATACTTGACTTCGAGGTATCTACACTAGCTGGGTAGCATGTGTAAGGTCTAGTAGAGAGGCATAACCATATAAGAATACAAAACGCATTCAATCACAAATAATTTTTCTTATGCATTAATACTGTCTAATGAAACTGACACGGAAGTCTGCTTTTATTTTACTTTTCTTATATGTGACCATACTGTTCTGCAAATTTTGAGTATGACATTTTCAAAATTGTTTCTTAGATTGCTCAATGGGACATTGCTATTCTGCGTTGTAAGGGTCAGCATCTTATATTTATTTGAACTTATAAATAACTAATACGATAGGTTTTCGTAGTTTTTTGTTGTACACGTGTCGTACTTTTTGTTAACAAAGATTTGATATAAAAATAGAATTAATTACCAGGTACATTCAACTATTTTAACGGTGAACATAAAATAAATTATAACTATTCTGCTTATTTAATTATGAAAACATTGTTATTATATTACTTGCATTAAAATAAAATGCTGTCTATTCTAAATAAATCAGTATTATGAACATGTATGTAGAAAAGTAACAAATAAAATCATAACGTACATGATGGTATATCAGTTATTTTATGATTGTACCAAATATTGGTGTTTGCAAAAATTAAAATATTATTAATTTCATATGTGTATAGAATAATGTGGCAACTATCAACTGCGCACTGTACAATACTGCTGTGAAACGTAAACGTGTCAAATTGACGTTAGCTAATGTGATAGTATGTACAGTTGGGCATTCTAAACTGGACTAAATGATCCAGGATTATTTATTAGTGTGTCACCGGACCAGAAATAGCAGTATATTAATAGCTGTAAGCAGTAACGTGCTGGAAATAGTCGCACAGCTCTGCAAGATCACAACTGGCAGCACTCTCCAACCCGTCAACGAGCTCTCTTCACGGGGGACATGTTTATTTTCGGTTATGTAAAGTTTTAATGCAAAATTACATTTCTAATAATATAGGCTAAGAAGTTAGCAATGAAATATTTAAAATAATCAATAATTTAACAATGTAAAAGCAAAATCTCACCTTTTGATAAACCATTCAAGCTCTCTTTTTACTGTATAATAATACAGGTCACACAGTTGATCGTCTCTTCAAATTCATAAACTTGCTATATGAATGATTTATTTCGAAATTAGATATAGGCGACTTAAAAAATCATATCAGTGAACCGTCTTTGAAAAAAAGATTTACTTTATTACACAACTACTGTATATCCATTGCACATTGGGTACATTTTAGTTTTATACGTTTAAGGCTTAATAACGAGCGAAGTAACATAAAATAAACTTTAAGCCCAACCATTAAAATATACAGACGAAATTAGTGCTCTATGGAATGGAAAAAAGGCTAACATGAAATCCTATATTTACAACAAAATGTAATAATATTTTTATTTATGATGCTATAAATATAAATGTGAGAGGTTCAAACTGTATTACACTATTTCTTATTTTATGGCTTTAATTCAGGTAATATAAACTAATTTAATTATGTATATATATATATATATATATATATATATATATATATGTATGTATGTATATAATATCCCAAATGTTACATTCTTGAAGCTCTTGTCTTATTGGAAATTATATATTAATTTAAAAAAAATCTCCAATAATATAAAGTTTTTATTTTTGTGAGGCCTTTCGTACTCAATGAGTACATCTTCGAACTCACACAACTGAATAAAAGTAATAATAATAATGTATTACTATTGTTATTATTACTTTTATTCAGTTGTGTGAGTCCGAAGATGTACTCATTGAGTACGAAAGGCCTCACAAAAATAAAAACTTTATATTATTGGAGAGCTTGTTTAAATTAATGTATCCCAAATGTTGTTAGAGTGAAAAAGTCCATTATTAGAAGTTGCTGGTAAGTTAAACTACGTCTATTACCATACTATTAGATTACTATAAGAATTCTACCGTACCTGTATGTATGGCATGTAATAATTTCAGACCGTTTTAAGAAGAAATCCGTAAAGTACACAATTATTGGCTGAGCGTCAGGGAAGAAACTCGTCAGACTGGAAAGTTTCATTTCTGCCTCTCCACACGATATCTTAAAAACAAACTGATCTATAGGCTTGAAATTTCGCATGAAAGTTCAATTTTACATAGGCAACATTGAGTTCGAACATTGTGCATGTCATTTCATAGGATTTGACTGGGCATTAGCAAATATTTTTACATTGGTATTCTTGGCGTATTCCTCTTTTTTATACTTGAATCTTTAGTTCAGTATACAGGCTGATCAGGTTAACTGATTTGAGCCGCCCATTTAATAATAATTAAAAAAGTATTTACAGATAATATAGGATTTTCTTCCCATTTTGCGGACCTTTATGATACGATTTTCCGATTTTTTTTTTTTTACATGTATACTTGGCTAAAAACTCATTTTATAAGCTAAATATCTTTAATTCTTTGTGAGAATACTCTTTCAAGATACTTTCGGAATACAAAAACTATTAATAAAATTAATTAAAATTTAGAACCTATATTAAACATGGAAGCACTTCAATGAACGAAATGAGAGTTGTAAGATCTAACTGAATTTTCGATCTTGATTGGTGTTAAAATAAACACAAACAAAGGAGCGTCGAAGGACCAACAGAGTTTATACATACTATCCAACTATACCTATGTTTTGGTATCAACATACATAAATGCCTCCAAAACATTGTTGACCGTAACGTTGATCCCCTTTGAACTTTTGACTCCAAAATCAATAGTGTACTTAGTGTGACCATGAGAAATGTATATACAAAGTTTTGAAATCTCTCACCAATCAATTTCATATAAAAAATTATTACACTGATGAGCGAACAGATATTCAACGATTTGATTTTATGAATAATTTTCGGAGCTTTAAATAACATTGTTTTCAATATCTAAGTACATGTATCCATCTTCGATAATTTATTGTAATTATTGTTCTGTAGTGTTGAAGAGGTAACCTTTCAATCCTATCCAGAATCACATAATTTGATATTTTGCGATATAACATGTGAAAAGTTAGACAAAGGCTAGATTAAGTCTTAGAGTTTCCAAACATTGTGTGTAGGTGTTATTCTTCCATAGACAATTAAAATGAAGCATATGGCAGAACGGCCACGGCGAGGCTCAATGGGTCGTAGGTGGCCGGCCAAACACAACACCTTGCGCCGTTGGTGTCTTCAGCTTTCTTAAGTCATCGGACTAAAATATTGTTTGAATTAGACAGCCTGTAACAACATATGAAATAAACAAAGTGATTGTGATTGAAATAGAATTGTGTCGAGTAAATTTTAAATTAAGTTTTCAAGGAAGTTAAATTTAGTTTAAATGAAGTTTTTTCGACTTTTCCACACCAATACTGATTCTATTTTATGACTGCAATGGAGACGTTTCATGGTGGGAATTCAGGGTTCTCACAAAGGCTGTCTCCAGACGTATTTACAAGTCGGATAAAGAGGTATTTATGTTGACTCGTAAACTGCTTTCCCGCCCGACGCTTTGGTTCCGCTTCGATCACATTACCAGGCTATTCAGATCTTTAATGGCGGTTTAATGATTTCCATTAGTAAATTTTATACATGGATACAAAATTTGTCCCTACTAAATATGTTGGAATCTCCTATATAGTATTAATATCTAACAACGCTTTATATATTTAAGTATATTAAGAACAACCAACTTATTTTCAGCTTTTGTTGAGATATTGTTTATTTGAGTCTTTTAGATCAGAATAAATTCAGTTAGACGTTAAAAAGTACAACTTCATCCTATTATTCTTATAAATATAAATGTATGTTTATTTTTTATAAATATAAGACAAAAGACATAATTCAGTGAACCGTTTGATTTGATTGTTAATTAAGAAAATCTACATTTATTTTTAGACAATTCCCAAAATGGAAATTTACAATAAATAAAATATACATTTTTAACAATCACTGCCTTTTCTCTTCAGTAAGCTAAAATAAAAACTTAAATGTTATTGCATAACTTTACATTAGAATCTAAGCCTTTAGGTAAATTCCATAAAAACTTCGTAATGCAATCGCCCTCATGACGAAGTTTCTGGTAAGTTTTTTGGGTTTTTCCGATCATTAAACTAGAATGGACAAATACACATTTTCAAAATTATACTCGACTGATTTCAAACATAGAGGTAATAAGTCGTCCATGTTTTACAAGGAGATGTATATACTTATTTTGTCTTGTAAGAATCAAGAAATTGATTTTCTATATATTTGAAAAGATTAAGATTAATATTAATATGCTAACAGGTATTGTCCCATCAGTGTTGTGAAAATTAAGCATCCACACTAATAATGCGTCTTTAGTTTGATATATCTAAAAAACTCGAAAATAAAATTGGTGATATCTTATAATTTAGTAATGTAAAAGGTTCATTAATTTGCCCCTTTTATAATGTTTTCTTTTTTTTATAATAATGCAAAGGTTTTGAATTTCTGTACCTTAAAACGTCATACATTAACACTATTAACTATCTTGTTAAAGCAACAAATAAATACTAAACACTGAAAAAAGTTTTTGTTTGTTTTAAAGTAGCCTATGAATAATTTGAACTGTGAGTTTGAATTTAACAAAAACTATTACAATATCATGAACATTTATAAGTATAAGGTTTTATGCAAAATAAAAGGCATTTAGTTTATAGAATTCGTAGACAACATTCTGAAAAAAAACCTTTGTATTTCTTGTTTTTGTTCACGTAGGACAAGAATGCAAGGAACGCCCTCGTTGCACTTAGTTCTAAGAGGACATTTTCCCTACTTCAAATCAGAGAAAGGATGATCAGAATGAATAAGGTTGGTGGGTTAGGGGCCTCCTCCTGTCACGATGCACGAGGAGGGATAACGGCACCTTGGAATCAAGTGAGTCATGTCATCCTGGATGAAAGGGAGGTTAGCTCTGTTTCAGCCTCTTCCAGTTAAAGCAGGCGAGGGAGACCAGGTTAGGCAATAACTCACTTTACAACAATCCTTTAACCCTCAGGGAGCCCCACCCGCCCCAACAGTTTCCTCAGTAGTAAACTGAACTATCGATCAGCTCTTAATATGTAGACATTCTCAATCGGTGATATGCATTGTGTAGATCAGATTTTTATATCATATAAATTTTTGCTGTGTTCGGTATAGGTTCTACTGGCAGGTATAAAACAACCAGGAATGGTCTTTTTTGGGACTGTATATCTGGTTACATATACATTTATAACGTTGTTAACATTTATTATATTTTAATGATTCATCAAACGATGTTTCTGTAGAAACAATTTATGGATTTTGTACGAATTTCATAAAGTACAAGCTAGATAGAGAAAGTTTTTCTTTTGGACCTTCAATTACGTCCTCAAATTCTGTTTCAGATTCCTATCATTTATTATCAGTGATCATTAAACTTTCTTAATTTTGTTTCCAATAAAAGCTGTAATCTATTTTTTAATAATCTTTTTCTTAAAAATACCTTTTTAAAATTTATTGCACCGTATTAACGCCATTAATCCACTAAACATTCTACTAGGATGTCATTGAGGAAAGCATAAGGACCCATTCGGTTTGGGCAAAGCTGGCCTGTTTTCCTCTTGTATAATTAACTTGTTTTAAAACTTGTCTAAACCATTACGCTGGTCTACACCTCTAATAATATTAGTATAATAACTAACAGTTATATTTTAAAAGGAATAAAAATAAATATTTACAATCAAGATTAAAAATATAGAGTATATATAGGAGTATATTAAAATTTTGAAATAAAAGTTCTATTAGACATATAGATAAAACTCAATAAAAAATAAAGTGATAAAACAATTCAAGATTCTATTCAGATACTGCAAGAACTACACCCCTCAAGTAATCACATTTTAATTAAAACTGAGCAATGGTTACGATGTGTTGCAATGGTTAAACAATGCACTATAATTATTAAAATACATACAATTCAAAGTTATTAATATTCATGGTAAAATTTACCGTTATGTGTATCATACTTATAAATAATTATAAATATGCTTGGTGTTAAGGATAATTACATATAATTTCTTACTTGAAAATATGAGTTAATAGTACGAGTATAATTATTATGTAAATAATATGTAATTAATATATAATTAGATTGGAAAATATATCATGTAATTCTTAATTGTAAGTACAAAATATTTATGTAATTCACATAATCATGTAAACGTAAAACCTGGAGTTAATTCTATTGGGGTGTGGTAAAGGATTAGCTTGGAAGTACAACAATACAGTTAGTTTTATTGGGCTGATAAAAACTACTTTAAAATATGCTCTCAAATAGTTTGCGTATGCACTATTTCACTCACACATTCTCACACATAGCCATTCACATGTTTCACACAGTTACAGAGGAAACTGCATCCACTATCAGTCTTTGAATCACTGAATCAATTACCATTAGTATAAGATACATCAATATGGTGTTAGTCACAGATACTCTAAATGTTAGGAATAACATGACATATTTAGTGGCGTTTTAAACATATACATATGTTACTAGTTAACCGATCATGAATTATCCATGTGAATGATATCAATATTTTAAAAATTAGGTATATATATATATATATATATATATATATATTAGAATAATAAATAGTAAACTAAAACCCTTTTAAATTCTTTTATTTCACAACATATTAAAATAGCAATTTAAAAAATAAAACAAATCCTATCTTTGAAAAAATATCAAACACAGAATCTTAATCAAAATTACAACTGTGTCATATAAGTTTAACATCTGTTTAAATAGTCGACAGGTGTATATTTATTTTTGTTTATTATTTAATTAGAGGTTAATGTTCACACTGAAGATGGTTTATACCGAAACACGTGTCTGAAATAAAAGAATTTAAAAGGGTTTTAGTTTACTATTTATTATTCTAACATAAAGATAACCCTATAATGTGGAGTTCGTAATATAATATATATATATATATATATATATATATATATATATATATATATATATATATATATGATATTAATTTTATTCACCTCATCATCACCAATTGTGTTACTTTGTATGATAAGCGATAAGCGGGGACGTATAAAGCACCAAACAAAGAGGGAGGGAATGTGAGTTTTGACAACAAATAGTGGTTCTTGTTATGAGGGTTGGCGGCAAGCCACAATGTCCCTGTCGTATCAGGTTGCTCGCGTAAACATCTTTGAGCTATGATACACAAAATATTGTTGTCACGTCATCTGGCGTGCTGTTTACATCTGTTGTGGCAGGAACTGCGTACGTTGCAGGAACATAGAAACACGTGCGTGTAAAAACTCACACCCTTACTAATTATAATGAATAAATATCATGACTATAAAGTTCAATGTACTATAAACTTCCTAACATATAAATAGTTGGTGTTCAAACACTTTAAGGTCAATGATGTGGAACAAGAATTTGGAAACGATAACCACTACTTCAGATGAACCTCAAAGTGTATATCGTTTTTACGTTGGCATCTATTTGAATATTATATGGAATGTAACGAGATATTACTTTTTTACTGAAATCTTAGAATGGGAAACGTCAAATGTATGGCAGTGACCGTTATGGCATCATGCATTATTAGAAAACTTCATACCATTCGTAACTTAAGCGTGGTTTTTATAGAGATTTATTTATCATTTATTTATAACATGGGACTAATATAAATGTTACATTGAACTAGCTTATTAGTCTATATATTAAGTATATCACATTAGGCCTTATAAAACATTCCATGGCATTCACTTCGTAAGAGGCTTATGTGATTTGTGCAATAATGCATACTCGGTTTTTCAAATTTGTCACTTTTGCCATTAGTAGTGAGTGCAATACGCATAAGTAACTGTACTTTTCTATACAATACATCATTAATTAAATCGTACTTACTCGTTTTTCAAACTACATAAAACAATGTTTTTGTGCAAACCTGAATGTTGTTATTTTCATAGATTTTATACTTTATGTATGAATAAGGTAGAAAAAACCCTTGTTGCTTTTAAATGTATCTTTTATAGATAGTTTTTAAGCCAGTTTCATAATAAGTCTAACCTCATATTTAAGTTTTATACGAGCTTTAAAGATGTTAAATAAATATCAAAACACTCAAAATTGGCCTGAAGCCTACGATTGTTCTACATATCATCGTACTGAGATTGAATATGTTATAAGATATAGCTTGGTAATGGTGTTTATGGGATTTCATTACGAAGAAAATATATTTTACTGTATTTATTTAAATATAGTAGTCATTGAAATACTTCATTACTGTTAACTTTTGAAATACAAGGTTATGATATCATATATAAATAAATGTAAAGACATGCTACTTACTTGGCTGCTGTTTTTTTGTTTTGAAATCGTATTCAAGCATAATGAGTTAAAAATATAGCAAGTATTTAATTTATTCATCCTTAAAATTAAGAAACCATTCCATATGATCTAATGAAATTTTGGAAACAGTTATTTTCATAACTTTAATATGTTTTTCCATACTTGATGTAATATGAAGTGATATAATGTTTTCATGACAGTAAAATACTTTTTCAACTCCACCAAAGTTTCTTGTTTATTTTCAAGGATAAATCTCAATCTTTACAGTTTCACTATAACATGCACAAGTGAAACTACTGTTCAAGCTAGTTATCCATCAGGAACCTGTAACAAGCACAGTTGTATATTGGAGTGTTTTAAGATCTATTAGTTTTTGTCCACATACATAAAAAGATACATGAAAGGACTCTGTATTCATTAGTTTAATTTAGACTCTAATCACTTCTGTGAAAGTGTAAACTTTACGAGTAGTCATGCACCTGTAAAGACCATGTTGAAAGGATGCCGCTGCGGTGCTATTTCTCGCCTCCCAGAAAATCTATTTGACTCGCTTCATAAACCTAATTATTTGTTTTCTGGAGCAACGTATGTTTAAACAGCCAAGAAAATGTTTGGCCAGACTGTAAACTGTACGTGTGCGGCTGTGCTTGGTGATCTGGCAAATTGTCAACATTTGAAAGCGATAGACGTTTGCTTACACTCATCGAACTCATAACTGTCAAGGTCAAGGTGTAATAACTTTTCTTTCTGAATAAAATAATAACTGTTAGAATTTATAATTAAAACTGCAATATGATTTATATCTTTGAGGGAACGACCGTTTCTATTAATGTTGTTGTTACATTTTTTTACACACAATGGTTTCGTATTTATTGAATATTTTAAAGATTTCAAGGAAAAGACATAATTTTCTAAAAACTCTGAATGCATACCTATTGTAAACTGTATTCTTTAGTTCACTTATAATAATTCGTGTTTCGTTTTTATTAAGTACATGTTCTAGAGTTATTGTGCATTGACTTGAGACTCAACATGGTTGTTGTTAGTCTTGACTTATGCGTGTCACAACGCCCTGGTATGATTTGTTTGTTTTAACCTAGATTTTAGTTACGTGCTACGTTAGTTATTCATCTGAGGAAGAAGTCAGGTTGTACATTTCAAAACGTAGTGGTACCATTTTTTTCTATCACTTAACGGTGGCAAATGTCCTGAAAAATCCTGTTTTCCACAGTACGTCTTTATCTAACCCGCCATTTTGTGTCACTATGTGTTGTACACGTTTATTTACAATTTCTCAACAATTCAGGTGGAAGGTGTTACACCATCCATCTGTTTGGGTAAAGCTTGTTGGAGCTCTGATGAAGCTAGTTCATTATTAGTAGCTCTATCATCGGAATCCAGTAATTGTCAGAAGCTAACTTTAAGGGAAGAGAGTTAAATTGTTGATCACGTTTGATAGGGACTACCGTGACTAACTGCAGTTTCCTTTGTTGTAGAGAGAGAAGTGAAAACTTGCACCTCTGCTTCAACACGAGTAGAAAATATTTATGCGATATTTTGATGTGATAGATATTATTTATGCACGAAATACTTTAGTGAAATAAAGATTATCTTTTTAAAATATAAAATGGAGGCCTAAAACAGATTATGTAAGAATTTATTTATCATCAAACATAATGAATTCAGTTGTGAGGATACAAAAATTAATAATAATCAGTTACATTTTTGTATGTAACGTGATAATTTTCCCTAACACCTATTCTTGCGATCCATATCAAAAGAACCCTGGTTTATTATGCAAGTAAATATAGAAATAAACATTTTGTGTCATAACATTTGCACTAATTACAGTGTGATTTGTAGAGCCCTTATATTTTGTAAAGTTTTAGCAACCATTTTAAAATGAGAAAGGTTCTTTTGTGTCTGGCTTATGAAGACCTTTAAAATCCTGTATCATAATGAAATTGTTTACATTTATGAAATATAAGAAGTAAATATCTGAATAACGAATTTTTGGCACACTCCTTATTTAAACGTTCATGCTAACACATGCTAACATAATAACACTGTTCCCAAGGGGTATGTTTGAAGAACCCGTTTAGTTCACTATTTGATATTAGACACTACAAACAATATAGTGGAAATTAACCTGGCTGGAAACTAGAAAAAAAATCAATAGTTTAAAAACAATTTAATTAATGTAATAATGTTAATGACACATAGGGATAAAAATATTAGCTTAAAATTTGTCTTTAAGTGTCGTTATAATTAAAGCAATACGGGTTTGTAGAAAAACGATACTATCCGACAATAAATTCTCATTTCTGATGAAGGCGTTCAGTTCCGATTTAGTTCTAATGCAATTTGTAATTTTATGTCATTATCTCATAGCACAAAATTGGTTTATTTTATGATAAACCTTATACTTAGAGAATGAAAAACTTCCAGTTTGGCCGGTTTTCTTCTCTACCGATGCCATCTGCTCCACTCGATCTGGAGTTGTCGCATGGCCCCACTTCGACTCAGCAAACACGACGAATATCAACAAAAGATCAAAAATAACTCTCTGGCTCTCAGTCCCAAACCGCGCATCTTGGGGCACAGCCCTCCATATAACATTGACCAAAGGGCATAAACATGTAGGAAACCTATCACCCATCCCTTACACCAGAAACCAGACCATACGTTATACCAATAAGCTTTTTGTTTTGAGAAGTTTTCACATATTTAGCTCTTTATAATCTCCAAATTAAGTCATAGCATCTTATTAATTTCCTTTATAATTAACGCGGTTTGTCATATGTTCTTCTAAATCACTTTACCACACGGCTGGCTAACTCAGTTAACTATATAATTAAACGGTTTAAAAGATGTCATAGAAAAATGTTATTTCAATTCCATTTTTATGTAAGAGTCCATGAAGTACAAACCTTCATTAATAACATTTGAATAGGAATCATGGAAGTTGCATTTGTAATATAAATGTTATTCTGTCAATAATACGAGTACTTTCAAATTATTATAAACACTTTCCTGTTCTTACGTATAATTATTTTATCAGAATTTAATTGACAGTATCTCTTATATTAAAGAGTATAACAAACTATGCCAGTCATTGAATATAATAGAAAGCATAAGAAAATACAAACCTTTACACTTAAGTGCAGGTTACGTTATTACAATTATTTGTGACCATAAAATTTATTTTGGTTTTGATTGTTTGTTAAAACTAGTTCCCATATTTCCTGATCGTATAACCAATCTCTTTACTATCAGAAAGAAGAAGTATCTGTTGTGAAAACAAGTTCGTAGCACAAAGTCAAATATTTCATAATGATCAAAATGAACTTCTAACTACATATCTAAAATATAATAAAGTACAGTCTGATTTTGGTTGCGCTTTCAATAAATACGAGTTTTTAATAATTCTTTCGAAGAGAAATGTAAAAGAACTACATGACCTACTCACGCCCGTTGCATTCACAGCTGCATATTTACAAATTTGACTTATTAACTTGTGCTATTTATGCTATATATTGTAAAGACTAGTCGTTTAATTTAAGTAATTGGCTGAATGAAGTACAGTCTGGCCTTCGAGGCATGGCACGAAAAAAATGTTAACTTACGTGCCATGTTAATGACACGTAAGTTAACATGGAAGATCAAAAGGGCATAAACATGTAGGAAACCTATCACCCATCCCTTACACCAGAAACCATACCATACGTTATACCATGACACGTTATAAAAATTTACGTTATAAATTTTTACGTTATAAAAACATAACGTAAAATTATTATACGTAGGTTCATAAAGTTTTATTCATATATGTAAAAAATGCATTAAATTCAATCAGTACGATTTAATTTTCTAAAACAACATTGCTATGGAGAATAATAAAGGTACTTGCCATACTACATTACACCCGTTGAAAACGGTGATCTGGAAAGTTTTATCCGTTTGCTTACAAAATTGTTATAAAAATTAAAGTAATTAATTTAAACAAAATTATTCTAATTCAAAAACTGGTTTTTGTTTCAGTCACCAATCCTAACTTCGTTGGAAGTGGTGAGTAAAATATTTTATGAATGATCAAAAAGATTGGCACATTAAACTCACCACTAAAAACCTTGGTGTTCGGTGAGAATTGCACACTTAAAATATGCCTGTTGCGAAAAACAATGAAAGGGCTCAATAATTGGTCATTATAATTTTATTTTATAGCTCCAATAGAAGAATTGTAGCTTCTTCATAAATTATACACAGTTTCCCTGGTTTTGCAATATAATAATTTTAAATTATCTAAATAAAATTAATCTTTAATAAAACAGCGCAATGTATTTGTAATGCAATAGTTGTACATATAGACGCATCTAAATGTTGTACAATAGTTTGTTTAGTACAGAAGATTAAAAAATGGGTTTTAAACTATGCCATATATATATACCAATTTAAATATGTCTGTGAGTTAAATTTGTTTTATTTTATAAATCCATTATATAACATATATACGAGAAAAAAATTCTAAAATTATAATGTATACAATTCATAAACAAATGTTGTTTTCAAATATTTAATAAAGTTTTTATTGCGGTACAATATTTTATAATTAAGTAGATTTCATAACTATATTATGAGATAATATTAATAACCTCTAACAAAACAAGTATGAATAAGATCTGGACTAGTTTGATAGCAAGCTTAATTCTGTGAACAATTTTAAAATTTTAGAAAAAGTACACTACTTCGACACTTAGAAATCTAATTTTCTTTAGAAATATATTGACTTATACAGATGATATTTGACTTATAACATACCGTTATGTATATCATTGCTTTTATTAATTATTTTTATAGTTTGGAGAGGAATGCGATATAAGCATACGAAGACTACAATTATTGGCAGACAAATACTGGTGTCAATGTTGTTTAGCTGGAATTGTAAGGGACAAGTGAGGGAATATATCCAAAATTTGTTTAAATTACAATTATTTCAAACTACGTAAAAAACCTCTTTAACAATAAATGTATACACAGAGTAAATATACCCAAGAGTAATAAGATGCTAACGAATTCTCAGCTCTCACATCCTGGTAACCATTGTCTACTTGGTATAGTTAGCAATTTTTAAGTAGGTTTTTCAGTGACCTACAGACTATAGTGTTATAGTAAATAATCGGGATGCCAATGCGAAAATAACTGAATAAACAAATTTGTAAATAAAGTTAGATAATAATAAATTTGAAGACGTAACGTAGTAACAAAATGTATCTATCTACACTTCAAATGTTGCTCAAAACCTCAGCATAGCCACGTGGCAATTATTTGTATCTACATATATTTTTGATATGTACGAGTCGGTTTTACTAATTGAGTTTAAATAAAGTTAGTATATTGAAGAAATAAATAAATATATTTTATGAGATAACCGATAAAATGTAATAATTTATTAATTTAATTTGTTACATATAACTGGCAACATAAGACCCGATTGATCATATAGAATTAAATTTAATTGTTTTATTGATTAGGTACACATTGTGAAATATAAAATGTTTGAATGAGGTATATTTTTATGAAAGTGGAATTATTCTTTTCATTGCTGACATTATAAAGTGTCTAAGGATGTCCTAATAACAACATATGCATTACTTATAAAAGCATAAGTTTATTGCTTTGATTCAGCATCCATATTAAAGAAACGCCATGTATTTTAAACACTGTAGAGTCTCATATATTTCTAACTCGAATACGAATTTAATTTATAAAACGAAAGAAATGCTAAAGTACAAAAACACACATGCATTCAAATAGACGCCATTCAATATAAGAAGTAGTTTAAAGACGGTCCCGTCTCTGAATTTACCAAGCTTGTGTTTTCTTTCAATATTTTCCCAGAGTCGTATTTTCTTATCATCTTACACGATATGGCGGTATGTAAAAATCTTGCTAAGAAAAGTTTTTCGTCTATCGTCTTCTTAAAACAAACTCTAATGTTAGATCGTCTTTAATCTATGACACATAATTTAATATTTATGCTAAAAGTATTAGTTTTTATTACACTAGAAGGTAATCAAATCACCCATAGTAAATATATTTAATTAATAAATACACATAGTAAATACATATAATTCGAAATTCTATCTTTAATATGATCGAAAACAGTAGCATTCGAAACATTCGGTTGGAAGCCAAACGGATTTAATAATGATGTGTGTTGGTCAAAGGGAGAATAATGCATTTAGTGAAGTCTCTGTGTATCTATAAGTATTTTCGGTACACAATAAAAATATGGATATTTCATGATGTACTGGAAGTTAGATTTGAGTTTACAGTGTTCTTTTGATGAATACAAAAGTAAAATTAGTCGAATGAAGGAATAATTACGTAAAAAGTTCATAATAAACACGTTTTTCCTTATTGAAAAATTGTATATTGACATTTCAAATTATAAGATGTGATAATGATAAAATAAACACATCTAATACATCTTTTTTGAGTACCTATAAACATTATGTACAACATTAGGATGTTTATCTTTAAAGTAATATGTTCACCAGTTGATTTAAAGAACCACTTTAAAATATAATTCTCCATTGCCAGTTTAAAAACATGTGTAAGGTCGTAACGAGGAAGTAACAATAATACTAAGTAAATACTAAGTAAAATAATACTAAATTACCAAGAAATCATATATCAGATTCAACAGCAGTTTTGCCACTAGCTACAAGGTGAAATTAGCATAACAAAAGTTTTGGCGAAATGCATTCACGTGTAATCGTGTAAATAGACAACAGAAGAGAATGTTCCAGCCACAGTGAATGATTCGTTAACGTACATTGATTTAATTGCAGATAAATACTTAAAATGCCTTTATTTGTGTGTTAAAGGAAATAATTAATTAAAAGGATCATTATTATAAAATAAATGTTCAGAAAAATATGGTCTTTAATGTTATGTAGAGGGATGGATAAGACTGGAAAGACACTTGTCTGTACGAGATGAGAGAAGCATTTGGTTTATACAAATTATTTCTCTAAAAACTTGCTTAGTGGAAATCTACCTTAAACTGTTTTATGAAATTACGTTTCTCCTCTTTGATATATCTACGCTCGTAAGGCGAAGAATTATACTAGTTTCATAACTATAGAATTAGCAGTTGGTAAGTCATTATTTAAGGTTGTATGAATATTAAAACTAACATTTTGGCTACTTGAGTAGGAGATTATTAACTCATGGCTATTAATTGAGGTTCGTGTATTGCTGTATTTGAGCAAATCTCTGATATTAACCATATTATGTTAAATATTGTGGCTGACTAAAATACATGTTATTATATGGATGAGACGAAAACAATCAAGCATTCAATTAATGATCATTCAGTTACCAATATAAATCATAATTTCATTGATAGGGCTCGTGACAAGTTGAATCAGCAGTTGTAAATGACCGGGGACAAATGGTATGGCCAATGGCCAAGACTTTGGTCGTGTTTCAGACAACAATAGAACTACAACCGAGAGTTCCCTGTTGAATGGATTTCATTGAGCTTTTCTTTTTGGCAGCAATGACGAACCAACTGGTCAGAGAAGTATTTCAATATGTTTTCTGTACAGATTTGGTCTGCTATTTTGAACATTTAAAAGGCCAATATCATCATTTTGGGCACACACCCAAATAATAAATAGATCACAATTTACTTGCATCATGGCAAAAAATCCTCCGGAAATAATTACTATCAATTTTGTAAGGAAGTAAGGCTGTGTATTTAATTTTATACTCTTTTTAATGAGGTCTTTTAGTTTGAAAACTGTTCCAACTTCATCTCTAGAGGTTTGTATGATATTTTAAACAACACAAACGGAAAAAAAGATTAGTGTGATATAGTATGGAACCTAGATTTTGCTATAAAATAATCACAAATTTTAATATCATTTCCGTTTATTAAATGAATAAAAATAGTCCATTAATTTACATTTAGTAAAACGGATACTAATGTCATGTGGAAATAAAGCAGAAGAATTTACGTAAAAACGACAGGAAATTTAAAAAAATGCAGTATATCTCACAGTCTGAATATGTCATCTTGAAGTAGAGTCCTACAAAATTCACAACAGGATTAAGCAAAATTGACAAAAAATAACGGTGGTTTACTCAGCAGCCCCAATACACTTGGTAAGCTCAACTGCTGTCACAATAGAGATAGATTCTTAATTAAAAAACACATTATCAATTTCAAATTGATGAATTCCACTAACCACTTTGTCATCAGAAGATAACAGTTGACTACAATTGAGTTACTTTTACAAAAAAATTATCAGAGAGTTAATGTTAATGAAAATATTGACAAAAAAGCCCAACAGAAATTAAAAAAAAACTAAGATTAAATTTAGAACTGCGAATTATGGTTTGGACATATATAAATGGATTTCAGGGGAACTAAATACACATGTGAGCCTCAGATAAAGCTGCAGAAGCTAGAGTCTAATGTGTAATGAATTGATAAAACAGTTATAATATACCTTCTGGATCAGTTTGAAGAAAGATACATTTCACATGTGGCCGTTATTTCTAAATCTCAAATTGAAGATGCATTATTAGTTTAGATGTTTGATTTGTATAACACTAATGGTACAATAACTCTCAATATTTTCATGTGATTATAATAGTAACGCTTAACATTTCAGAACTCTATAATCTTGAAACCTTACAAAACACAAATTGTTATAACCATATATACTTCTTTGAAACAACGTAGGGTTTATTTCGTTGCAATTGATTCGAAATTACATGCAAACTTACAAAATTATTCACTTATAATAATTAAATTGTATACTTTTATAAATTGAAACGGCCACCATCTGGATATCTTAGAGATATCGAAAAATAACTAAGAACATTAAGTTTGGAATTTCTTGACATTTTTGAAAAGTATGTATTTTAATTTATGTTATAAAATACCAGAGATCAAACTTTTTTACATACAGCCGAATTACCGTCATCTTAAAACTCTTTATTAGTTCACTACTAATAAAAACTCACTAAGGAGCTCAATCTAGCTATGTACAAAACTGTCTGTACTAGGTTTAGTCTGAACATGTACGGTACTTATCGTAGTCACATTATTCACGTATGTTGTGTAATACTTAAAACTGTATACGCCCGCTATCTGGGAGTATTAAAACATATAAAAACATACTTCAGAAGAAATATAATTATAAATGACATGAGAATTCTAAAACCCCTTTTTTCGCAAAATTTAATAGTAATTTTTATAATGATCGATACATTCCTTTGCAATAATATTGAATAGCCGCTATTCTTAAATAGTAAGAAATAAAAAAATTGAAGGGATAAAAGGTGTTTGTAATTACTCATGTGTTTAAATATGTATTGTTTAGGGGTATGTGTTAGGAATTAGTCGAATTAAAATGTTTGCCCGAAAGTGATTTGCCACTAAATTGGAAAGAATTATTGGTTAAGACTAGACAATGAACTCAACCAAACTAAATAAAAATATTGCCTCTATACAGTTTTAGTCTGAATCTATTAAAAACTATGGTACTTATTATGTTTACAATAATTATACTAAGAGGAGATTACCAAGGAAAGATTTTGAATAACAGAAACCAGCTGGAGGTAGTTTCGTACAAAGTTTAATAAATACGATGTGTACAGGTATAATTTGTCTCATATACTGTAGATGCCTACCATCACAGCCCTGTAACAGTATGCTATCTCCAAGATTGTTCTCTGTAGATATTTTTCATCGTATGAAGTCAACCCGGAAATATTTTAATTTTTTCCTGAATAACAAACGTAATACGAGTATAAGTTTGTGTGGAAGCCTCCCCTTCTTCGCCAAATACACTTCTTCCAGATGCATTATCTCCTTACGATTTTTACGGTCATCAATTTATTCATATTCCTTATCCGAGAAGGCTTTTTTCCGATGGAATCAAGTCTTATATCCATTTTAACACTTTATGGACTTCCGGTAATTTCTTCGTTACTATAGGAACATGAAATTTGTTCGGGGGAGGCAAAATATGTAGAGGAAGTAGTTCAGGAATCGTTATTAATTGAATGTGTTACTTCATCAATAAAAAGCCTTGGGTTAAATAAACCACATACATAAACCCTTGAGTTTCCAGGTAATGGTAAATTCCACATATTGTGAGATCCATAGGGTGAGGTTAATATTCTTGATATTCTTTCAACATTCCATAATAATGTCAGGTAATACAAAATATAACTTTTGGCTAGCATAATATATGTTTAAATCAACCACTTCAAGCTGAAATAGTATGCTATTGTTCCTGTTATTGAAACCTTTTAACTCCCAAACAGAGTAAATCAAACATTTTGAATTCAGCAAACCATTCAATAAAGGAAATCGAACGTTGGAATGTTTCAAACAAAAGTAGTATTCAAATGATAAAAAATTCCTAATTTATTCTATTTAGATATCATGAACGAACATAATTTTGAATTCTTTTATGTTCTACGAAACTATAATTAAGTGTAAGGTTTTAAGTCAAATAAATGGTGTATTTCTTTTTAGGACATTCTTAAATATTTGTGTTAGTTGAACACTAAAGTTCATTATTCCAAAATTATAATATATATTTCCAAGAAATACGAGCCTATAATACAGAGGTGGCCTTTAAAGATCAAAGTTTCAACGTTTTGGTTGAGTGAAACTTTTCTTGGTAATAACCAATAATCAAATTCTGTTGTTTGTTGTGGATCAGTTTCAATGCCTAATTATATTAATTAAAACTTTGGTTCCTATAATGGTTAATTCTGTCTGAATTGGGCAAAACTTTATTTGGTTTTGAGAGGAAATAGGATTAATACACTTGTATTTACTGATGATTTTAAAATTAATAATGATTAGTGATTGAATTTAAATAATAAATATAAACCTAATAAATATAAGGCCTTAATAAAAACCAACTTTTGGTATTATGTTTAAGGATACTATACTTTCTGAATTCAAAAGTATGATTTTCAATAAGTTATGTGACTAATCCGTTGTTTAATTATTTATGTCATGTCATAAAAATGTTAGTAAAAAAAGGAGAATTCGTCTTATATAAATCACATTCGTTCCTACTTTATGGTACGTTGTGGTGTTTATTGGTTTTTTGAGTAGAGTTTCTACCGTAATTGTACATTTGATAGAAAGAGAACAGCTGAAGAGGTTTCTTACATGGTAGGAGGGAATAGCCATACGAGTTTTAATGTTATAAAGTTAAATAAGTGAGCGAACAATTTTAGCCGTAAAATAATAAATTATAGTACTTCAGTAGTTTAAATGATGAGGCTAATTATTTATTGGTATAGATGGTTTCAGAAGGTATATTTAACTTCTAAGCAATGAAATAAAAGCATTCTATGTGACGGTTGTAGTATTTAAATCGCTATTTACGTTTGAAAAGGAAATTGTCTTCTATTAAACTTAAAAAACCTGAGATGATGTTAATTTTGGCTAGTTAATGTTTCTTTTGATTCCAACTTTTCACTCTGAGTATACTACATTTTCAGTAATCAGAAAGTATTTAAAAACACGGCAATATATTTAATGAAATAAATAAAAACAAACTGAAAATCTGTGAACTATATAAAAGAGAAAACGCTATTCGTTTAGTTTATTCGTTTCCCTTTTCTATTAGAGTTACAGTATAATAACTTTAATTTCATTTTAATGATTGTAGTTGTTTAAGTACAATATAACAACAATACATACAATATATATTGTTGTTTAAGTTTAATAACAATATGCTAAACAACCTAAATACGTATATATTCATTTTTAATCTCAATATGCATGATCGGTACAATATCAACTTCAGTTGGAATAAAACCAAATGCAATTCATTACATAAGTGTAACCATAGAGACACAGAAATATGCACCATATTAACACACTAATGTGATACTCTCACTTTGAAATCTAGAATATTTCGTGCTTGTCAAAATATAATTCGATGTATGCTATACGCGTAATTAGCAGATTTGGGAAGGTAATATAAACATGAACACTTAACTGACATGTTTCTAATGAACGAGCAAACATTGACGGAACTAATTATTAGCAGCCAATCAGCAGCGGTTAAAACTGTAGAGTTACGATAATTACAAGGATTTGGACGCTGCTCTACTCACGTTTTGCTGCTCACTTCTGGACGCGATTCAAACAAATACTGTAGTATTCTAGTTTTAGTACAAGACGTGTCGCAAAAATAACTGGTCATACGGTTTTTTGAAATAAGACTGCTCCTTTCATAGCAGCGTATGAGTAACTCACTAGTAAACTCACAGATTTGTACATAATATTTACCACATTTACAGGTTTTTGGTCTGCACGTATTAACTAATTTATGTCTAAATTACTATATCTAATAATGATATAAACATAGATAACATTTGAACATATCATCTGAGGCAATAAGGCAATGTTGAAACTGTTCAACAATGTAAAAAAGTTAAAATTAATTATTTGTTGCGCATATCACAATCTGGTCGTAATTTATATTGACATGAGAACATTTAAATCGTTTTTATTTTGTTATATTTTATTAGTACTGTAAATTGTTAAACTTTATTATTAAACGTAAAATTTCTCAGAACTTCCTAGGTTTTTAGATCCTATATATGTATTTATATATACACAAAAGAATTAAATTTATACATATATAAAGAAAAGGCTAAAACTGAAATACTGTTGATATTACTGCAACAGCTCCCCAGAAGTTTGTTTTCAAGTGAAGCAAGTAATAAGGATGACTCTTCCCCTGATGACTAATCCGCTTGAATAAATAGCAAAAGTTATGTAAATAGCAATTTAACTTAAAGGCTCTTACGTTTTTATGGGATATTCTCGGTACTTAGGGATAACAACGTTGTAATCAAATTTATATTCACATAGTAAATACAAAAATGGTTTATTATACTATAAAGCCAATTTCTTTATAAATTGATGCATATATATATATATATATATATATATATATATATATATATATATATATATATACAGGGTGTCAATTAAGTCTGGAACCTCTTTTTTAATTTTTAAACCACAATATAAAAAAAATACCAAAGTTCACACGTGCTTACTGGTGATAGTAACGCACACATCTGCCCAAATACCGACCGGATAATCCCTTTGGGGGACGGTCCACAAGGAGTCAGACAAAATTCTTAAATAGCAGCATAGGTCAAGTTTGGTATCAAATTAAAGGTCTTACTTAGCAAAGTACAATTCCGCAAACCGGACTTCACAAGGTGGATTCATTCAGTAGTTATAGCTATTTGAATTTTAAAACAATTGAACAATGTAAATTATTAAGTATTACAAGTAAACACAAATTTTTAAGTACCTGTGATCAAAGTAAGTGTTCAAAATGTTCCCCTCCCATCGTCTGGCAATGACCTAGGCGGTTGTAAAAGCCATCCACTGCATTTTGAAGGTAGTCACGAGGAATATCTTGAGCTTCTTGGACTATGAGATTTCTTATGTGCGCCAAATCTCGAGGCTTAGTACGATAAACTTTATCTTTGAGGTATCCCCAAAGAAAAAAATCCAGCGAAGATAATCAGGGGAACGAGCAGGCCACTCTACTGCACCATGTCTTCCAATCCATCTGCGAAGGAATATTGTATCCAAGTATTCTCTAACAAGGAGAGCAAATTGTGGTGGCGCGTCATCTTGTTGGAAATAAATTCTTTGAAATTGTCGACCAAGAGCAGCTCGTAGTGCAGGAATTATCTCATTTTGGAGCATTGCTAGATACGAGTCACCATTTAAATTACCATTGATAAATAATGGGCCCATAATTTGATTTCCTGTAATACCTGCCCAAACGTTAAGTTTCTGTGGATGCTGTGTATGACCCTATCTGCAACTTTCACATTCTAACAGTAGTTGTGTTATTGCTAATAATTATTGATTCCTGGCTTCGATTACTACATTGTCAGATGATGGGAGGGGAACATTTTGAACACTTACTTTGATCACAGGTACTTAAAAATTGGTGTTTACTTGTAATACTTAATAATTTACATTGTTCAATTGTTTTTAAAATTCAAATAGCTATAACTACTGAATGAATCCACCTTTTGAAGTCCGGTTTGCGGCATTGTACTCTGCTAAGTAAGACCTTTAATTTGATACCAAACTTGACCTATGTTGCTATTTAAGAATTTTGTCTGACTCCTTGTGGACCGTCCCCCAAAGGGATTATCCGGTCGGTAATTGGGCAGATGTGTGCGTTACTATCACCAGTAAGCACATGTGAACTTTGGTATTTCTTTCTATTGTGGTTCAAAAATTGTAAAAGAGGTTCCAGACTTAATTGACACCCTGTATATATGTATTCATAAAATTTAAATTGTCAAATAGAAAAGAGCTTTCATATACATTTTCACATCGATTTTTATTACAAATGTGCAAGCCTGTACGAATGATGGTATTTTCGTTTCCATTCCTTGAATATCCTGCCTATAGCTGTATTCCCATTCACTAGATGTCATCTGTAATATTTATATTGTTACAGTTAAGTGGATTTCAAAGTGAAAATTACCTATAGTGTTACTGCAAATATCTGTGGATTGTGATACTTTTGTCCGAGACCTAAACGTATTCTAAGCTCTAAAGGAAAGTTCTTGTGTCCTGGCATTTCGTGTTAATGGACCAAAAGTAATCTGTAATATGCTGTTGTTGAAAATAATTGTTTGGAAAGTTTTATAATTAATTCAGGTGCTTCGTCATGCTCTCATAGATTTTTTTATTCAAGAAAAGTTATAGCTAGTCTGTAAACTGAGTTTATAGATCCTGCCAGATAATTCTGGCAGTATACTCATGTAAACTAAACTAAACAGGGCAATTTACAACACTGTCCTATGGTTTTTGATTCAGACATACCAGGCTCAATTCTTTAGCAGAATACCCTGAAACCATTTTGACGTGACAACGTCTTAAATTAGGTTGCGGCTCGGAGTCACTCATGAAAAAGTGTAACGCCCGGTAACGTTACGATGCCCGTCCAGTGGGTCCGCCGCACGGGATCCGCACGGGATAAAGCAGATAACTGTGGGTCCGCCGCACGGGATAAAGCAGATAACTATGTTTATTCGTGAAAATGTGGAGTGCTTAGATTCGTCATTTACAACAACTACAACAATAAAGGTAAATAATTGTACACTGATATTTCATTATCGTAAACTATGATTGATTGATTAATTGTTAGATTGACACAAAAGTTGAGAAACTGAGTTTATAGGTTATGTCATACTATTGACAAATGTTGATAGTGTTAAGTAAATTATTAGTTTAAATCACTCTGCAATCAATCGTAATTCAGTCGATTGAGAAGAAACAGCGCGTATTGCTAGTCAAACATTTAAAATAACAAATTATAACCTCTAACCTGTCATAACAGTGCGACCAAACAAACGAACTAAACCGACCAATCACCACGCGCGGAGTTAGAATTTAACTGTGTTTAGCAAGAATTTCAAATTCCAATTTTAGTAAATGTTTTATTCAACTTTACCATTTACAATAACAAATTTTAATTAATTTCAAATTATGTACAATGTTTTAGTAAACAAAATATATTTCTATAGTTAAAATTTGTGCAATTCTTATTTTCATTCAATTCCTTGTTCCTATTGTGCAATTTAATAATATTCTACCGAGAAAAAGACGTTGTCACGTAAAATCTTCGCCCGTAAAACCGACTTTACAGGCAACCATAATTTTTTTTATTTCGTCCTTAGGTTAATGTATGACCTAAGAGGTATTTGCAAAGGATACACTGCATTACAACAATCCTGCGTGGTATTAAAAAGGCCACTACCACTAATAACAGATTTCTATCAGTTATTTAAGTAACAGTTTCAGTAGTTATAAGTAAACTGATCAGCGACCTATATGTTTCTGTAGATATAGGTTAACAGAACTTAAATATTGTTCTCCGCAATGGAATTGTATTTGTACAGTTATTTTATATCTAATTTCTGTGGTTTCTTGATAAAGTAAATAATTAACTAAAAGATTGAAAAACTAAATGTGTAGATACTCATCCTTTGATAGTGGCTGTGAATTCTGTTCAACTCTTACAGTATTAAAAAGCAGATCAGTTTCTAGGTACAATATGTCTCACACCGAGTATCTCAACTATGCTGATTCGATTAGTTATGATGGAGTTGTTAATGCTCACCTCCATGGGTCAGATACGAAGGTAAAGAAATTTGGGTGTATAAGTCACGTGAAGAAAATGAACAGGAACTCAACTTAGGTCTTATGATAAAAATAATACTGAGGAAAAACCAGCTACAAAATTAGTTATAGAGAAAACCAAAAGGTATGAATACAAAGACTTTTGGCCAAGATTACTGACCTGGAAGAAATAAAACCTGTTTTAAAAGCCCTATGTAGGAGAATAATCGATCACAAATTACAAAGAAATTCCTTATGTTGGAGGAAACTTGAGGCATGTCCCAAGAAGAAAAAGATTCCGACAACCTCTATCATAGTGTTACACCTCAATACCGCAAATTAAGTCAAAAACAGAGTTTTGTGATTTTTTAGATTTTAAAAACTTTGTCGTAACACTTAATTAAAAGCAACGCTATATGTTGTAAAATATTGTAAAATTGTGTTTAAAACAAAATACCACATAATAATACTATATATAATTCATGTAATCATGTTATGTCTCTGTGTCACCATTAAGAGTAAGAACACGTCCATTTTACGCTTTAGACTAAATAAAAACTTGCACTAAGTATTTAAACATTTCAAATAATTTACAAGTTAGAAAAGTGTACAATTTTGGATTTTCTTCTTTTTAAACATACATGCTTTATTATTTATATGAAAAACTGGTACATTATTTAACGTACAAGAAGAAGTATTATGCTTATCTATTTAATACTGGTGTTTGTATTGCGAAAATGTATAGCTCCTATAGAAAATCAGACTATCCTTAAGCAGTTGAATGCAAACAGTTTATGTTGTTTTCACTATATTGTTTGGCATAGAAATTTACGCCGAATTCGAAAAATATGAAAGAGTTTAAGGTGTTTGAACACTTCATAACACTGAAAGTTATAGAAGAATATAAAAATTAAAAAAGTTTGTATCGAAAATATAAAAAACTCATATACCTATAATGGCTTGATAAATTATCTGGCAAATTAAAATTAATGCTGGGGCAAGATCTTATCTGGCAAGATTACAGTGATACAAAATTAATATAATTAATAAAAAAATACATACTTTACAGGAATGTTTTGTTATTCTTGGAATAATAATAAATGTGACATCGTTTTTGGATCATTACTCAACTAAGCTATTCAATTTAAGTTAATATGGTTCAGTAAAATTATCTTCATCCTTATTGACATAGTGTATATTTAACCTAATATTTTAAAATGAGAAACGAAATTTAAAATTAAAAAGTATCGTATTACCTTTTCCATTTTAAGTAAGTAGGGATTAAACGACAAATAATAAGTCAGATATATGCTCACTGAAAGAGAATATAGCCCTTAGACACAATAGCTATCATATTTGGTAGTGTTTTGTACTGGTGATTTAGGCACTCCACAACAGACAAGCAATCAATAACGTTCACTTCTGGCTGGATTATACCTACCATTATAACTTACTTTTGGTACAGAATAATATCACTTAAATCTGAACAACACTAATGGATGTCCATGAGCGGCGGAAGAACTATCTTACTAAGAGAAAATGTCGATATAATAAGGGCTTGGAAATAGTTTTATTTCATTTCAAAGGATGACACTTTTGGATTGATTGGGGCTTCCTTAATGTTGAAGACTTTTTAAAGACTAATCATGAGGAGGTACGACTTTTCCTGGCCGATTTGACCGGAACACGCTAGATTAAAAGCTAGTCTCCCGTTCTTCTATGTTGACATTATTGAGATACTGCCTGTTATCCTTCCACATAGGATCTCTACATAGGGCGGCATCCTGAATTTCGGAAACACCGTACAAGTTTCTGAATCTTAGGAAAAAAATAAATGTACGCTTTCCTTATTTCTTCGGACCCCCTACAGTCCTGTGTCACAACCAACTACACACACAGGTACTTGGTGGTATTTTTATACTTGAGGAAGTAGGGACTCTTCAGGAAGGATTCCTTAAAGTCGGTCACCATATCTCATTCTGAGTATTTAAGGAAATAAGAACAGAAACGTAATGAGTAAGATATATGAACCCTAGTATGAGAGGGATCCCTTACAACTCTGGACCACAATAACTATGAAACTCTGTGGTATTTTTACACGTGAGAGAATAGGGAGACAAAAACGAAGAGGTAATCAATAAGATATACAGCCACTACAAGGAAAGGAATCTCCAGGGACACAATAGCTAAGGCAAGATCTTCTACGGTAAACTTGATGTTCATGTTTATGTTAACCCATGATCCTTTTTTCCGTTTCTCTTTATCATATTCCCACAGATTGATTATATAAATATTTTGTTTATACAAGTTATTTTATATATATAGCTATACCTATGTAAGAAATATCGATGTACTTTCACAGACAATAACACAGACGTACAAAATTGACAGGTTATGTAAATAAGGCGTCTCAGAGTTACATTTAATACAATAAAGCATGTAATAAAGTTTTATTTTTTATTTTATATCTAGACGCTGATTTTTAACTTCAGTCAAATATTCAGTTAATCAGTCAACAACCAGTAGTTATGTTATGGTAACTATTGGTATGAAACTGGGAAATACCATATTTTGGGGGTAATTCAGAGAAATTTTAGTAGTTTGAAGCCAAAATACTAAATATAACTCAGTAAATTGTTCATAAATAATAAATTGTTGCTTCTGTTCAATAATATTCATAAGCAAAAGAGTTAAATAAAAATGGAACCAAGAGAGTTAAACAGAATTTTAAGTAATATGGTCCAATTCTTTCTTTAAATATATTCTGCCTCCCTCCTCTTGCAGAATATCTTACAACATAGTAAGACTATGAGTTGGTAAAATCTTAAATATACACTAGTAATAGTCATAAAATTCCGGAAGTGATTCTAATGTAAGATTCTGTTCAGTCTATGGGAGAATTTTACTACAAATAGCCTAAAGTTACATGTTTCATTTAAATTTATGGCTCTATCATAATTTTAAATACACTCAAAAATGATATATAACATTGATCATGAGTGGTAGTTACCATACGTGGTGTCCTTGTGATGAGTAAGAACACTATTCTGAGAGCATCCACCACTCTTAATCATAAAAACGACCCTTATCTACAGTAAATTAACAAAAAACTATTATTTTTAAGCACAAATTATTAATTTGTATTTTTTTTAAAGACTAAAATAGCCTTAGAATTTTTTTTAATTGGCTTGATTATAGAAAGATTTCTTTCTAAGTAATTAAAAAGATCTGTATGTTTATGGAACGATTGTTTGTGACTATGCTTAGTGGGAATATTCAAGTCCAGAATTTTTGAAGCCTGTAGTTCAGATACAAGAACACTATTTTCATAAACCATTTTCTCTTGATAGCTTACAAGTATATCAAACTCAAAGTGGATAATTTATGACATCTTATATATCAGGTCTTCAACTTTTTGTAGGAATCACGACCAAATGATTTCTCAATGACTGCCAGACTTGAAATTGTTAAACTTGAGATAATTAAACACCGTAAGAAACGTACCACGTTCTATGGTCTTTCCCAGAAAACATTTCCTCTTCCACTTCCATTATTTAACCGTTCATTATATAAAAAAATAACACGACATAACATGGTTTAAGGCATTTTAAAATGTATTAAATTATAAACAAATAATTACTGAAATCCAATACTGAAGACCTTTGTGTGTAATAAACTCTCTGAGATTTGATACGATTAATAGAAGTGTGATAGTTTAAAAGAGATGAATAGACTTACTTTTTTAACATGATTTTTAAGAATGATAAGTCAGATAGATTTAGTCATGTCTGCTACTCGGTAGTATATGGTACTTCGCAGGATTGATGTATATTAGTAGATATGTAACTGACAGCTTATGTAATAACCTCTATTACAATACGAGGAGCTATTACAATAAGTGTATCCTGTCGAGTGTTGTGCACAAAAGGTTGCCGAAAGATAAAATTATTTATTTAATTGATTACTTAAGAATAGTAATTTGAAAATATCTATTATGAGGATTAAACAGAACAACTAATAAACCGTTAAGTCCTTTGAACGATCATTTCCGAAATATTGCTGTTACGAAGTTAATGAATCATTATATGACCGATTAGATATAACGTAGATATAATAGATGTTAGATGTTCATGTGGTGTTAGATTAACAAGTGAATAGAAGACAAGCTTATGGACATTAGCATTTACTTACAGTTTTCATGCTGTTACAAAATCGTCTACTAAGGGCCAAAGTTTCTGGATTTCTGTTGAGTCAGAGTTTGCCTTATAATAAGCAATTATCAAGATCTATTGTATATTACTGAACAAGGGATAACAGATTGCAGGCCTAATTATTAACTAAAACTTCTGTTCCTCCTATTTCCGGTTTACTAAATCTTGGTCAAACAAATCAATATGTATTACAAAGATGAGCATTTATCACATTTTATTTCAGAGCATTTGTTTAGAATATATCGAGGAATAAACGTAAAATAAATGTAGATTCCACAATGCTACAGAAAACACCTTAAAATTAGTTTTAATTTATTGAGTGTAAGATTACAGAGTGAAATTAGCGCTAAGCCGTCTATGTTTATTTTGGACCTTTAGAAAAAATTTATAACAACTTCGTTACTTAGTTACCTCTTCGGGAACTTATTGTTATACACATCTTTGATTGAATGGGCAATTATTAGATAATGCCTACTCAGTATAAATAAGCCAACAACTCATATGTCTGAACTCAGGGATATGTTTTTGCATGCACATATTTTCCACTTACTTTTGACACGTTTTTACTGGTTATCCAACGAATATGCTGCCTAAGAAGGTTTTGTTGAAATAATAACTAATTTTTTAATATACAACTTGGACTAAACAAAAAAATAATTGATTTTTTCATGCAAACATTTTGATTCCTGATAACTTTTAGCAATGTAGTATTGTTTGTTATTTAACGTAAAGATATTGATGAGAATCGTACTTTCGATTACATTCATTATCCTTGTCACAAAAACAAGGTGAATAATACTTAAAGAATAAGAAAACCTTGTGTGATTTTTATCAGTGTGTACACTATAAAAGTGTTTTAAATTTAGTTACACCACATTTGTATAAAAGTACACAAGTATAAACTAAGGTTTGAAGGTTTTGTGGTGGATAAAAATATAAAAGGAGTATAGTGGGTTACAGAATCTGGAATTAATTATTTTGTCTCCTTTGTCTTGCGAATATAACAAATCAATTTAGAAATGTTTTTAGCTCAAAATATTAATTGGTTCTTTTCTTCTATTTGAAAAATATAAAAAAGGTACTTGAAAATTATATATGGCAAATTTACATTTCTTAAAAAAAAAAAAAAAAAAAAAAAACACCACAAATAGATTCCAAATTCGTAAATTCAACTAAAACTGTTTGTAAGCGCCATCAAAGAACCTGAGTTCAAGATCATTTAATTCAAGATTTATGTAGACGCGTTGAAAGCTGACATGGAGGCAAATAAAAGTACTGCTGGCGTAATCAAGCATTGCTGGCTCTTTTATGGAAGACATTAACACTCCTGAACAGTTTTATTGCGGACTAAACGACTTGGACGTTTATTGAAAGACGAATATAATAACCATTTATATATCTATGCTGGAGCCACTTTATCTAGTTGCAGTAGTATGACTATTTATTTACATTGATGTTTAAATGAGCCGATGATCCATAAAAGGAAGTAGTTTCGTAATTACTAATATAATTATTTCCTCTGTAATGGTGTTATATGGGTGGTCATTATCTATTTTTGAACATAATAAGTATGTAAAGGATATTGCCTACTTGTAAAAGATTAAAGGCTTCTGTATTAAATATTAAAATAAACACAATAATGACAACCGTAATAATGTTCATATGGGGTCTTCTTGGGGATGAATTTGAAATTGTTATTAATTAATAATGCATTATATTTGTCTTTGGATAATATATTTAGCAGTAGGCTTTACCTTATCTTCTCCAAAAAAACATCTCCAAAATTAGCTCTTTGTCATTCTTGGGTCTGGAGGTATTCATGCTTTGATGATTAAATTAAATCTATACAAATATACACTAGTAGTTCCTCTTCAAGTACCATGTCTCTCATATACATACTGTGTTACTTGGTTTGTAGCGTTTTTTTAGATTTATAAGAAGCATTTTTGATCATGTATTACGTGTATGCAAAGCCGAATTAAATTAATATGATAGTCTCTGTTACTTGTTGTTCTGTGTAAGTTAAGGAGAATTTAGGTGATATTTTAGAAAATTTGTTATGCTACTACCCTTACCCTTATACACGTTTATTACCCAGTATTATCTAAATCAATCATGATTATCTAATTTTAGGTATCGTAATAATGGAAATGATGAGTTCACCACTAATTCACCTTCCATGAGTTCAGCATCACGTGCAAATTTTATGATTTCAGACGCTACAATAAGCGGAAGGTGAATTTGAGCTGAACTCATAATTCGAATTCTGTCTATCTGTATATGTGTCCGTACGATATGTGAAAAGTAAACTGAGTCAGAGATTTAAAACTTTTGTATGAAGCTTCATTTCTATATGAAGAACACCGAGTTCAATTATGGTGAATGTCACACCATGATGTATGGTTGAACGTTAGCGAATATTTTCACATTGGACTTACGTAAAACATTGTAACTGAGATGGCAACGAGAATATACCGCAATAAATAAATTGTACATATAAAATGATTATAATAGTATACAATTTTAATCCTTTTAGTCATAGACAAATAAAGAAAAGAAATATAGTGAAGAGTCAATGTTAAAATTGATAACTCAATTTGATATCAGCGTGGGAGAAATGTGAATTTATCAAGTAGCGAGATGTCTTGAAAAAGTATTTAATCTGTAGACTTTTACTTTTGCATGAATCTAAAATCTTTAAGGAGACAATAAATTATACTGTATAACCAGCCTCAGAATTTGTCTTAGGTCATTGAAGCCACTCAGTATGCTGACACAATTAAAATTAATTTTTAATAATGTATTTTTGTTTTTTATTTTGTACGACAGGAGGTCTTAAAATCTTTTTTGTCCGTCAGGATATATGTCTGCAGGACATCTCGAGAATTAAATGAGTTTTCTATTAGAAATGTTGTAGGCAACCTAATTAAAAACTGTTACGCAATCCGTTATGTGGTGTTCTCCTATATTGTACAATTACAAGTGGGAAATTCCACCTTAAAAATCAGAGCATTAAGATTAAAATTAATTATTGTTTATATTCTAGAATAATATGAAATCTAAAATCTATTATCTAAAATGAAATATAAATCTTAGTTTTGAGTGGTGTACCTGGTAACTCATATATACAAAATTTAATTTATCTAAATATACTCAGCAGAGTATATTTCAAGCAGAGTTAAGCAGTCATTAAATAAAAAAAATGCGACCAAATTATTTAAAATAAGGATACCTCGTTCATACGGCAACACATTTGACGTAAAACTTCCAATCATTCATAATATGGTACACTTATTACGGATAATTAGATAAAATATGAAGTATTATATAATTTGAATATTGAAATAATTTACATCTCAGAAAAAATGATTTCATGACAAAAAAATTCAAAATCATTTAGACCAATCGAGTTCAATGATGTTGTATATCATTTTATGTGATTTGGCTGAGCGTTAGCGATGAGTTTTACACTGGATTTATGTGTGGCAATATGGGCTACGATCAAATTGTCAAATAAAAAATGTTTAAACAAACTGATTATAACAATATAACAGTTGAACATGTGACATAGCTGCCTGATCAAATGTCCTGTAGTCTTGAAATTTTGCAAACAACCTAATGAAAGTCTGTCACAAGTGACATGTTTCCTGAGGTAATCATTATTTGTTTAATTAAATATATACCCCTAATTTACAAACTATACTATGTTCCAACTCTCTAATCCAAGAAAATAACTAAAATAATGCTTGTTTGTTTGATGAAACGTAAAAACGTGTAAGCAATTAAAATTATAGCTCCTTGCTATTTAAAAACGTACACCGTTAATTGATTTAAATTATTTTTATTCTGGTTCTAGAGGTAGTGTGTTTTGCTTAGTAGTTTCGTGTTAGAAAATGTTATTGAAGTGATCTATAACATAAGGAAATCCTATTAAAGACAACATAATAAATAATTATCTTTAATAAGTAACACGATAAACGTCAACTGCGTTTTAGAATAATAATACTATTTTTAAATAAATGTGTTACGTCTACATTTATAAAACAGTAATAATTCATTTAAATTATTTTTATTCTGGTTCTAAAGAACTTATGATTTATTCACTATGTTATTCAGACGGTAGAATCCACATTAAGAAACACATTTCCGTCTCCCGTTCGATGTATCAGATGAGAGTGTTTGCTTTTCATATATTCACTTTCAACAGTACATCAATCGCGCCTTCATGTTATTTGAGTTTTATATGTGTTCAATACTATTTTAAATGTTTATTTAATTTATATTTTGAAATCGGAAATATATGCAACATATGCATTGGTTATAAGAAAATAATATTTTTTAAATTAAAAATAAGTAAGTAAATCTTTGAAATTTAATACCGTCGAAAAAAATGATAGAATGACATTTAATTTGCTGTGAATTGGGGTAAATATTGTCAGAGAATTTCCATTAAATATTGTTAGTACATAAACACCAAAATATTTTAATCGCTGTAGACTAATGTTCAAAGGATGTTTAAAGTTACATAACTAGAAGAATTGAATAAAAACTACATCCACAGTCATGAAATAATTTATCTAAGTTTTTCACATCTTTGCCAATTATGACCCTCAGATATCAAAATTAGTGATCCTAATGTTAGCGGCCACTCATATTTAAAATCATATTTAAGTATAGCCAAATAAAAATAAAAAACAAACATTGTAAATGAATCTTGAATGTAATTTCCAGTGTGATACATCTATCTATATCTATGGGTCCAGTGCCGGCTGGGGTGTTAGGGGCAGTGCCTGGCGTGGACGTGGAGCTCCCATGTGACTTCTCAGCCCCTAAAGGTGACAAGTAAAACATGATACTGTGATACATATATTTGATGGTTAATACATGTTCCAGGACCGGCTGAGGTGGTGTGGGCAGAGCTCGGTGTGGACGTAGAGCTCCCATGTGACCTCTCAGCCCCTTAAAGGTGACAAGTAAAAACATGATACTGTGATACATATATCTGATGGTTAATACATGTTCCAGTGCGGCCGGCTGAGGTGGTGTGGGCAGTGTCTCGGTGTGGACGTAGAGCTTCCCATGTGACCTCTCAGCCCCTTAAGGTGACAAGTAAAACATGATACTGTGATACATATATTTGATGGTTAATACATGTTCCAGTGCCGGCTGAGGTGGTGTGGGCAGTGCCTGGTGTGGATGTAGAGCTCCCATGTGACCTCTCGGCCCCCAAAGGTGACAAGATCAACATGGTACTGTGATACATATATCTGATGGTTAATACGAGTACATGTTCCAGTGCCGGCCGGCTGAGGTGGTGTGGGCAGTGCCTGGTGTGGATGTAGAGCTCCCATGTGACCTCTCGGCCCCCAACGGTGACAAGGTCAACATGGTACTGTGATATATATATCTGATGGTTAATACATGTTCCAGTGCCGGCCGGCTGAGGTGGTGTGGGCAGTGTCTGGTGTGGACGTAGAGCTTCCATGTGACCTCTCGGCCCCCAAAGGTGACAAGATCAACATGGTACTGTGATATATATATATCTGATGGTTAATACGAGTACATGTTCCAGTGCCGGCCGGCTGAGGTGGTGTGGGCAGTGCCTCGGTGTGGATGTAGAGCTCCCATGTGACCTCTCGGCCCCCAACGGTGACAAGGTCAACATGGTACTGTGATACATATATCTGATGGTTAATACATGTTCCAGTGCCGGCCGGCTGAGGTGGTGTGGGCAGTGTCTGGTGTGGACGTAGAGCTTCCATGTGACCTCTCGGCCCCCAAAGGTGGCAAGTTCAACATGGTACTGTGATACCTATATTTGATGGTTAATACATGTTCCAGTGCCGGCTGAGGTGGTGTGGGCAGTGCCTGGTGTGGATGTAGAGCTCCCATGTGACCTCTCGGCCCCCAAAGGTGACAAGGTTAACATGGTGCTATGGTTCAGGGATGCCACAGGAATACCTCTTTACAGGTAAGTGTCGTGCTTGAACCGAAACTGTCCAAACTGGCTATACCTTAAATAGACGCTGTTATAAGAATTTGTTATCATTATTTGGTTCTATTGCAAAAATAAAAATAATCTAAAAGAATTAATACTTTGTACTGTTGCCTGCTCAGGTAATGGCAGTTAAGTACAATACAAAATCACCCGCTGATTTAAATTCTTTAGCTATAAAACGAAGTAATTAACACTGAATTTTCTGTCAGTAGAGCCAAAATGAATAACAAATATATGTTTACCAAATACTGAGATATATGTTTCACTTAAATAAATAAATATTATAAACTACATTTTGTTTTAGCATATCGACACACGTAGTTCATTGCATGTTAAAGATAAAAATATAGAGTTATTCCTGCAAAATATATTACAGAAAGTCTAGATATCTATATATTTCGTTATATTTATTTTTATACTGTTTATAACGATGACGGATGTTTAGATATTTGACACATTTTGGATCTTTAGAACGTCGTATAATATTCTATGTAAAAATTAAACTATGTTTTTAATTAGTACATTGAGCGTTTAAAATATTTCTAATACAGATAATAATTAATTGAGATCTGCCAATCGTGATTTCCTTTACAAAAGTTTTATGCTACCAATTAAATATTCAGCTACTTTAATTACCAAGCGAAAGTGAAGTCTCACAAAAACAATTCCCTTTGTTCTATGTCTATTCTTTATTTATGAGTGCCCATTATTTTCACTACTTACTTCCAAGGTTTTTAACACAGCTACAGGTATGATATTTTAATACTAGTAAATTTTATCTTCGCATGCAGTTTAAGTAATTTATTTTACTTTTAATACAATGCTGTTAACAATAAACTCATGTCTAATAGTTCTTGTCCGTAGGTTTTCTATTTTCATGTGAGAAGTTAGAAATGTTTTTAAGATTATTGGGCCTGTGTCATTACTATCTTTTACGTTTTCCGGTTACAAATGAGTCAAAATATTGCTAACATATTTGTTATCTCGAGATATTTGTTCCACGTCCTGGTATTTCGGATAAATATCAGTAGTTTCGACAGTTTCTGTTGACTTATCTAGACTGTGGCATACAATTTAACTTATCAAACATTGTAATATAAATATTTTCTCCCGAAGTACAAGCAACTTGTTTATTCTTTCTTGGTGACCGCTTAGTAATCATCGTAGAATGAACAAGTTAATATTGATTTAGTTGATAAAGTTTAATTTATATGTTAGTACGAGTTTTGCTAGGATACTATTCAAAATCCTCAAAATAATTACATTGTTATGAAGAATTATGCCATTTTGTCAAAGACCATTTTTAAAGTTTGATATATTTGGCAGGTAATGTACGTTGAAAGTATAAGTGTACACTAGATCAATCGTAATATGTCACTTGGAGATGGAAAAAAACGAACAATATCGTTCAGCACAATTATTGAAAATCATATTTTATTTACTGTGTCGACAAAGAATTTTCAACATTTCAAAAAGAAAACATTTCTCTGTTTATTTCCTAATAAATCGTCATGTTTCACTCGATGGAAATATCATGGCAACGGTGGTTACCTTTTTTATTTTAACTGTTTAATTTTTTGAGTGGAATAAGTGAAATATTTCAAAATTATGCTTGAGTACTTCTACATAGCTGTGCGTTATGTACCATTTCAAGCGAGACCACTTTTACGCAAACTTTCTCGTCCTATTGCAGTGTTTATTACTTAAATACCTTCAATAGGGAGAATAAATAATCTGCTGTTTCGTTTGAGTTTAAAAATTTAAAATTCTATTTTCTGATGTGATATTCACGTATATATTAACCTACTGTCGATATCCAAAACATTTCTATCTCAAACTTGGGAACTGAGTGGAGAATTTTCGTGTTCGCCCCACAGCGGACAATATTATGGCCTGGAGAGTGACTCCCAATGGACCTATCTTCATCCATTTATGATTTTATGTTTAGTTTCGATACAGAGGTTGTACAGATGGAGTTTCTCACCAAATTTCCTCCTAAAAGCTAACACGTTCTAAAGTTATCGTACGTAGAGATGGACAAACGCCAATTAAACCTCGTAATGGCTAATTATGTACATGTAAATACATTATACGTACACAACGCTGGTTTTCACAGTAGATAATTTGATTGTAACATTTCCTTGTACGGATTTACTTATGTCCATAAAATTAGACACAAACTGCGTCACTGAAGTCTGAAAAACCATGCAAATAAATAAGCACTTTATTATCCAGCGATCTGCATAGAAACATCTATTGACTGTCATATGTCCCCTCAGTTTTATGCCCATCACATTGGAATATAATATCACTCGTATGAGTATGAATGTTTTTATTACATAAAGTAATAAATTGTATATTTCAGCACTGTGTTCGTCTTAGATATGTTCCAAATTTCAAGACACTAGATCTTCACAAAGTTCAAAATGAGACAAATGTTAGTACTGAACATATACTGACAGGCAAGAAGGTGTACAAAGGTATACATATTTTAAATTCCGTTCTAGTGATTTATGCTCCGTCCTGTCCAGTTTTCATCAGTAATCCTAGTCAACATAATACTGTAAAGTGTCCCTATATTGTTTCATTTTCAATGAAGATTTCATTACAGGTTAAAATAAAATGTTATAATATGTTGATAAGATACTGTAACAATCATTTAACGAACCTTCACAAAATGCCCTGATTACTAATGTGTTTATTCCGTGCTTTTCTCGTTTTGAACACGGTCACGTATACGATTTATGTAATGAAAGTTACGTGGTTACTAACAGAAATAAGAACTTCTTCAAACGAACAGATATGCACAATTTTCAATACCAATGTGGGAATAGTAGAGGTAGAGAGAGCTTCATCCAAAATATCAATCCTCCAGGCGATATATTTCGACAATTATCGTGCTTACAGCTAGACAGCAAACGGAATTCATCAGAAAATGGTGAAAGACGCTTCATTAAACGGTTGGCCAATAAAAGGACTTGAATATCATTATAAAGTTTCACCATTCGTGAAACAAAGAAACTTCTTTTGAATTTTTACTATTATTTATTGTTACATTTTACTAATAGTTCCAGCTATAAAAAATATTTAAATGCCAAAACTCTTGATTTACACAAATACTAAAATTTAAGAATTATTTTTGTATTAGATAAAATCTCCATCAATCAGAGCAACTACACTGTCAAAAGAATTGTATATGATTTCCGTATAAAATTCTATTTACCATATCATTCATAATCCTAATAATATTAGCCTATAACTAATAATGTATAAATATTCAGGTAATTGATATTTGTATATGATTGTTGTAACTGTAATTGCTGTGAACCAGTAGTTATTTTCATATTATTATATAAATTGTACTTTTGTATAAGAAAAAATGTTATCAATAATCTACTTGTATGGTATGTAATCATTGATGCACTCACAGTCTGGATGCGAGAGGTCGGGCGCTAAGCGATGCTATCCACTGGGCAAACACGGATGAGCAAGGAAAGCGCTGTCACTTCGTCATAAAATCCTCAGACCCTCGCCATCGGTCAGCCCTGAAAATCACCAAGGTGGTACACAGTGACGAGGGCGTCTTCCGCTGCAGGGTGGACTTCTTCAACTCACCCACCCGGAACTTCAGAGTCAACCTTACCATGATTGGTAAGCAAAATATTACTACCGAATTGACACAGGGAAAGCTAGATTTTCTTTCCTGGAGTACGTATGTTTGTTTCCTCCAACATAATGTCCTACTGTAGAATGAGCTCAGGTTATTCCCTTTATAATTCAACCGAAAACATTTATAGCGACCTATATTAATGTCATACAAGCATTAAATTTAAATAGATCTCTCATCTGCCAATTCAAACACCGTCAAACTCCCATTCCTAAAGTCTTGTCATGTACTCACAAGCCCATTTGGAACTGTGCCAAAACGATAACAATGGCATTTAACCTTACGCCAATGTAAACAGAGTATTGGTAAAAAGGCAAGCTCTGAACTTTTAACCTATTTAGCATCATGTTACTGATAGTCAGCCATATCCGTAAGATTAGGTTATGTCGCCTTCAGAAGGCAAACGTATAGGCGCTTACAATTAAAATTTTGTTTCGAAGAATTAATTTGTTAAAATCTTGATTGATTTGAATTTGTATCATCCTTACGCTGTATCATTATTTACTAAGGTGCTTGACATATACATATTATTCAAAAGCCACGTTTCTTTCGATTAAACATTAGTATTTTAAGCATTTCTTGTAAACGTTTATATTTAATTATCGTCATGCGGATGTAGTTTTCAATTATATATTCCAACCTATATCGGTAGAATAAGTTACAAAAGTCGTTATCAGTAACAGTCTGAAGTTATTTACTATAATTGGAACTTTGTGTATCAATTTGGACTGGCAAGCTTAAGTGTAAGCATAGTATATTTTAATTCCATACTTGCTTAATGGCGGCATTAGTCATTTTTATACAAGTATCCTAAATCTAACAATTATTCAACTAAAAGGCAACTAATGAATTTGGAGCTGTAATCTTCCTTTTAATACAAACCACTTGTGTAAATAGCAATCTACACATGCGTACAAAACTGTCATATCATTTTTATCAGACTTAATAAAACTCCCCTTGTATAACACCCGTCAACTTCATAATTGAAAACTTATTAGTGCTTGATATATTATAAAATTTATTATGCATTCACTTTTTAGGCTGCAAAAATGTACCAAAAATGTATTTAGTTCCAGTGTCTTCATTCGTCATAAATGGCTGAATGTAACGTGGTGAAAATAAAAACTGTTTGGGTCATAGAAACTGTGAGAAAAGAAAGATTTGTTTTCTGATTTAAGCATTGAAGTCTGGTGTAGTAAATCGTAAATTTAAAACGGACTTATATACCTACTTGTACCTACTTGGTACCAAACGTGACATTTGACATTAAGGAGGGTCAGGAAGCCGCCTGTGCCCAGGAGTTGAGAACCAATTTACATTGTATAGGTGTACAGCCTGGTTTTTCTTGAAATTGTTAGAGAAATTAAACCTAAAAAGAAATAGATCATCAGTCATATTACTTTTGGAAAAGGTCAAAATAGGAAGGTGTCAAATGGGTAAGCAATATGAAAGGAATAATTTTATTCTTCGTATTTGTTTCAGCTTGATACACTTAAAACTATTTGTAAGACACGTACATGATCGACGGTAAATCAGCCTCAGTTAATATGTACACTGCCATATATAGACCCTCAAAGTGAAAACTTTCAGTCTCTTTATTTAGTTGTCTGACGGTGATGTTACTATTATTTTTTATGTTTTTATGTGTATTGTACTAGGAAAAATATAAAATTATGATTCAATGCTTTTAAACATAGATCAAAAATGGGCCTATTGACTTTAAAAAAAATCAGGTTTTGTGCTCATTCTGTGCACATTGGTTCTCGGATATCCATGTTGATAATGTAGATGCTCGCTTGTAGTATTTAACGGTAAAACCCAGGGTTTGCGTCTAGCTTATTGCTTCGTGCAAAGTTTTGACAGTTTCTCTACCCAGTTTGGATTGATGTGAATAATGAGAGTTATGTGATATCAATAAATGACATCGCGCCGTAAGAAAGGCACGGTCTGTAACATAGCTGTTTCATCAACTGACTATTAGTGGCACTATATGTATCTCGATAAAAAGTAAATTGTACCATTGTGTCACCATATCAAATATTCGAGAAGCTAACCATTATATATATCCTTTCATAACAACTTTCCTTGTTCAGTTTATTTCTTTATTCCCTCTATTTGTTTTATAGAGCCACCAACGACGCCGCAGATAATGGACATCGAAGGGAACGAGGTAATGGCGGTGGCCGGACCCTACTTAGAGGGCTACGACATGCACTTGTCCTGTCACGTCAGTGGAGGTAACTGTTCATAATGATGCATTTCCATGACATATCTGTATAAACGAGATAAATTTAGTGGTAAATTAAAGTAATACTGATGTAGTTACTACTTTTAGGCTGAGTAATATTGAAGCCCAGATTGTGCCCATAGTGAAAGTTTTCCAGCCAGAATGGCTGCAGAAATTTCTTTCTGTCTATCTTCATGTCCGTACGATATCTAAGGATAACTGACCTACAGACAAGAATGTTGCATGAAGCTTCGATTCTATATAGGCAGCACTGAGATCGAAGATCGTGTTCCCACTGTACGGGACATAATGAACGGTAGCATGAGGTTTGGTTCCCATAGTAAATACATTTGTAAAAAAAACCGAACAAAATCATATGAGATTTTAAAATGTGGCGTAATAGTACATGTAGCCTAACAATACTCACATTTACAAAATTATCACTTGGTGTGTAAATTTTTGTTCTTTGAAAATGCTTAGATACCAAAATAAATTAACAAACATTGTTATGTATACTTGCAAGATGTCACGTTCATTTCTACATGGCCATGAATTGTTTTGTAGTAGTGAATGTCCTACTATGCGATTTGACTGAGTAGGCTGACAAAATTGTTTTATCTTCCGGGAGAGTTGTAAAAATTTCTATTTTGCAAGATTGTATGTATGTCTGCAGGGCATAGAATGAATGAAATAAGATATAGACTTTAAATTTAACATGTAACATCTGCGAATCCTGTTACGCGACTTTTGTTGTGATGTAGAACAACCTATCTTATAGTAGAACTTGATTTTAAAATAATTTTGTTGTTTTTTTAAAGATTTTTTTGCCTTGTGGAGTTTGACTACATTTTTGAAAACCATTTTTGTCTTATTCAATACATTGATAACAATGTCATACTTTGGAGATGTGTATGGTTAAACATTAATATAAGACATTTAGGCTCATAAAAAATTTGAATAAACATTTATTTTAGGTTATAGTGGAACATTATAGTTTAAAAAACATTACACATGAAAAAAACTGCTTTCTCTCTTAGGATTTCTTAAAATTTAAATTTAAATAAAACTTATGTATTTATTTTATTCTAACCCTATTACATTTACGACTTTTATTATTACATGCATAGTTTTTATCCGTATAACCATATTAAGGTCACATTCTCTAAAAAACAAGACATTTTAATTAGATTAGAGTACTGCTGAAATTTACAAAAAGTGTGACGTTACCAACGACTCAGTAAGAAAATACATTGATGTATTTGTGACGAAATGCTAGTGTTTGAAGTATATGCAAAGTATGGTAACAATACAAAACAATAATTAAAACAATAATGCAATATCTAAAGCACTTTAAGGCTTATATTGAACGAATAAAAGTATTTAATTTTAAGTTTTAAATTAACTTTCCTTACTCAAAACAATTTTCATGATTATTATTAGTAGAATAATTACCGGTTTGTATGTATTTTACTTGGTCTACATTTTCTGTACAGACTTTAGGCTATAGATATTGTATAAAAACATAGCAAAGCAAATAACGATTGTTTTTTCCATGAAATGTAATTTTAATAAATGATCTGTCTGGAAGAAGCGTGTCTAGTAGGGGTTTAGAAGTCATGTTAATTCTTTATTGTTCTGTTTAAAAAAATGGAACAACTCTAAGGCGATACAATGTTATTCTATTGCTTTAAACCTAATAATGTCATAAAAGAGGTTTTTGATCCTGTTATCATTCAGTAAGTAAAATATTTTACCACCCAGTTTTTGGTAAAGGAATAATGGTTAACATTTCTTAGCCTCCATCAAACTTAAGATTAATTAAATATTGATTAATTATTGGTTCCTTAATTAATTTTGAATTAAAATGTTTGCATCTAGAAGGGAAAATAAAATATCGAACATGAGAGAAGATAATAAAATGAGAGAAAAGCTTTGATAAAAAACGCTCTCGTAGTTATATTACTGGACCCTTTTAATTCATTCAACTGTTAGACGGTTCAGACCCGCAAAGCAGTTAGCAAATTAGGTGGTAATGTTGTTAAATCTCCAACAATTGAAATGAAAGCATTAGAAACTCCGTATGGTAAAATGTCACACGTGAACTTTAAATTACGAAATCGTCCCAGTGCAAAGTTTTACTTCATGCCAAACTGGCGACTTTTCATTTAGTACAAGATGATACGATTGTACTTAGTACTAAATGAACCTTTGCACTGTTTCCCGAAAGATATGACATTCAGGATGTACAAGGTTCGGAGTAGGGGGCCGTCGCCTGTCCATGAGGAGGAGGTTTAGCAGGTAATGACAGGTAATGATGACCTGTCTTGTCCCCAAATGGGGAGAGGAAGGTTAAAGGTCTGTTTCAGCCTCTTGCAGTCAATGCAAGTCAGGCAAACCATACTTCCTCAAGTGTAGGCCTTAAAATCCCCTTGACATTAGGTGAGCTCTGCCTACGCCTACAGCATCCTCCTGAGTAAAGCAGGTCTATCGACTAGTTCTTTTTGCCAGATCATCTCAATATTTGTGATTAATAATATGCCGCAATTATTAACAAAGTAACAAATTTGTTTTTTTGTACCTATTATAGGTTCTAGTGACATATTTACACAGACTAAATGTGTACCCGCCTACGGGCAGCTGAAACTTACTTACAGAGCAAGAATGAATGAAAATGTTGCTGTAAATTTATTAAGAGTTTAAATATATTCAATATTTATTGATCTATCCATATAAGCACATCTCTTCTATCCATTCCGTAATTTCTTACAAGTTACAGTTTCTTCAATAAATCATTACTATTACATTCAGCCGACTATGGAATGCATTTCTCTATGACATCAGGATTCTTGGCATGCGTTCTCGTTCCAGGAAAGGGGTCGCGGAAATGTTACGTGGGCGGCGGGTGTGATGCGGTCTATGTGACTGATGGTACGCTTTGGGGCCAAGTTTATGAATTATTTCAATGTTTTTATTAATGTATAAACTTATTATATACCAGTTTGTAGTAAGATTATTTTCATTTTTTGTTATCGTTTCTTTGTGATGTTACATATACTAAATTTACCTTCAATATTAATTTTCAGATGTGTTATCGTGTTATACATTAAGCTTTTTATGTTTGAGGTACTTCATTCAGTTATTATGTCCTTTTTAATATAGTTAAACATTATATTGTTTGGTTTTTTAAATAAATTGTATTGAGGTTAAGTTTAAGAGAAAAATTAATAGTCATTACGTTGCCTCCAATAAAGCCAAGTGTCATTTTATTTTATATTTGTGTAAATACCGTTGATATCAAAGTGTACCAAAAATTTAAAACGAACCCTTTATCTTGGCATCCAGGTAGGCCAAGGCCGGTAGTGAGTTGGTGGCACGAAGGCCAGCTGGTGGACGATGTCAGCGAGAGTTTATCCAACAGTTATATCATCAACAGACTGTTTGTCTCCACTGTCGTACGCTCCCTAAAGGGCACCTACTTCGAGTGTAGGGCACACTCCATCCCTTCCGCTCCTCCTGTCAGTAGGAAAGTGGCTGTCGATGTATACTGTAAGTTATCACGTATTTAAATACATTTTAATTAGGTTACTGTTACTGCTATTAATTTAAAATAGTTTTCTTTGCCTTATTGTAGTTTACTTCACTATGTAAGAGTGGGGTTACTATTAATACATTTTTTAATAATTGCTTAGAAAATTACCACTTAAATAAAAATTTTATAAACTCAAAAAATACTCTAAGAGTTCTAAAGAATATTTAATCTGACATAGGTATAATACATAAAATTTTCAAATAAAAATGTGTTCAACTATGCCTGAGAAAGAACCAATAGTTTTTATAAGTAGTTAAATTTGGCTCAGCATTTAGTTATTTACATTTTAAGTTTAAAAAATTTTATTAAGTAATATTAAGTTAAAACTTAACGAAAATAATTACAATATTCTAAAGAAACATTGACAAAAATGACAGCGACTGATTTTAAAGGCACTTGGGAATGATACAAGCGCTTGCCCATCAGTACGCACAGTAATGCACAGCTTAGTTCCATGCAGTTGGCCAGAATTACTGTGTTATTAGTAGTTTGGGATTTTCTCGACCAGTATTCAATGATATTACAAAACGATGTTTGTATGGAGTATTAACACAATTTGAGTGTCTTGAATCTTGCAATTTGTAGTGGAAAACATTTTAACCAATCCTGGTGCTTACAAGCCCAAGCGTGTAGCATTTCTTGTAGAGTAATTGTACTGAAGTTTTGAATAACTCATTCATGTATGCAAATGTATCTTTTTATGATCGTTATATAAATCGTCAATTGCATTAGGTTAACTGTAAGTAAGGTTAACTGCCAAAATATTCATTAAGTGATCTAAATTGCGTTTTAAGTCAAAACTATCAGAAAGATAATGGACTGTGTAAGTTATCCTCATAAATTTCCTCTCATAATATAAATAAGCTATGTCTACTGTAACCTAAATGAATTAACCGCAAATATTTGAATGAAACATATTTATTTGGGCTCGATTTTCGGGAGATTTTAAGGGGCGTCCGGGGGCCATATGCTACGCATGTTAAATTAGTCATTTTAAGGTACACATATCTCTAAAACCTTAGAACGTAACTTACTAAATTTTTTTTCTTTTGTTATGTATGTCTTTTAGAGTATTTATGGCACAGGAATTTCTAAAATAACTTTATTTAGGTATTTTAACAAATTTTTCTAAAATTTACTTTTTTTATTCGAAAATTTTGATTTTGCAACCATGTAGAATTGGTTTTAGGTTTTAAAACCAAATTTCCTGTGCTGTAAATAAAAACCATGAAATTATGAACAAAACAAAACAAAAACTATACTAATACCTCGAGTAGTTTGGAAGATATGGGTACCGAAGTGTAAAAAAAACAAGTTTTTCGCGAATTCCATTTTTTCTAGGCTATAACCTAAACAATAGTGACTCATGTATCTCAGTGCATTCCTGCTGCATAGGCTGGGTTATCTGGATCCTCCTGCTGCTCATATATATCCTACACACGTCTTTTAGCTGCCTCACGCTTCTGGCGACACTTCTTTTCAATATCTTCTACTGCCTTTTGCGCCTTCCTTATGCGCATCCTGTCGAATCGCTTCATAACCTCAACACAGTTTTTGTCTGGCATTATACCTACTTTCTTGAGTACTTCACATTTAACAATGTTTCCTTTGTTGAAACAGGTAATGGCTTCATAAACACCAAACCCAAGGGTCTTTTTCGTAACTAAAAAGTCGATTTTGGAATACACCACCACACTACACTGTTTAGCGACTCGCTCGGATTTTGGGTCTGTCCATGAAGACATTTCGCCAGCAGCGTCGGGTTTAGCTAAGTCCTTGAACATTTGTTTACCTGTTCCATTACTACAGGGGCAATGTGGAAGTGTTCATTGTGATCATAGGCTTCTTTCTTCTGGATAGCTTGTTGGTATTTGCACTACGTATCAGCAGTTTTCGGACACAAACTGCGCTGGTTCTTCATTTGTTGAAATGAGATGGAAATACTCCGCCCAAAGTGCCCTCTTCATATTTTCCAGACTGTCAACATTTCTTCTAATGGCCAGCACATAGTATAATTAAATTTCATTTATAGCCTCGAGAGTCAACCTACCTTTCCCCCCAATATTTTTATCATCAGGAAGTGTGAACAACACAATTCACAAAGCAAATAACACAGAAACTTTGGTTGCAACAGATGACAACAAATGAGAAAGAGCCATATGACAGTAAAGAACAAACAGTGTTACCAACACAACAAGTATGTGTAGCTTATATTATTACAACTGTAGTATGTATAAACATACGTCCCTCGCCCTGACGCCCCTGCCAGCGAAAAACACAGTGCAGACCATTACAAATAAATAAATTACATAAGGTTGCACTCGTCCAAATTGTATGTATGATATGTCAAATTACTCGTAAGATTCCAAAAAATACAAAAATTTCAAAAAATAAAAATTGAAATTTTGACCCAAAATGGACCCCGGACGCCCCTTAAAGAACATATTTACATCTAAAAAGTTTTTAGTGACAGTGAATTATTGTATAATACAGTAATGAATACATCGTAACGCATATTCAAAAATACACACCTGTAGATGTATTAAAATGTCGTCCCTTTTAGAAAGAAATTAGAAAATTAGATATAGAATAAAGCTTTTTTCCAAAATATTTAAAACTTATTGACTAAGATCTAAAGAGTTATTAACGCAGCTTATTGTTAAGTTTAGCAAATTGACTATAATTTCCGCAATCTATTATCACTGTATGTTATAGTGAAACCAATAAAAGTGAAGATAGTATCTCCTCCAGAGATGCTCTCCGCAGGAAAGTCCAAGCAGGTTATGTGCGAGTCCACAGGATCATTTCCTCCCGCCAGGATATCCTGGTGGCTTGACGGAGAGACTATAAGAAACGCTGCAATTACAGTAAGTAATCGAATATTCTTAAGTCTATCAGCTCCTAAAGAGACACAGATAAAATAACATTACGATTTTATCATAGGCTACTTCCCTAAACAAATGGCAAAACTATTTGAAGAGTTAGTGGGAAAAGTTTCAGATAAGAACATATTTAACTTAAAAATAACTCAAGTGATAATACGTACTATGCTGCCCTCTGGTATTATTATATACGTACCAACTTACTGGATCCACATCCTTACTGGATGTATAGATGTTTGTTTTTCTTATGATTTTCTTAAATTCTTTCTTGTTAAATGAAGTAGAAATTTTGTTTGTACGTAGATGTATACAATGGCTAGAGAAACAGAAAAATTTTTTAAATTTAAATAAAATTTGTTTAACAATGAAGTTATAAATGTTCTTTTTAGAACATTTTCCTTGCTTATTTGGACAGAGTTAACCCAGGTAAAAATGTTAGATATTTTAAATTAAGTAGAGAGATGACTTATAGGCAGATTTAGAATATATTAAAGTATACTGTTTTTTATTCATTATTGATTTATTAAACAAATTCAAAACTTAAACCACGAACAACTTCTAAAGCATTCTAAAACTATAGCATTTTTAAGTAGTCTTCAGTGATATACTCAAAACACTTTATCGTTTGATGCAACAAGGTTACCAACCAGGCCCATACAAATCGACAAATCAAGCCTACGATACAAAATGTAGGCTACCTTGTACAAAATTGTCTTACCAAATGTTGAGGACCAAAATGAGTACACATTTAGTTCACTAGTAATTGGTCTAAGATAGATTTTTTGATCAATGAACCACATCCATAGATAAGATATATCCTATTTTCACACAATCCTGAAGTGGACAAAGTTAAAACAGTAAAACAAAAAAAGGAAATGAATTTGTAACAGTAAGCTTATCCTTATTTTTTCCTTTTTATGTTCTCTTACTTTTTTATACTAAAAATAATTCGACATGCGTGAGCAAAACATGAGATGTACCTTCAAGCAATTGTCTATTTGACCTGTAATCATTGCATATATGAACATTACAGACTGGCAGCAGTGAAAACAGCACAACAAGCACGCTGACTCTGCGGCCAGATGCTGGGGATGACGGCAAGGAGCTTGTATGTCGAGCTGAGAACCCTAAGTTCCACGGAACTATCATAGAAGACCGCCGTTACATAAGGGTTGCATGTGAGTATTTTTAAGTGATTTATACTACATTCTTTAGAAATATATAATCAAAAAAACTGTAAGGATAAATCAGTTTACTGAGAACAGTATTTGTGAAGCCACCTACAAATTACTGCTAGAATGCTTCCTCACAAGGCAAATTTGCCTGTTGCCTGTATCGTTTATTTTATATGAAACTGTTTATCATCAAAATTATTTTAAAAACAATTTCAGATCCACCAGTGGTGTCCATATCTCTCGGCTCTAGTGTAGGAGCGTCCATGTTGAGAGAGGGAGACTCGGTCACGCTAAATTGTGACGCAAGAGCCTTCCCTGAGGCGGAGCGGATCACTTGGTACCATGGTGTGAGTAGACAGTTACTAGGTTACAGTACTAAATACTGAATCATTAAATAATACCCATTATTATATGGCTGATTTGTTATCAAGCAAGGAAATAATATATGTTAGACAGCAACTATGTATATTTGTTATGTGATTATATGATTATGCAAATTGTTTCTACCTTCAGTTATTGGCAAAGTCACCTTAGTTATGCCACTTTGTTTTGAATAGCGGTAATAAGTTCACCTATGTAACAATCGACAATGTTCAGAGGAGATTTCGGTTTTGGATATCTTAAAAGTTTTATAACTGGTTGTAGCGAGTTGTAAAAGGAGAGTCGGTTTTCTACTCTTGCGAGTCTTTGATTACACTAGCCCTGTTTTCGTGAATTATTCACGTTTAAGACGCATGGGTATAAAATGTGTGTGTGTGTGTGTTTCACAATTATATTTCGTATTGATGGAACCCTAGGAGAGCTGCTTATAGCAAGCTTATAACTTCCGTTTGAATCCATATAGGTTCATTAAATGCCTATGTGACACTTAGATCTGTCCAATGAGTGTCCAAGAACGGCACATCGCTAACCGCAAATGTAAAATTTTAATGTAAAAGGTGGATTGATAGGTCTAAGTCGATTGCGGAGTATAGATGTTGGAGTGGGTGGAGATCTCTTAGTTTTGAGGCTACTGCTAGCCTAAAAAAGAGGAAGTAATTTTCAATAGCCGCTTTGACTGGAAGATATTAGAACAAAACTAGTCTCTCATTCTTTCAGAGAGACTTGACTGAGATATATGAGTTCCTATACCTCCTCAGGTGGCTCAAAACCATCCTGAAAATCCTATAGTAAGTGAAAACATTTCTTAAGGAAAAATCAATAATCAAAGCAATATCGCAAAATAATCTGATTTAATAAAATCTGTGCGTAAGCATAAACGTAGTATATTAGTTGACAGACTGAGCCTCAAACACAATACTAATGCTGTAGTTTTATGTGTTGCATTATCATAGATGAACAGTTAAATTTTCAAGACTCTTGGCTGGTACCGAATGTCACTGGCGATTTAGAGGGGTACGTAAAACTTGGAAGAAAACTCGATTATCACATTACACTTATATAAACAGTGTTAATTGTTATAGGCAGAGTCAAATAAAATACATTTTGGTTTATATAAAGTATTTTATCTGGAATAAAATTATAGTTTTAATGTTATTATTTGGGGACTATTTTCTCACTGTACAACGAAACTGTCGGCTTTATATTGTATCTCAGGAAATGACGACAAAGACTGGGCTTTGCTTCTTTCTGAACGTCAGGGGTTTGTTTTCTCAGCAAACAGGCTGCGAATGGTAACACAAAGAAAACAGGCAGGACAAACTTCCGGATGTTTAGTAGGGAGCAGCCGGCCCCGCGCTAATGTACTAGATAAATATCCACGTGTGACTATTTGTGACGGTGACCTTTATAAGAGGAATTACTGTTTAGCCGCCTGACTAGTTTATGCTTTTGCACAGAAGTTTATTACTATTTTATCACTACCTGAAGTTTGGAATCATAATGCAATTAGGAGTGGATAAATTCTTGATACTAGTTTGATTAATTTATTTATTAATATGGAAGATATCAAGTGACATTTGAATTATAATTGGATCAATAATATCATTCCAGCTATGTTTTCGGAAGGATTGTAGAGGTACATGGAATTTTACTTTTAAATACTTTTATAAAGTTGAAATTCATCCAGAGAATATTTTTAAAGTGGAAGCTATTCGTTTAACAGAGAAAACTTAATTAACGACTTTATAACCTATCCCCATTTTTTAACCCGCTTTAAAAAAGTTTTATAACAATAATATGTAGTAAATTTGTGTTTAAGTATCCACTCAAAAACCACAATAATATAAAACTGTATTGTTTTTGTTAGTTAAACTTAATGTCAGGTATAAAAGCTGCAGGTTTTTCGTTACGGGAATAAAAGAAATATGATTATTTCTAGAATTAAAATCCTATTTAAAGAGTTTAAATTGATACATTATTTGTGTAAAAAGTATTAAAAACTCATACTCGCATAATTAAGAGAACGTGATAATAAGTTAATAATAACGAAAATGAATTAATAGATCTTAAAAAGAATGAGCATTAAAAAATAAGTCTCCAAATCACTACAAAAACTGGTTGAATCATAAAAAACATTACAACAATTTATTTGTACCATAACGCTAATTTAACCCTATCTGGAAAGAATTTTAGGTAATCGGTGATCTACATATAACGGCATTTCGTATGAAATGTAGATTAAAGAAGTAAAATCTCAATTATTTTACTTCATTTCCAGACGGTGAAACTGCCACGAGAGGAGGGAGGCCGAGTTTTGGAGCTGAGGAAACTGTCCAGAGCCTCTTCAGGAGATTATGTCTGTGTAGCGGCCAATAGTGAGGGAGCCACCCGGAGTCCTCCCATATATCTGGCCGTTCAGTGTAGGTTTTCTCTACATAGTATTTTACTCCTACATTTAAAAGTTCAATGAAGTTTATTTTTGTAAAAAACACATGAATTCATAAATTTAATAATTCGTAATGAGATATATTACATTAGGAAGCAAATATTTGTATGATAAAATTTATACTTAATTTCAATTTTATTTAATATTATTTAACTTTTTGGCATAAATATGATACCAGAAAGTTTTGTCCCCAAAAATACGGGATTAACCAGCAATAAAGCTGTTTTATTTGTTTGTTGACAGATGCGCCTGTTTGCCGACCTGGCAGTGAGAACGTGGTGGTGGGGGCGCTACGCCATGAGACGGTGCTGGCACGTTGCGAGGTTCTGGCAGATCCCGGGGGCGACACTCTTCGATTTTCCTGGACCTACAGCAAGGCAAAGGACGTGCTGCCGGTCCCCGCGACACGCATCAGCAGCCATGGTCACGTCAGCTTACTCAACTATACCCCCGTCGTGGAGTCCGACTTCGGCACCCTGGCCTGCTGGGCCTCCAACCCGGTCGGCCGCCAGCTCAAGCCTTGTCTCGTACACATCATGCATGCTAGTGAGTCACCGAGCTCCTTTTCGTGTACTATATAATGACCTACTTTGTCGTTTGTACTATTTATTAAACGTATTAGTGAAATAAATTTCAAATAAGTTATATATACTTATATATAAATATATATATATATATATATATATATATATATATATATATATCATAAATATATATATATATCCAAACGACAAAGTAGGTCAATTATATAGTACAAATGTATATATAAATATATATCGTGTCACTTTTGGAGAATTTGTGCTGTTAAGCTCGTCAACTATTTATATATTACACGTTCCAATTGGCCTAAATCATAGAAGTGATTTATCGTATATTGATAGTACTGGTTTAGTCAATTATTTTCATGTCTTTCTCTGAAATATATTATAAGATATATTATTATTCGCATGCTGTAATCATAATCAAGCGATCGTAGCAAACACGACAAGTGAACAAAAGTGTAAATAAAATTTAGTAAATAAGTTATGGTGAATACACTTTCCAGTTAGATTAACTTTTATCAAAATCTTTTTGTGTAGAAAGCCTTGTAACATTGTTTTTAATATCTGGAATGTGATAAAAATGATTGTAAAACAGCAGTCCAGCTGTATTTTATTTATCATACTACTACTAGATCTCGACTGGAATATGTAATAAGGGTATACTGGTTACAGTCATTGTGTAAGCTTTGTATTTTTGAAAGTAATTCTTCGTCTTATTTAAAGGGATTTTGGTTCAAAAATTGAAACAATCGTAAATTTAAAAAAATCAATGCCTTTCAAATAAATGTTTGTAGAAATTAACTTACTACGAGTACACACAATACCTTTATGTCAATATGACTGTAAAATTAAAGTGTATATAGCATGTTATCATTCTCAGTTGTTCACGGATCATATAAATGATGTGCTTGTGTGATATTTTAGAGAGCCCGGATCCTCCAAGAGACTGCGGGGTGCACAACAGCTCGGCAGGGAGACTGGAGGTTGTCTGCACCGCGGGCAGCGACGGCGGACTGCCCCAACATTTTGTGTTGGAGGTATAGCGACATGTTACAATTGTTAAACGTTAAATGAGGGCAGATAAAACATTAAATAACTCACGTCACACTAACTCTATCTTACTAAATACATTCTGTACTGAATATTAGGACTCTTATTGAAAAATGACATAAATTAGGCAAGACTTAAATATATATGACATTTTGAATCAAATAGGCCTTCATTTGTATATTATCCTGATACATCAGAATGTAACACTTATTGTAGTTTGTATGGATAATTATGACTGGTGAAATTTAAATTAGATAAATTTATTTAAATCAGATAAATTTACTGGTGCGTGTCACTCTATATACACACAATAAGCTGGATTCGAGTAACAATGAACAGTAATAATAACAACAAAAGAAGATGTAGACACAATGAATCATCAAAAATCATTTTAGGCTCGTCATATATTTTGGTTCGTTGCTATATTCGTAATATTAAAACAGAAGATCTTTGCCAATTCATAAAAAAAAACTCCCTAAAAATAGAGAGAGACTTTAAAAAGAATCTTTTTTTTTACTTTTTTCATAAAAAAAGTTTGACTGTTCCATAGGTTTGTTATGAACTCGTCGATCGCGCAGTGACCATCGCACAGTAACCAAGAAGTGTTTAAGACAATCATTAAAATGTGATATTTTATTCAAATTGTCCTTATGGAGTCTAATTAATTGTGCAGTCTAAGAACCGAGAACAAGTTGCAGTGTGTAAGCACGCGACGTGGTTTTTCATAAAATTGATTAGAATACGATTAGTCGCTTTCAACAAACAGTGGGAAGAATATAAAGACAATATTTCCTCATATAAAACTTTTAAGCTAGATACCCTTACTGCTAACTTTCTGGCACTAAGTTTTAACAACTAATCTTTTGTATATTAATAGGAACATCCTGATTTTCTTTATACATCTCTTATTTTATCCTAAAACTTGTGTTGCATATAACTGACATGGCCTTTCTCTCAGGTGCGTGAGACAGACCGACCATCAGACCAGGCGCAGCCCGGGGCCAGAATAGCGCCTCTGTACAGAGACCTGGGCAGCGTGCCCCGCTTCCTGCTGCACTCCTTGGAGCCGGGGGCGGAGTATCAACTGCTGATATACGCAAAGAACGCGATGGGCGTCAGCGAGCCTCCAGTGCTGATACAGGGAGTCCGAGTCTCCATTAGCATGGAGCGGCTCACAGGGAAAGGTAGACGATTAAAATTAAGTATACAATAAATTACTGAATTTCTTCCTTTACTGAGTGAGATTATATCTCCCATCCGCTTCCAACACTGTCTAAAATTTAGAGTCACTACCTTCTATTCGTTTTTTGTTAATGTCTGAACATAACTTAAACCCTCTATAAACGTTAGGCCCTGTAGTTTGTAACTGCGAAAAACACCAGTTTAGTAAATTGGGAAAATATATATTAAGCGTGCATGTAATTTTATTCCATCAGTCATTAACCAGTTCAGTTGAATGATAATACTAGAATGCATGCAGCCATTGGAAAAACCTATATTAATAATCACACACTACATTACTAAACGTTCGGTTGCAATCACTGTAACATTAAGATACACCAATTATACGAATAGTATTCTACCATTAATAAGTTGCAGCTAAACACTAACAACAACAATTTTAGTTATTGGTTAAGCTAAAATGGTTGTAGTGACACATTTTAGGATTTAAAAATTATTGTAGAGCTTTAAAGATACAGGAGCGAATTATATACTATAAGGAAATAATTTTAAATAACAGCGTATTCATAGACACTGCAGAGTATGGCAACACAAAATGTCTCGGTAATATTTAATTCAACAATGATTATTATTTAATATCAATATTATTAACGTGAACTAACCATAGAAAAATAATGATGAGAAACATGAACACAAAGATTTTCCAAAAATAAGACTTGGAAAGACGATATTATGGTAAAAGTAACAAAAGTTCTACAATGGATCGCAACAGGTTGCTACATACAGAAAATCGGATCTATATTACGTTGCACCACATATCACACTCACGCTAACAAAAACACTTCTTTACTCAGTACAATCGCTTTGAAAAATTGTATCTTCATTAGCCAAGCTCCAGTGAATATTCCCAACGAATTATGGAACCGAGCTGTCAATAACAATCGTGTTTGGTGCTATATACATTTCCCTTTAAATTTAAAAGTCTTTATGCATGGACAGTCTTTTTTTGGAATATATACATTTCTGTATTTTTATAAATTTACATAATTTAGAGGAATGTCCAAGAAGAGTCAGTGACATATTTTAGTACTTACAAATTATTTTAGAGTTTTAATTAAAAGATCACCGCATGTACAGGAGCGAACGGTGAGCTGGCAACAATCGCAGCCGACTACATGCCGGACCTGCTGGTGACCGGGCTGCTGGTGGGAGCGGCGGTCATCCTCGTGTGTGTGCTGCTGGTGGCTATAGTGACGGTGCTGTCGTGCCGCAGCAAGCCGGACAGCGGACAACAGTTCCGGCTCAACAATATGAGCTACCCTGGCCCGGGGGAACACTTGCGCAGAGAGAAGCGGAGGAGTCGAGTCAGTGTGCAGGACGAGGGCGGAGGGGACTAAGGAGTGAACAGTAGTAAGGGTAGGAATCCTGCTGGACTTAATAACGGACTTAGTGTACTTTGTGTTGAAGGGCAAGCAACGGACTTGGAATGTTGCACAAAGTGTAGTATTGTTCTTGGCAATTTCTCTTACATAAATGATCATTTCATGATTGATTACAGGGATGTGCCTTAGACATAACATAAGGGTAAATTAGAGTATATAGAAATGTTAAGTGAAATACAATTATTTAGCAAATTTGGATACATGTTTTTCTGGATAATCTCTATACGGGTATTTAGCAGCACTCATAAAATTCTTTTAAAGTTTGGATGGGTTTAATGAGAATGATAAGTGAACATCTTTTATTTTATTTATATGGGTTTATTTTTTAGAATACAGATTTAGAAGCTATTGCGTTTTTAATTGGAGTTTCATACTGACGTTTAGAAAAAGAATTGATTACGATGTTTCAAATTTTATTTAATGAGTAAGTGTTGTGTATGTTTTACCTCCTATATAGGTTTTTTACGCAGCTGATGTATGAATATGGCAAAAGAAGAGTACATGACGCTTTCTAGACTTCATTGTGCATGGAGTCTCAATCCTGTTACTAAGGCATCTATATGGACCTTAGTCGACTGTTAGTGGCGTAAGTACATAAAGGACAGAAGTGGAGAATACAATACTCGTAAATTGGTATTTCGTATGACATGTAACACAATCGGAATATAGTAAGGAATTAAGACACATTTTAATATTTAACATACGTATATTACATTAGGGATAACTATATATTTAAAACAAAGCGTATGTTATAGAAATATTACAATCTGAGGAAAAAATTATTTACTGTCCCCCTATACAATAGGGTTAAATAAAATACCTCCAAATATACATTTATACTGGTTATTTACTACGGATTTTAAATTATTAATTAGAATTAATTAAATGGTTTTAATATAAACATAATATTTTAGTAGTACACAATTTTTATTTCTGATTTCAGTCTTACGTTTCTTGAACAGGTATTCTGTTGGCTTGCGTGAAATTTGAAACATCAATGATCACCGTCTTCGAACCGTTAAAATATTTGTAATGACTTTAGTAATAGTATGATGAATAGTCGTACATAATTATAACGCTGTTTCTAAAATTACGAGGAAAATGTACTGTTAACTACAAATGTACATGAATATTCAAACTAAATATTTTAAACTCAGTAAAGCTACTAGAATTTTGTTTAGTTCAAATAGTTTTACTGAAATTTGACATTAAATTATGAGGAACTAAAAGTATTTCAAGGTTTTATTTAATAATATTTACAGTAATTTTAATTTAAACATATTTACCTGTGGATAATATGAAAATATAAATACTAGAAACAATTTTAAGATATAGAAAATTATGTTTCATGTAATGATCAAGTGAAGATCATTGTATTACTGCTGGAATTTTATTGTATTGGTTTAAATCGTAAATCTTCGTTACTACATGTATTGTACATAATTCTTGATATTTTAACCCTACTATTAAAAATAAAACGAGTATGGTCGTAATAAAGTGTTAAGTGGGTATTACTTAATAAATATGAGAAGACCAATTAATGTTTGTAAATAATTCTATGTAAAGATATATGTGTATATTAGTTAAATGTCTTGTGTCTTCTTAAAGGTTACTGTTTAACGCAATTATGTAATATACAGGTATTACTCTGGTGTAACACATATTTTATTATAGCTTAATATAGATTCAATAGCTTATATTTATTTGTTGAACATTGTTCATACTTTTTTTACTAAGAGTTGGGTTTAAACTATGGAAATATTAAGTAATGTAAGAATAATACAAGCATTGCATAAATTTCCATTGTTAGTATTTTGATTTTATTGGCTTAATCTTTTTATCTCGATATTTTATTTTAATACGTATTACGTAATGATTTTTTTGTACCTCCAACATACGCAGTGGAAATAACTTGAATAACAAATTTGAAAACAAGAAAAAAAATGTAAATGAACCAAACTATTCTTCTTTCATATACAATTTTATTCTGGTTCCTGAAATATAATAATATTATAATTGTTGACACGTGTAATGTATGCATTGTATAATATTATTTTTCTACTACCTCGTGATTATGTAAGTGTTTGATTATATTAAGGAAAATAAAGAGTACAATTTATATTTTATAATTACTGTGTTTGTTCTTATTTACTGTTAACGATTGTAATGATTACACTACCGTTGGTATTTACAACGTTCCAATTAATAAAAAGTTAATATCTCTTTTCCAATGTAGGGGTACCTTATTGTGTTGCCTAGATTAGCAAGTTAGTGCTGACGTTTTTATTCTAATTATAAAATAGAATATTGTTTTAAATATGAAACTAAAAAATTGAAAACAAAATTTTTATGTTTGAAAAATGTATAAACAAATAATGTGAACCAAATTATATTCATACTATAAGGAAATAATTTTAAATAAGAGCGTATTCATAGACACTGAAGATCTTGGCAACAAAAAATGTCTCGGCAATATTTCATTCAACAACGATTATTATTCAATAACAATATTATTGACTTGATTTCCGGCCCTTGGAAAGTCACGGCCACTTGTAGGTTTTGAACTCTGCAAGGACCTGGCATCTATAAGTCCTGGTGTAGCCTTCGGAAGCTTCAGGTCTCTGGTAGGTCTTAGCCTCGCAAGCAGCTCATGTCATCTGGCAGCTCTCAAACTGCGGATGCTAGAGTGGTGGGAGAGGGGGGGAGAGAGAGAGAGAGAGAGAGAGAGAGAGAGAGAGAGAGAGAGAGAGAGAGAGAGAGAGAGAGAGAGAGAGAGAGAGAGAGAGAGAGAGAGAGAGAGACCTGTATCGAAACCTCACAACGGAACCGTTAGACAGTGCTACAGTTGCTACGATTTCAGTTACAAAATCCAGTGTATTTACCTGTTTTTGTCCAACAGGAAAGTTCAAAAATAAATCAAGATCCTTAGATAAATTTCTGCTTGATTGAACATTTGTTAAAAGGTGATTTTTGATTAAATTTGTTATTATTTGTATCCGTTTTCAATTTGCTATCTTTACATAGCAATTCAAATTCTTTGGGCTTCATTGTTTCTAGATTTGGGATTTTATAATTACTGTCTATTTCTGAAACTTCATTCATATATTTTGTATGCTTTCGAAAATTTGATTAAATTCTTTACCACTTATTGATCAAATTTAGTAATTTTTTAAGTTATTAAACCTTAAGTACTATTGCAGGAGGCTTATTTTACGATGATGATATGCAATTCTTGCTTAAGTAATGACTTCGATGCAGAAGACAGAATTTTATTGGATTTCTTGCTATGAAAAGGAGTTAGCAACCCTACTGGCATAAGGGTTTGAACTTTACATTCATGCAAAATAGTTAAATGATTGGTGTGGTTAGTTAAATTAAGATTCAACCTCTCAAGTTCCATGATTTGATTACAGGTTCCGGGTTCGTAAAAATTTCTTCGTTCAAAGTTAGTTTTTACGATGGAAGGATTATACAGAAATCAGAAATTCTTTATTGTCAGAAAGTATAACACTGCAAAATAGCGTCAACAATAATAGTAATAGTTAATGTAAGTCTATGTAATAGTTAATTACATTAAGTTATTTAAGTCAGATTAATTAAAATAGCATTAAAGTTTTTGTCAATGCTAAAATAAAATAAACTAAAGCTTACATAGGTGGCTAGTCTTAACATAAAGCTTAATATAAGCTAGTCTGACCAGAGCACTCGACAAAGTCCCTGACACTGTAGAAAGCCTGCTGTACCAAATGCCGCTTGACCTCCCTCTCAAAAGAAGGACTTGTTTTTGTTTTCATAGAGTCTGTGAGTGCATTATATAGTTTAATGCCGCTGGTTAATAAATGTCTTTAAAAAAAAACTTGTTCTGTGGGCAGGAATGGTAATCATATTGGAGTGACGTAGATTGTGACGATGTAGGGGATTTTGAGATTTGAAAAGGTGGAGGTTTTTGTGAACAAATGTCACGCAGTACAAAATATAAATCGATGGGAATGTTAGAACCTTTGCCTCAATAAAAAGGGACCTACAAGAAGTCCTACACGGTTTCCCAAAAACCGCTCTCAACGCCCTTTTCTGGAGTTTAAAAACGAATTTTGTACGTACACTTTCACATCCCCAAATGACTACAGCATATGTGAGAAAGGGGTAGATAAGCCCATAGTAAGCAGCCAAGGTCACTCTGGTATCAGCAAACTTTGACAGGTTTCTTATAACAAAAATCCCCGAGCTTAGTTTCCTACAAACGAGCTCAATATGATCGTGGAAGCTTAATTTATTGTCAATCTGAACAATAAAGGAAACAACATTTACGGACATTTTTCATTCGTTCAGTGATACAATAAATCAGTACAACTACTGTTCGAGATTTGAAATCTGATCTCTTCCTCAGTTAATAACAAACCTAACATATAACTACTGTATACTCTATGTAAAAATTAACTAATTATACCAGAGCGTTGTGACACTGTGACGTCATAGGAATCTAAACTACCATGTTTTCTGCCAACTCCACTAACTAAAACATGCACTAAATAAAAATAATAATTTTAATCAGTAAAACAGTGTTGAAGCTATGCAAATTCTCATGTATTTCGTTTTTAAAACCTGCTATTTATAACACTGAGTAAAAGTATATGTATTAGTTGAGCTTTCAAACACTCCCAGAATGCTGGAAAAGTGTTTTCTCTATGTATATTTGCTTGTGTAACGCACATCTAAAGAAGGAATTGAGCTATAGAGTTAAATTTGGTATACATTTCATTTCTGTATATGTGGTATTGTATAGGATAAATGTGCATAACCCCCAATTTCACAAGATTTCTCGAGAATAACTAAGTTTACTAGAGACTTGATATGGCAAAATAGCTCTCAAAATACTACGTTTGCTTCTCTGGTTTCCGCTGGATAATTTTCAGAACGAATTAATAAATAGTAAGTATAGTCAGAATAAAATAAAATTGGATGTTTTGGGATACTTAGACTACATGTGCCGATATGTTACATGGTAAAAATCTCTTATGAGTATAATTTAATTATTCTTTTAATTTCTCGTTGACATCATGGTTACCCGTGAGGCGAATGTAAACGTATTCGCTAACATTCGCTAGCACACAGTCAAATTCCATGAAGTCGAAGAAGGAAATGAAGCGTAAAGAACAATTTCAAAGTTATAGGTCAGTTCCTTTTCAAGATATCTTCCAGATTGACAGGAAGATATACAGACAGATAAATATACAGGCAGACAGAAAGTAAATATTTCCAGCCCCACGAGTGATAAAAAACTAACTAACAATAAACGGTTATTTGCTTTGACTTCAATATGGATTTTTCATTACATGTTAATATATTATTACGAGTATTTTATCATGAATACTAATCTTGAGTATTAACAAAAACAATTTGTTTATAATTTATTTCAAAATATGCAGTGGATCCATTGGAACAGAATAGTACACGTGAGATAAACTAAATATATACATTACAAACCGATAATACAAAAATAGAATTGTTACAGAATAATATTGTAGATTAACGAATTTCTGAACAAGTCGTATTAAATACGCATCTGGCGCAATATCCCTAGAGGAAGGTAGTTGGTTGAAGTTCTCTCAAAGGGGTAAGTTTGCCTTGGTCTGTACAAGTTCTAGGCTGTTTGACTACAACCTGGCTTGAAACATCACAATCCTGTTCTCTGTGTATTATTTACTGTGTAAGTTTCAGAAGTTATTAACCCAATGTTTCTACCGACCAATATAAAATATTAGTACGTTTATGTATTAGAGTAGTCATTTGTTTTACCTTTGTGCTATCGTTATAGTATTATTTAACTCCTGTATTGTTATTCAAGCCATATACGCAACTAGGAAATTGTGATGCATATAGACAACTGAATGGAGTTATCCGTCCTTTCTAACCGTAGCTTTACATTTTTAGCTAGGGATTTTTCGAACATATAAAAGCACACTAATTAGTTTTCTCATACTTTAAAAGATTTCAGAATTCTGATTGGTGGCGACGCAGTAGTTACTTCATTTCTTATTTAAACGTAAAATTATTTTAGATTTTTAGAATATTAATAACAATACATGCAAGCAAGAGATCTGTTAAAAGTTTGTTTTGAGGATGGAAGGATTGTGAAGGAAATAGGATTTTTTCCGGACATTTGCCATCGTTCAGTGAAACAATAAATCAGTAACATTACAATTCGAGATCTGCAATCTGATCTCTTCTTCATAGACCTAACACATATTCAAATATTCTTCAAATAACTAGCCTAACACATAATTACAAACTGGGTAATAAACAAATCATACCAGAGCGTTGTGACACGCCTATGTCAGGAATCACAACCACCATGTTGTGTTGTCTCTGACTCTAAAACATGAAGTTAATAGAAATACTATACACAACACTAATTATTTAAACTGAACTACAGAATAAAGATCAAAATACGTCTGCATTCGTTGGCCAACCCCCTAAGTCTGACCAGATGCCATAGTAAATGGCGACCGTCACGGCAGGAAACAAGATGGCGGCAATAGAAAGGAAGGGGGACAGGAATGGGCCCTTTATTATTATTATTGGTTCATGCCTAGATGAACTTCTTAAAACCATACTGTTACTCCGCATTGGTTTATTAAAAATATTTATCTGTTTGATATTTTTGGTTATCTTTTTAGTTCATTTCTTAGAATTGACAACCAAAGCGGCCTAATCTAGACCGATGGTTGACTGATTGGTTGGTCTGCCAATGTAATGTATGTTGCCTCTAGATATCGTAATGATATCCCATAAAATTCTTGTTATATCATGATTAGTTATTACTACAGAATGTGGTACGCTATAGTATTAAAAATAAGAACCATACACTCTACATAAAATAATTATTACAATAAAATACTAAGTGTTTCAAGAGCATGAAATTATAAGTATAATTGTTTGTTTGTTTTATATATATATATATATATATATATATATATATATATATAAACATATATATATATATATATATATAAACAAAGAAAGAAATGTATTATATTTATACATTTATATAATTGTATAAATATAACAAATATATATATACATAAATTGAAGCAAAACTTGCTTATCGTTCCATAACAGCATCTTTAAATTGGTGCTCTACGGCAAAAACGTGAGCGTAATTATGCAATATTGGGAACGATGGTGTCAACAACATATACCTTTAGCAGCTAATGTGAAACTATAACTAATAAATGTTATATATGACAACGAAAAAAAATTTTAAAATCCCAAGGTAATCGACAAATCACTATTATTGATTAGGAGTGATTCATTTGTGTTTCACAGGAATGGATGATTATAGAACGACGACGATCTTCTCGGCTATGGTAGCCTTGTTGCCGAACGTGGCGGTAACTGATGTGTTCTTGTCCATGAAATTGCTTTGCATCAGCTGAATTCCCTGACATCGTTATCTTTCTTATGGTAGACATAACATGTGGTTTGAGATGGAAATGGCTTTATTCTGAAAACTGTATAGTTAGCAGACAACTGTAATATTTGTGATGCATAAGCTTCAATATAATAAAATGAATTAAGTAAAAAGGTAAAATATACTTGAATTGCAGTTAAAGTTCGATTGAGTTTTTACAATAATTTGAATTTACTTTTGAATTATAGTTATAAAAAAAGTATTGGATTGGACGTTCGAAATTAGGCTTAATATTTCCTGAAATAATTAGCTTAATGTGTAAACATAGATTTATGTTAATTACTGTGTTTTCATACGTTCAACAGCTGTCTTAAGATTATTTTATTTTCTTAATTCATTAAGTGAAATATTATAAGGACATGATAATTGTAAAAATATAGCCAATACGTGTATACAATTTTAAGATTAGAATATAACGATGATAGTTTAATAAATCGAATACCAATAATTTCATTAATAGGAGTATTATACGGTTCCTTTTTTGAAGTTTGTTTTTGACGATGGAAAAATTGTGAATTTGATTTTTTATAGTGAATATATTACTTCTGTGTTCTGTAAGGAAAATTATATTAAACAATTTTTATAATAGGTTATAAAGATAGTTATTTAATAAGTGTATGCTAATGAGTGAAATAATTTTTAATTCTTCTATATTTGATCCTGATTTAAAATATGTATCTTTCATATTCATGTTTTTTAAATAAGGAAGCCAAAAAATATAAAATAAATTACATACATTATAATTATAACTAATGGCATTTTTTATGTTTTTAGCTGTACGTTGTATCTTTTAAATATACTTCTATAACATGTACAAAATAGTTTACATTTAAAAATTACCAACTGCAATAATTAAGGAATGTCATAACAATTACCAATATTCAAATTTAAATTCATTGAGTAGTACAATTTTATTGTTATAATAGAAGTATTTAATATACAGTTAAAAAAATTTGTAAATAGTTTTAACTTATGTTGAGGGATTTATATTTAATTATGTTGAGGTTGATTTTGTTCATAACAATTATTAAAATTAGTAACCAAATCATTTACAAACCCGTAATCACAAAAACGTGTATGAACTAGAGCGTTATGACTATTTGAGTTAAATTAGTTCTAAAATGTTATCTTCATTAGAATCTCGTCATTTAATTTATTGAACGTTTCAGATTTGTGAACACATCATTTATATATAGTATGATGTAGCACGCTATTAAAAATCTAAATAATTTAGGAGCAAAATGAATAAAATATTAAAGTTTTTTACTAATTTAGACATTTAAAGTTAATAGGATAATTTTTTGACAATTTAATTATATAAATTGTGAACATTGAGGTTTTTTAAGAAATATCAAGAATGTAAATATTTCCTGTTTTAGTTTAATGCAACGAAATTCTATCATTGGTTATTATCAGGCAAACTTTGATTCAACGGAGACTGAAACTTTGGCCCTTAACGCAAACTCTTTCAACAAAAGCCTTGCGTTACTCTCTGACATCGCCCGCTAACTCCTTGCTCTTGGATATATCCCTTCAGCTTTTCTTCCCATTCAATTCACAATGATTATAAATTACAGTCTTTCCAATATCTAAAATTACAATTAATTAAAGTTTAAGGAAAGAGATTAGGTAAATACAAGTAATATGATACAAGCATTAAATTTGATTAAAAAAATTCTTAGTGAAAGAGTGTATTACGAGTATGACAAGCACTGGTAGGAGACATAAATAAGATATTAAATTTTTCCTTCTATGTTTTGAATAACATTTTTAATTTAATGTTATATTAAAAAAAAATTGAGAATGGCAATGCGAAATGTAAGGTTTGGAATTTGATTTAAACATTATATTTTTTTAACAATATTCACAAATACTCTGAGACTACTGTATCGTATTATTCTTATATTATCCTGAGAGTTTCCTTACATTTGTTATAAAATTTTACCATCGCCATTATAGGCAATTTAAACTATACGCTACTGAAGTTAGTAAATAGGAAAAGTCAAGATAATTCGCCGGTGTTACGGTATACTCAGGGAATAGTCACGTTTTCAGGTCAGGCCGCTGAATTGCGTTCTCAAACCTGTTTTAGGGAGGGAGACTTATAAGTTCTATACTATATATATTAACCACAAGTCTTATATGACAATGGAAAAATATTAAGTGGATGTTTAAAATATACTGAACTATACAAGTTTGGCTAGACTATTTTCTCATCATATTATAGTAAGAAAGATTTAACCATAGTTTAAGAAAAGTTGAACTAAAGAAATAGAGATACACTAGTGTAAAGTTCCAGTTTGTTCTGTTGTTATTAAAGCTTAGCACATTAAGGAGTAAATGTTGTGGAAGATGAGAGAATGGCGAAAAAAGCGTCTTGACGAGAATGAGATTCACAAATGTACTTAATGATACGTAAAGGAAGAAATCAGAGGTATTTCCCGTTATTATGTTTCATTTTCGTGAACATTAAGTAACTGTAACATCTGTTTCACCAGGAATTGTGACATTTATTAATATTTGTGATTTTTACATAAAACAATCTCATTGTTGAACAATTTAGTGACCGTGTTTAACCATTTGCTAACAATTTTAAATGTCACATAAGTAATACTTATATTAAGGATTAATGCCAAGTGATCGTAATTAATCGCAATGATGCTGTATTGTAAAAAATGTAATTTCTTAGTATGTGTAAGAATTATGTGTATAATCTCTGTAGCGACAAGTGAAACACGCGGATTCAAGTCCCGGTGGAGCAAAGACTTTTAGCAGTTTTATGTTAATTAAAAATTAAAATAGATTGTTGTCACTTACACGAATTGAATAAATGTTAAAAGTAGTTTAATAGGTATTTGGCCTTCAAAGCATATGTTACATTCATTAAACATATGTGTAACAGAAACGGTCAAATAAAAAATAATTTTTTCCTAAAAAGTAAAAGGCTCAGTGGTGTAGTGGTAACACGCTTGCCATGCAAATGATAGACCCGGGTTCAAATACTTTATGCGATTCAAGGTTTATCTAAAATTATATATTTAAATATAACTCATAATACTATTATAAAAAGAAATATATATATATATATATATATATATATATATATATACATAAATTACAGTACAGAGTATACAGTAGTTTTATAAATTATATATGTAATTATATTATAAAATTGTGTAGTATAACGACTTATGCTAATTATAACACTACTTGCCCCATCAAACATGTTTAAGGTACGTATAATTTTATTGTTAGTTGTTAAAAGGTTGTAAACGTTAAAAAAACGGGCCTCTGCCTCTTATTCCTGATTTGATGCTTGGTAAAGCATTTGGAATAATTTATATTCCAAACGCCATAGTAGACTTTGGCTTTTTGCGATCAAAAAAATTGCCCTACTCGCTCCGATAAATACGTATAATTAAGCCAAATAGTGTCATACTATCTCCCCATTTAATCTTCTTCTGGTCTAAGTTTACCCTGGTAACCTAGCAGCGTTTGCATAGTTCCACCTATTAAGAAAATATATACATACGTTGCGTTGTTCTGAAACGTCTAATATTTTTACAAAGTTACAACTTCTGGTTATTGTTATATAGTTTTTGTCGAAGGTATTACTGGTACCATAGTATCGTTTGACCTGTTGTTTCCTACCCTGAAAGTATGTATATACATATGTAGGTTTAAAGAGCCTACTTTGATCAAAAAGTGTTTATTTCGGGTTATAGCAATCTACTTCCGATCTAAGTTATTTCTGGTGGCATAGTATCTTGCCAAACTTCGCTGTCCCAGTCAAGAGGGTGTATCCATATGTTGGTTTGAAAAATATATTGTACTTAAAAGCCACAAATTCTTGATTTTATAATCTACTTCCGTTCTAAAGAATTTAGGTTATCGGTTGTCTGTTTGAGATCATAAATCTCAACATGTTTTTTTAGGACAGCGGAAGTTGAAAAAATATTGTTCTTCTTGCATTTTTAACCCTCTACTACTCCTATGTTATTCATTTTTATGAAAAATTTTTATTGTGTTTATTGTGATTACAAGAAACGTGTATTACAAGTTTAATCTTTATAGACATTCATGAAATAACACGAAAAACCACAGTGCATGTACAAATTGTATTTCAATCCCGTAAACTTGTTCAAAATTTACAGTAATTAAAATTTTACAAATTTCTATTTACAGAGCATTTTTTTCAGTTTTACTTCTCACAATACCTAATGTACAAGTCTCAAGAAAATAGTATTTCACATTCCGGACAATTTTATTACAGTTAAACCAATTATTTCATGGTTTAAGAGAATTTTAATGTGTCATATTCCTTATTAAATTACATTTTTATCAAATAAACGCTACTTTCATCTGTATATCACACTTCTTCATACATTTTATTGATTTTAAATATTTCTTTCCTACTAAAAACATAACCTACATACACGGATTTATGTTTAAAATTTGTTGTAAATAACATAACGTCATCAGTAAATGAGCTTTTCTAAATTATTATAAAAACAGAAAGTCGCCCATCATGCATATACCAATAAGTTTCTTTAGAGCTGTGAAACACAAATTTTAATCACAGTAATAGAGCGTTTTTCTGTTTGATCGCCTGCTTAATATCTCATGCAGACAATACAAATTATGAGCTAATATGACGAACTCAGACGCACAGCCAGGACAGGGGAAAAGTTGCATGCAACAGACAAAGATTTAATGGAGCGGAAACATCCTGATAAATGCATTACTAACTCTAAAGACTCTTAACGGTCCATAAAGTACGGTAATGCTCTAGAAGGTTGCTTAAGAACTTCTATTTATCAATAAATAAAAAAATCCGGCACTCTGTCTTACCGCTGTGTCTTAAGTAAGTGTATCATTACACGTTTTATGCATATTTAATAGTATATACCTGTTTAGTATATACCTGTTGCGACCCCCTCATGATGAAATTCCAGAAGTTTTGTTTGTATTTTCTCCGATCATCACCCCCAAAATATGTGCACGTGTGCTCGAGTGCGCGTAGGCGTTTGTTTGTTTCTGCCTTCGTACGTATGTGTGGGTTTATGTAAGGCAACACGAGCTTCTGAACACGAAAATTGACACAATTTCTTTATGAACAAGAACTTATAGCAATAACAATTTTAAAAATGTCGACCAGTCGCATTCGAGCGACAAAATTCCCATCATAGACATAACAATAAACTTCTAGTCTCTCACTATTTTCTAAAATTCTTAAGCTTCTAGCATGCTGGCTATTGCAAGTATGAAAAAAGTTTGGTTTTATATATATATATATATATATATATATATATATATATATATATATATATAAGTTATTATGTATTAAGTGTTTTAGAATTCTCATTCTACAATAATGATTGTATTTATATACTTTTTCATATCTTGTATCATTCTAAGATAAAAATCTACAAATTAATGGACGAAACATATGGGGTTGGAGATCTCTGAAGTCATAGTAATAAATGATCGATTTTGCAAAGTATACTTATATGTTTATTATGGCAAATACACATTACAAGCATCACTATCATATGTTAAGATAAAAATATGACTCTACTTTAGTGCCAAAATAGAGTAATAATGAACTAAAATTATACCTGGGGGATAGGCCTACTGTTTACAATGTTGAATTTTAACTATGAACTTAATCACCTAATAGAAACTTTAAAATTACTTCACTACACGATGATGTCGACTTAGACTCGCGGCGTCGGGTTTTTTACTCGTTATTGCAGCTCCACAAAAAAGGAAGATTGAATCAAAGTGGTCCTCGTAAAAGAATCATTCCAGTACTCATTAACTCAGTACTCAACAGTATTACTCATTTATTCAGACAACTTATAAATCACGACAACGTGGTCTCGTTAGGAGGACATCACTACAAATTCTATCCGTATTGGTCTTTTAAATTATTGTAAGATCAATAATTGTAAATTGATCTTATAATAAAAAATTTATATTTTACTTACGAACAAATGTGCGCGAGGTGGTAACCGGTGAATTGTCGAATGGCTCCAAATTTCAAGAGAAAATAAATTCCTAAGCGTCCTAAATAGGTTTTATTCCGGCAAGATGATCGGAGAAAAATACCACTAACCAGTAATTAGTAACGAGGTTGCGGAAAAAATATATAAATCATATATAATGTAACTAAATATGCAAGTTAAAATTTGTTGTTCTAGTCGGGTTGCATTGTTGTTACAGTACAATGTTTTATATCTGTATACTGTGTTGCACAATGTAGTAATTGAATAGCAATTACATGTCTTCTTCAAACTTGCAAATTGGTATCTTTTATAAGTTAGCATATTTATTAATTAATATTTATATAAATATTGTCGTTTTGCTAACTTGTATTATGCATGTACTTATTGTAATCAATTGTAGTAATGGCTGCTGCCGTTGGAAATAAATCAACTAAATAACGGTACAGTTCTATAGACCATTGGGGGAATAATTTAAACATGGTCACTTCAATAACTACTATAGTATATAATATATACGGATCAGGGCCGATCTCAATGAAGAGTCGCTTGTGATCGCACCCACAAGGGGATGTCCTCAAGGAGGCATCCTGTCACCTCTACTGTGGAATCTAGTAGTAGATGGTCTACTTGAGGACCTTACTAACAATGGAATCTATGTCCAAGGATATGCAGACGACATAGTCCTTATGGTACAGGGAAAATATACAAATGTTGTTGTTGATATCATGAATACCAACCTTCAACATGTACACAACTGGTGTCATGGAGAGGGACTGAAAGTAAATCCCTCTAAGACAGTAGTTGTGCCATTCACTAGGAAAAAGAACTTAGAGTCTCTTTCTAGGCTGAAACTCGTATCCACACAGCTTGAGTGGTCAAAGACAGTCAAATATTTAGGACTGACTCTAGACAATAAGCTTACGTGGAACGATCATCTTAACAATATCCTGCATAAAGCAAAGTGGGCGCTCATGACGTCCAGGAGACTTGCAGGAATCTCATGGGGCGTAAAACCCCATATAGCACTATGGCTTTACAAAGCAGTTGTAAGGCCTCAAATCACTTATGGTTCATTAGTCTGGTGGACAAAGGTGAATCAGGTAACTGCTAAAGCAAAGCTCGAAAGCTTACAAAGGCTTGGCACAATCTTTGCAACCGGAGCATTTAGGAGCAGTCCCTCAGCGACCCTCGAGGTGGCTTTAGGACTTCTACCTCTTGATGTCCATATAAAAGCTGAAGCTCGTAAGTCAGCCTATCGGCTGATGGTTGCTGGCTTGTGGAGGAATGGCGCGTCTAACGCGGGCCATGGCACCATCACTGAAGCTGTAAACCCAAGCGCTATCCTCGAAATGGTCTCCGACGTAATGAGAACGGAGTTCGTATTCAATAAGCCATTCTCTGTTGACTTCTACTCCAGAGATGAGTGGAAATCGCAAGATAACATCCCAACAATAAGAAAGAGCGTTGTCTGGTACACGGATGGCTCGCTTATTAAGGGCAGAACTGGATATGGAGTGTTTAGTCAATCCCCTAGAACTGCCCTTTGCGGCAGTTTGGGACGGAACTGCTCCATATTTCAAGCCGAAATCTATGGTATCCTGGCCTGTGCCAGCCTAGGCCTTGCCAGAGGGTACCAAGGAAAGAACATCTGTATAATTTCAGACAGTCAGGCAGCTCTTAAAGCTCTTGACTCCAACAGCATTACATCCAAGCTTGTGTGGGAGTGCTTTAACACTCTCTGCAAACTTGGATCACGCAACTTTGTGCGTCTTGGTTGGGTACCGGGCCACACAGGCATAGGTGGCAACGAATGCGCCGACAGGCTTGCCAAAAGCGGAGCAAGCATGCCATACACCGGTCCAGAACCGAGTTGTGGTATAAGCAAGTCAGCCGCTTACCAAAGTATAAACAAATGGTCCAGGAAGACACACCGCTTGCGGTGGCAGAGTCACCAAGGACAAACACTCGGCAAAAGACTGCTTGCTGATTCTAGCTCCGGCTTCACCAGATGGCTGATGGGGCTGGGCAGGGATCGGGTTAAGCAAGTGATTGCCTTGATCACTGGACACGGCCACTTCAGGAAACACCTAAACACTCTAGGTTTACGAAATGAGAACTCGGAGTGTAGACTCTGCAATAAGTCTGAAGAGACTGCAAAACACATAATACTGGACTGTGAGAGATTGGGAGCAAGGAGAAGGGCTCTTTTCGGTGATAAACAACCAGGCGACGATTATAAAATTATCTAATTGAATCGTTATAAGTGAATATGTTTAAGAACATGATTTTGGATTAATTGTTATTAAATCAAATCCACGATTTTACCAACATTTTATATGCTTTTTAAATGTTGTCTTAGATAGAATCAAGCTATGGAATTTTTTAATATTGTTCGACTAAGCTGGAAGGGACCATTTCCTTGATACAGATATTTTCAAAACATTTCAGAGGTTAGTAATCATCACTGTGGTGCACCCTATTTCAGCACTCTATCCACCAACACCGCAGTAAACCTGGAACTGTGTAGCCTTAGTCCGGGTTGTAAATGGTCATCTGTGTATATACACATCTGAGTATGTACAAAAGTTCATGATTGTCAATCTCATTTTAGTACTGTCTTGATTAATTTAGCCATACTCAAAAGTGAATGGATTCCAACATGGATCTCATCCCTATTTTTTATACCTATAAGTCAGGTTGTGCTAAAACTTCCCCCCCCAACCAGTGATGGTCATTGTAATAAAGCTCCATTACCCCATCTCAACTCATGTCATTGTTTTCAGCACGGAACTTATTGGCCTTAACATAGGCCTATCATCCCAGGAAAGCCTTACCGTTCATGATAAAGACTAGGCAGGCGATAATATTTTATGTGTAATGGGTGAGTTTATATATTGTACTGTTTTTATTACAACTGTTACAGTAAGACCTTACAATTCAAAGGCCAGTAAGAAGGAGTCTTGCAGTAGGAGATTAACAAGTTTGTAGTAAGCACCCATGGGTAGCGCAAAATTCACTGTAATAGGTTCATCATTTGCAATATTTTTTGTACTATTTAAAAAAATGTTCTGGTGTGCAGAGTCTTAAAAAGGAAAGTATAAGTCTTAAGAAAAAGCACCCTTGACATAAAAATAATATTATTTTAATGGATTTGCTCAATTTTCTCAACTTAAATCCTAAAGAAGTTTTGTGATCGTGATTATATTTCTTGATAGATTTGTTATTTATTTTCTTTAAAGGATAGTGTCATGGAATTTTTTGTTCAGTCTAAATTTAAAAAATTGGAAAAGTCAATAAGAAAAATAGCTACTAGCTAAACAAATGCTACTCGACGGTGGTCCCTGATCGAAAGCCGCCAAAGATGACGGAGGGATTTCATGTGCCGGTAATGTTTATAACGTAGATACGCATACGTTAGAGCCATGAAATAATCCCTTTAACAAACTAAGGGCAGATTCACCGTCCTTGTTCTACCAAAATGTTTTATTTAACATACTACTAATCCGGCAATAGATATTCAAGCACAATTCAGTAGATTTTTATACAATATATAATAAACATTTATAGTGAAACCATGTGATTAACAAATGAAGAATATAAATTATTAACCACTATGGGTCGAGATAACCGTGATATATTATTTTCTCATTATAGGAAAAATCTCCATGTCCAACCACTTCTTAAAAGAACAATATTATAATAATGGACAATGTACATAATAAAGATATTAGGTAAGAAATAAATACATGTAAAAATTAAATTTATTAATTTAATTTTTACCATAAGTATAAGAAGACTACTAATAGTCTTATTTCTATATACATTGTAATATAATTATCTCCATTTCGATAAATTAGATGTACTTAAAAAACTGTACCCATGAACGAAATTACTTACACGAATAATGAGATTATAAGTATCAAATTATTAGAACCATATTCATGTAAGCAGTTTTTAAAATTCATGGGATAATATGCTGGACCATGTGTTTAATAATTCGGTTTGTATTTAACGACATACAAATTCTTTTGTCATGACAAAAAATTAATTATAACGGACAATGACTTTATTGTACATGAGGTTACAACATGTAGTAAGTTTGTGTATCAATTACATCATTGGAATCAAGGTTATTACCTGTTGAGGTTCATGGATGATTTCAAGAGATTTATTTTGTTATTCATTACTCTAAAGTGAGTTTTCTCATGCCATTGAATACTAAATTTGAAACAAAACCAAATTTGTAACTTAAAGAGAAGAAAATCCCTATTTCTTAGTAACTGGAATAAGGTAGCACAAATGTATGAACATTAATTTGATTCAGTTCAATTATGATAATGTGGACTGTTTATGTACAATTTAATTAACCCCTATGGGATGGAGCTCTAAACTGGAATTAAAAAAATTTCATAAAGATTATCTAAAATTTACGATTCATTTCAGAGTACTCAATTATGTGTTGTATTCAATATTCAGTCAATAGTAGCAAACGTCTAGTTGTTATTTTGTACAAAGAGAATGTAATCAACGTGTATTATATGGAAAATGTACATATAACAATAATTATATTGTGTTTTCTTTAACAAAAGTTTTAATAGAAATGTAAAATACGTCATATTTATATATTTAATGTTATTTGTAATGAAAATCATAAATAAATTGTTATTTTAGTACTAAAACAAGAAGTTTTTATACACACAGGCAGGATATCGTCCACTATCTTTGTGCCAAAAATAATCTCTTTTCTATATCACGATCATTAAAGACTTTAACGTGAGAGTTGTAATTTTATAAATCAAATCCCTTCCCTTTGAGAATTTATATAATTTTTTACTTTTCCAATGTACATTTTTTACTTTACATATATTAAAAGAGTTTCTGATACAAATCAAGATAACAAGTACACATAATTTTAAGAAATAAATGTTGTTATATACAAAATTTAATAACAATTCTCTAGAGGGTACTTAATATTTTTACTGAAATGAAATAATAAAAAATCCGTATATTAAAACTGTTTTGTATAGACCAGGCGTATTTTAGGTTTTCGACAGGGTAGGTTAGTTTAAGTCAAGAGACCGAGATCTCCATATCAATAAGGATGCTGACTCAGCGCCATGCTGACGCCAGAGAAGTGAACAAGCAGACCAGTTAACTTTGTGTAGGTAACCTATAAGTAAAGTACTTGTGCAAAATTTATTTTTCTTTAAAAATGTCATACATTTTATTATTATAAAATTAGAATTAAAATCATGAACTGGATTAGCACTAACATAATAAAACACTGGACAGTTAGCTCTGTGTATGAATAATATATTTAATTGAACACACTTTATAATTTGATAGTATTAAGTGTGTATAGTAATTTGATAGTACAATTATATTGAGGGGAAAGGGTCAACTTTAACGGTTATAACTTATAAGTTAATTTACCCATCTAAACCAAGGAAGGTCGGTTTTTATAAACAGCACAGTAATGATAAGCACTTCAGAAGCAACAAAATAAATTAGTAAGATTTTACTCGCATTTCTATCACAGTCGTCATTATTCTAATAGATATAGTTAAATATTGTAATTTCCACTATTAATAACTCAAAATAATGTGCTAAATTTGCTTATTTAACTAAAAAAAATTATTTATAATTATTTATATTTGAGTTAGTATTATTAAGGTATCCTTGATTAAGTAATCAGTTATAAAATTATGAATGTTTATAGTAAAATTCAGAATTTTTTACTGTCTTCAGCCCTTATGGAAGTAAAATTAAGTTCTTAAAATGTAAAATATCATTTTAAAACCTCAATATACCTCAAAACGTCCATACAAACCCCTTTTGTGCTAAAATCTATTCGGATAGGTTGAACCACCAAGGCGGTTTACACACATTTTTGACATATAATTTAAAGTATCCACAAAAGAAACCAATCATTTTTATGATTCTATTAAAGGTAGACCTTGTAAAATATTTTCTTTGTGATATTTAAACCACAAAGCATGAACAGATTTATTTGCACAAACCACGATTTCTGGGTGGTCCTATTGTATAATACGGTAGATGTATTATGGTTTTTGTTCATCATCGTTATGAACAGAAAAAAAACTGCAATGCTGTATGAAAGATATAATGACTAATTCCAAAGTTAATGTCCTTTTGCTTGAGTCTCATTATTTAACACGTGTCATATTTAAACACGCCCGCTCATGCGCCGAATGTTTTACTTACTTAGTCCATCTGTAGTATCTCAGCAATCAATTATGTTATTTTTTGTGCCTATATGATAACAAAATTTGAAATACATAACTATAACATACATTAAACTTTAATTAGTTATTTAATTTTTTAAAGAAAATAATTACTCTTTTAATCGTTATTGTGTATATGTACTTTAATAGAAAAAAACATTCGTTCGGCTAAGCTTTTTTTATTTTTGTACCAAAAACTAATAAAATACTAATGTTAAGTTCAAAATATTCCAGTGGCAGTGTAAAGCGTGAAGATAAAAAATGTTTTCCAAATAAATATAAGCTTTAGTTTATTTGAAGTAATGAAAATGTGATTTAGTTTTAAGGTGATTTAGAATGTATTCTCCTGTCTACGTGCCCTAATAAATATAATTAATTAGATTTTAGACTGATAATTAAGTGCAGTTAAGATAATCAAAACATTATCTAAAGGAATTTTGTGAAACTTTGAGGATCTCTCTACAATAGTGGTATGTAAAACTATACTTACACATAAATAACACATATAGTGGTGTTCACACCACTGCAATAGTTCTTCCTCATATTAATAATTTTAATATAAATTCTACGTATATTTGTTACTGTTACGTATATGATAAGTTATGCAGTATTGTACTCGTTCAAGTTTAATGACGTAAATGTGGCGTATTGATCAATACAAACTAAAACTTTTGGGATGTATTAGAAACTTTTTAGCATGTTTTGAATTTCAATATACGGTAGGAACCGTAAATATAATCAAATCAATATTAAAAAATATTATCAGAAATCCCGTTATGGTGGACGTTTTTGAAGCATGTTTTTCTCATGTTATTATAGTACATATCATTCAATATTTAGTAGTTAAATGATCATAACATAGATATTTTTATGAAATACTTTTAGATATTTCTCTACAGGTTTTGATCATTTATACAAAAATAGATAACTCAATGTATCTATAAATAACATTATCATATCGGTGCATTCCCGAGTCACATATTTATAGCTTACAAAGAAAGAAACTTCTATTCATTTTAACTGAAGTGCCTGAAATACCCAACTCTTCCTGTCAACAATATCCCACTTTCATACTGGCATTGACAGTGAATATATTTCAGGGTAGTGGTGGTGTGATAGGCAAACACTGATTTCGCCGAAAACGTCATCTTTCCGGCTTCAAGGCAAAACGATAAAAAGGGGGTTTTGTCACACCTATAATTTTAGTCTCATTGTATTGGTTACTAACTTCTTCAAAAACTGTCTATAATTACTTGACCGCTCTTTATTACGTGTGTATTAAGGAAATGCTCTTTCCAAGATAGGTTTCACCAGGCACAATATAAGAGCTGCCCTCGGACACAGTTCAGTCTCTACAGTCTGGAGAGACAAATGTACTTGTGTAATTGGAACTGTCAGATGTTTAAACATAACAGTTTATCTTTTTATAACCGGGACTTCAGGATATGATGGCTTCGCAGTTGGCGAAGGCCTATAACACCTTCGCAATTACAAGGTCAAAACAGAGATAGCCTCTTGTATGATTATGCTAGAGCCCAGATCCAAGAGGGATGATGATATACAGTAGCTATTGTCATCTGCCTACAACAGTATGAGTCGCATGATGTCTAGAGTCTGTGAGAATCGAGCAAGAGCGTTGTCATCTCAAGGTCACACTTGATTTACCTACCTCTTATTAATTTATACATGTACATAATCCATGACCATGTAATACGAGTTATTTAGATTACTTTACAGTTAATTTTATTGTCATAAGTGTTTTACAGAATGCATTTGTTGAAATACTAGGGTTAAAGGATAGGTTGAGTTTACTGCGGAGAATCATCGTAGTCGATAGTGAGGCTCACGTATCTGCAAAGCTTCATAACATGGGGGCACCTTTAATTCTTTGCAAACATTGACTGGTGGAGGTTAAAAAAGCCTTTCCTTTTTTCAAAGGTGTCACGACTTAGGTATACTGCCCGTTATCACTCCTCATGGAGGATGTCGATGAAATATTCGAAGGAAGAGGTGCTATCCTTCACCCACAACACATCCTCTATACTGAGACCATCCTATACATAACCATCCCATTTCTACCGTTTTGTTTCATCAGGACAGCAAACATGATACACTTATAGAACATGACTATACATAAGTGTTTTGTCAACAAACTCACCTCACCTGGATCGTGGTTCGAATAACTTGCACATTTTGTATATTATTGATTTACGTGGATACAGTATATAGATCGACATTTATATTATTGTTTTGCCCTAACCATTACAAATTGGACTATTACACAACAACACACAACAAATACTGTACTATAACTTAATATATGTGTCAAAATATTATTTAGTTATGCGATGTGTTTCATTGCAGATTGATGGAGGAAATATAAACACCCACGAACACGTAACTGACATGTTTCTAATGAACGAGCAAACATTGACAGAACTAATTATTATCAGCCAATCAATAGCGGTTAAAACTGTAGAGTAACGTTAATTACAGGGGATTTGGATGCTGCTCTACTTGTGTTCTGCGCTCAAAGTGATTCGTGTATAAAACACATTTTGAGCTATTTTCCATTACTTTTTTCTGCATAAGGCTCGACGCAATGCCTGCTTCTTTTGCGGTGTTTTATAAAATGAAAATTTTCCACGTGATATTCATAGATTGGTCCATCTTTGTTACATACACAAGGCAATGTGTGGCTGACTTAACAATTGGCAAATACATACATACATATATATATATATATATATATATATATATATATATATATATATATATGTATGTATGTATTTGCCAATTGTTAAGTCAGCCACACATTGCCTTGTGTATGTAACAAAGATGTGAAAGATTGTAAAAATAGATATGAGATTTTTTTAGTAATAAAGTGACTTTAAGACATTATTATTCAACGCAATATATTTAGCACTCATTTTTCGCTTCAAAAGTTCTAACCAACAGTAATATTTAAATTACATTCAATATATTGACAGTATACTGTATATACTGTATATATATATATATATATATATATATATATATATATATATATATATATACTGTATATATTGTCAATATATTGAATGTAATTTAAATATTACTGTTGGTTAGAACTTTTGAAGCGAAAAATGAGTGCTAAATATATTGCGTTGAATAATAATGTCTTAAAGTCACTTTATTACTAAAAAAATCTCATATCTATTTTAATGAAATAAATAATTTATCATCTTATTTTTTGGATTTCATTCTTATTTTAATAATTTAATAGGAAAATATCGCAACTGTTCCAAACCACTTATACAAAAAATAAAAATTAAAAAAAATTCATTTTGGACCATACGGTATAACTACCGGTTTCTTAGTTAAAGTACTATTACAGTTAATTTATCTCTTTATGTCATGTCTTCAGGTATTCGCCTTAGATATTGAACCTTATAATATAGTTTCATTTAAATTTCTAAGTTGACGTGTTCACATAGTTGTTGCAGCATTATTTCGTCAATCTACAAATATTACAAAATTCAAAATAACAACAAATTAAGTCCTATCAGACTTGGTATTTTTTATACTTGAGAGAATAAGGACTCAAAAACGGAGAGGTAATCAGCAAAATGTATGACTACCCCTACGAGAGTGGCCCCTGGGACATAATAGCTTGGGCACGACAAAAGGCTTGGACTGAGCAAGGTATTCTACGGTAAACATGATGTTGTTTGTGGCAACGTGACATTCTTTTCCTCTTTATCTTCTTCACATCATTGCATCTTTATTTTACTGCAGTTCTTATATAATTTAAAACCATTTTCAAACAAATTCATCATTAAGTATAGTAATTTTTACATTTATTTATATTAGTTTTATTGATGAAAATGTACGTAAGAAATACATTGATGATGTGATATAATATACGACACAAGGACGTAGCCAGCGAGGGTGCCCCTCCCCAAATTTTCAATTTTTCAAATACTTTTTTAGTAAAGGACTATTATTATTTAAATAATTCCGTATTACTGATATGTACTGCTGAAAGATCGTTCTCAACAAAGAAATGGGTCAAGAAAATTTTAAGGAACAAAATAGAGCCTTACTGTCAACTAAGGGAAAATATCAGTTGTCTGGACTCCCAAAAATGTTGTCCTAGCTACATTCTTGATCACGCTTAATGATTGGTGGTATGTGGATTGGACATCTCAGACATTAGTGAGATCTATTAAGAAACGTAATAAAATTATCAACTAGCTAATAGAAACCTTGGGCTTTGAAGTAGTATCTTTACACTGAATTATTAAACTATATTAAAATAGGTATTTTTTAAGGACAACCAGTATTAAACTAAAAAATACCAAACTTCCGGTATTTTACTACTACATATATTATCTATTAAAATATTTATTCCATTGTTTGTGAGGTTGGAGATTCGAAATGTACTTGAATAAAGTGTACAACGTTATTTTATCTTTCAAATGCACTCGTACACTGTGTATAATTTCCAAACTTAAATATCATATTTTAGGTTTACTTGAACCCTGGATAGTAAATACGTTGTTTGAATACATTTTGTTATTTACCGTAATGATTAGTGATATACAGGCCAATAAAGATTTCGCATACAATTTTCATAGCTATATACTATTTTAATTTTTCCTTTTCAGTTCCCTGCGCTCCATCTATGCTGATAAAGAGTACATCTGTGGCAAATTAAACTTCATAACGAACCACTAAGTACAATGAAATATGCATATTGTTCTGAATTTGGTAGTACGCACCATTAAAGAAAAAGAATAAACTCAAAGATTATTATAGTTCAAGATTTATGTAGACGTCGGTTAAGGCAGTGGGTAGAAATCTGACATTAAGAGAAATAAAACTACTGTGGGCGTAATCGAGCATTACCGGCTCTTTTATGGAAAGCATTAACACTCACTAACAGTTTTATTGCGGACTAAACTACTTTGAATTTTATGGACGTTTATTGAAAGACATTAAATTTATCAAGTTCGCTTTTAATCAGACTTTTTGACATTAATATGCAACTGAAGTAATGATGTATCAGAGCAAATAGTTTCATTATTATAGTCACTCTCTCTTCCTAGTGCCATTTAGGTAAATGGCTGCCCTTCTTGCATATAATAGGTATAATATATATACCTATATTATAGGTATAATATATAGGTATATATACCTATATAGGTATAATTATATATATACGAGTATACACCACATTATATAATAGGTCAGTTGAAGCCTACCTAGCATATCTTCCTAGAAGAAATAGAACAAGTACAACACATTCCATTGGATACCAAGACTGAATAGTGATCATATCGTTCCTAAAAGCGATATAATATTTATATTAATAAAATTGTAGCAATAGGTATTAACTTTTCTACTTAAATCATCACTTATGCTATTAACAGTATATCAGGTCAATTACACAGGCATTTTTCTAATTTTTAAGAAACATAATATAATTATTATAAAATGCTTATTCTTTTTGGAGCTAAAATGAAAATTGTGACAGAACCTACTACCCTTTGAAATATGATTAGTTTGTGTTTCAAAATTTGGAAATTTAGTTCTGTGTAGTCATGTGAAAGTTTTGGATTATGCAAACCTTTAAACAATTTAGATAACTTATAACTGTTCGAGGACGAACAGGAATATGGGTAGGCTATATAGAGATATTATATTTCTCAAATAACTTTTTTTATCTCTAGTTTTACATAGAGAAACTGATTAAAATCAGTATTCATCACATAAGAAAATGTCACATCTTCTGGTTTCTAAATGTCCTAAGCACTAGAAATTAAAATGAATGTCCAGTGTAGATCCGTAATTGTAGGTAACACTAATTGGATATTAAACTCAAGGCTACATCTGGTTGAAAACCATAAATGTAAAGCAAATTCACTCTTCCTAAAGATTACATACCTTGAGTTATGTTGAGTTCCATATAATGTATTATATTTTATTAAACATACACTATTAAAGTATAAAACATGTAATGGTTGTATTAGAAAGGACTTTATATGATTTATACTTATAAAACCCAATGATTGGTATCAAGTAACAAGTACGATCTAATTTAGATTTTTCAATTCAGTGTATTTTATTGCTGAATGGACTAAACGGTGCTTGCAGTTCTTATACGGTTTTTAGTTCGAGCTTATTTTTAATACAGAATGTGTTTTATTTGGAATTAATGTGCCCAGTGAATGATGAAGAGATTTAACTTTGCGAAATACAATACGTAAATATTGTACGCCTCTATAATCACATACATAATATACAATTTAATTTAATGCATGTTTTTTGTGTTATAATTTTACTATTCTAAGTAGGCAAATAAACTGTAAAGGATTTTTATTCCTTGTAGAATTTTTAATTTGTAATGTATTTTATTTTACAGATTTAAAGAGCTGCTATTAAGGCATAAGTATACTCACCTGTAGGCAAATAATTTGCGTACATTGTATTCTAAACTTTTTGTAATACAAAGGGGAAATATATTTTATGTTTCTTACGTTTTCACAATATTATAGTCACAATAATTTTATAATTTACAACTATAAAACGTAAAATGTGTTGATCACTTTAAAATTAAATAAAAGTGTTGTGTGAGCTATTTAATCTTGAGAGACTGTTAAACTGCTACCTATTTAATTAAGTCGTTGAAAGAAAACGTTCCAAAAACTTGACATGGTCACAATAAATTAATATACTACAAATATTATGCATACTGTTAAAAACAGATTTTTTTACAAATTAAAAAATACTTTGGTGGCAATACTTTTGTTCTGACCACACACCTTGGTATAAATGGCTTTTTTTATTTTGAGCACTTTGCAGTTTTAGTTAATTATACAATTATACAACTCAAAACTATATTTTCTTATAAATTGAACGAGTGGAAATAATTTTGTTCAGACCTAAGATTTTAGAAATTATTTGTTTGAATGTGACGTTTCTATTAAATAAAATAAACATACATAGAATTTTAATATAATCCCTGATGAAAAACATGTTAAGGTTAAAGCATTTTACAAAAGAAGCTTTATTGAACATATTAGTATGAATGGTTTTATAATATCAAACAATGATTTACAGGAACTATTTTATAAAACACTAACTATTTATGAATACTTATGGTTAGCTATACAAAAATAACATTAAGTAGCGAACGTCTGATGTACTCACAAAATTATTCAGACGGTAGAATTCACATTAAGAAACACATTTCCGTGCTCCGTTTGATGTAGCACATGAGAGTGTTTGCTTTTCATATATTCACTTTCAGCAGCGTTTCAATCGCGCCTTCACGTTCTCTGGGGCTTATAGATAGATACTCAATATTGTTTTTTTATTCTTGCATAGTTTATATTTGTATACATATTAATTATAGTATTATTCATCCATTTTGTGAATTGAAGTACACTTATGCAGTATGCGTAGGAAAGTAATATTTAATATTCTTTTTTTAAATCTTGGAAGTTAAGTATACCGATTAAAGTTTATTGCCCTCGTACGAAACTTATATATGTTGTAGTTATACAACTGGTTAATATATTAAATTTGTATATTAATCTATTGCTACTGTAGGTTTTCTGAAAACAAATATATTAGTATATTTTGATCGCCAAGAATATAGATGAAAAGATATTGTTACAAGAATTAAATAATTGATGGAAAGTATTAGAATATTATTTATATTGTACATTTTATATACAAATTTCAATCACCATTGTGGATTGATGTATGGTTTATTCAAAAATTATTGCCCTTATATTTCAAAACCAAACATCCTAAATATTACAAGCTTACAATGTTTCTAAAACAGTAGTTTTATCTCAGGTATTAATCAACACAGAGTCAAACTAAAAAATATGTTATTAGCTTCTAGCATACTTACGTATATAAAACTGTATAAATCGTCAAAGAACAGTTGAAGCGTTTTCTAGATGCCAGGCCAGATTATTATTTTACCATGTGATACTTCAGTTTTATTGTCACTGTTAATCCACGTAGTCTGTTTTTTCGAAGCTGAGAAACTTCTCATAGCACCCCTCCCTTAGTTCTAAACTGACCTTGGCGTTTACTTTCCGATTGATGGATCGGTAGGTTTTGGAGTAGGAGCCGCCTCCACTCCAGATGATAAGGAGTAAATAGTTTTTTTCAATAAACACATGAGTATTTGATAATTACAAACACTGTCGAATACAGTGGAGGGTTTTTGTTTATTTCGGAAACCGATTTCAAGCTAGTGATGCAAGTAATTGTTTCTCTGTTAACAAATTTATTCTATCTACAGACCTGGAATAACGGGAGATAATACACGATAAGTAAATAAACACCCAATTAATTACCAACAGAAAACGTCAAGTCAGGAATAAACCGTTAATATGAGCAGCGGCATAAAATACTGCATACATGTTTACACAGGTTTAACCAAATATTTATCAGGTGTTACAAGAAAGATGTACGTTTAATTAGTAACATACCTCTACTAGTTGAAAATCACAAGGTAATGAATAACATTTTATTATCTTTTCTTTATTATTTCCTGTTTGAAAATTAGTGCAGTATGTGCATTTAACTGTGTAATAGTGACATATATTTGTATGTAGATGACGCTTGAATTGTTTTAGGACAATCAATGTTGTGAGACACTAGAGATTAAAACCTGTTTGGATATTAATGTAATTGTGCACTGGTTGAGAGAAGATGGTTTAATTCTAAACACTGGTGAGGTCTGATCACTAGAATTCACAGAAAAACGCTAACACAGAGTCTTGTAAACCAATTCTGAACACACTTCAACTCTAGCTTTACCTTGTATTTATATTGTTACGAGAGTGAGGAAGAATGTTCCGGAAAGGCGGGCTTACTTCCCGATACAAAGGGATAAATGGGGAGCAGTCAGTGGGTGCGGCCGATCCCGCCTCTCCTTATCCATGTGACTCAACTCCATTCGTCTAGTGGGTTCTGGACTTCTCCACTAGAATGTTCTGGAAGCGCCAGTGGCCTTATAAGGAGCTGGAGCGTCGCAGTGAGCAGAGTTGAGCTCCAGAAGTGAACTTGTGAAGTGGAAGAACTAGTGATAATACTTGTGACAGTTGGATTTGTGTTAATATATTAATTGTACCAGGGTTAAATATAGTCTCGTATGTAATTAAATAGTTAATTTAGTTAATATAATAGTTGATTGTGACAAATTTATTAGTGACAGTTAGTGCGTTTTATTAACAAGTAGTTTATTCAAAGCAAATTAAATCATTCATAAGTCTATATCTAGTCTTAAGTAGATATTTTATTACATTTACTTGTAAGATTAATAAATATTTAGTGAATACAATATTTAAAGAATTCAATACGAGTTTTTCATTCAAGCGAGCCCATAACAATGTGTATATTTGACATATATTATTTTCAGACTCTTATCCCACAATCTAAATACAGTCTTATAAACAAAAATAAACTAAATATCCTTTTTCATATCAATTTGTGGGGTTTGGCTGAACATTAGTGAACATCTTAACAGTGAACATATCGGTAATCATGATTTCAACGAGATAACGCACAGTATATAAAATTATAAACTAACTAAGTACAATGTCCTGTCTTTTTAATGTACTTAAATTCTAAACGAATTTAGTTTAAAAATGAAAAGGCATATTGTGAAAAGTTTTTATTTTGACCAGGCATATTGTAAAAGTTTTAAAAACAACCTACGCAGTTAAACAAAATGTAACGTTACAATACCTTGACAACAATAAAAGCACTCTTCCGTTTCAACAATTCTTGTATTTGCTTTTCATTTTAATACTGCTTTGCGATGTTTAATAAGTTTTTCTTTTCATAAAAGCTATTTACATATTTCTTTCATACACTACCCGAGATATAGTAATAAATAAATTATGTTCGTGTTTGTATAGTCATCAGCTATGCTATTTTCAAAGTGCTGAATAGTTGACAGGTTTTACGATTCCTTCAAAACAATGTTGCCTTCTTTGTCTAAATGTACGGTTTTATTTCAGGTATTTCATATAATTTATACATACATTATGGTGGAAAACACGGTCCTTGTATCTTCTCCATACAACTGTGTATTCAACGTTCAACGGATTTCAAAAAGTATTAGTGTTCCTTTTTTATTTTTTATTATTCATACGAATAAGTGTTCGTATAGTTATTTCCTTTTTTGGAAACAAATACTTTTTCATTTACGTTGTTTAAATAATAAAGTTTTCATCCCCTTTTGTTATCTAATGTATATCTTTCATAAACCTATAGTTTTTATGTCTTCTGATAAAACTACTGATCAGTAACCATGATGATGAGCCACGATTGTATTTAAAAATTAGGCAAGAAAAAAGAAATTAAAAACTTATTCAAAATTATATGCAATATCTACATTACCCACCATCATTTTCGAGATGGGGGTAATTTAGGAATAAAAATGTAAAGTTGTATAATTTTAAGTAAAAATGCCAGGCCCCGAAACTCAAAAGGAGGTTTATGGTGAACAACATGGCTCGCGTCTTTTCCGGTATTAGTTACGAGCATCGGAACGTATCACTCCCAGGATTAGTAGAACTAACTAGACTGAGAAAAACAAGAGATTATGATGAATAGAGCGAGGAGTTAATCAGTATAAATTTCCATATTGCTGTAACTGGAAGATATATTGTGGACCATAAAAGGCAGTCTTTACACTTTTGTGTACTAGATGTGAAAAGCACGTAACATAATTCAATGATGGTAAATTGTGAAATGCTCCGGGCATTTTGAATTCATAAGTACATACAATTTTCGTTCGTTCGAAGTTTCGGTTGGTTAGTTTTTCAAATCGGTTGAGAGTGGATCAATAAGAGTGTAAAGTGTAGCGATTGCAGGTTCTTAAATCAGCATTATTTAGATCAGTAGTCTTAGACACCATTTTGCTTTTAATTTCCAAATTCTGCTCCATGATGAAGATCTTATGAAATGTTATTTGGAGCAACCAGAGAGAAATTATGGCATGAATTGGGTTTGAACCATATTGATATAAATCTCATTGACACATGCACTGCAATCGTATGAGTTCATTATAGTTTTCATATGGAGGATCGTAAAAGGAGTTTCTCCGTACGTCTCATTGCTGTATTTGTGAGTTCACTGATATCACTCCATATTTCCATTTTTGTTAAAGTTTAGTTTATAATTAGCGTAGATTCATTTGTAATCATCCAACGGGAATTGTTAAAATTAATATTTAAATTTAAAAAAAAGAAGTACTATATTCTCTCGGAACAATCAAGTTTTGCTATTTTGTTGTACTTAAAAAATGGTTCACTATTTGTAATTTGTTCACTCTCTCAGGTTTGACGACATATCATATGATTCTATCGTATGTTTCTCGTAATATCATAATTGATCATTAGCCTATATAATCGACTGTTTACTGGATGAGTTATGTTATAATAGTAAAAGTCAGCATCTATAACAGTGTACTGTTTAATATAATGAATAATAAAGTGTTTCATTGACAGAAATAGAAAATGAAATTTCTCTTGTAACTATATTTTTTCATTAAATTTGGAACTAATTAACTACAATCTGCTATACTAGAATATATTTACTGAAAATATTTTAAAATTTTATAAGATAATAGATATATACATTTTCATGCTTTTAAAATGGAATGTTATTTCTATCGATTTTTTTGCGGATTGGAGCTAAACATATGGGAAAAATAAATATTTTTATCCCAATAAAAATATAGGGAGGTGAAATCATTAATTATATAATTTTTTTTGTAATATCTATATTATAAAATCACTAAATTTATTATATCTTTAAAAATTATTAATAACGAAGTCATCTTCGTAAAGTTATTATCATTTGCCCTAGTCAAAGAAGATTGTTAGGTAGTTATGTATAATGTTGGCTGTGGTAGCTCTGTTGCCGGAGATGAAGATAACTTATGTCTATGAAACTGTATTGCATCAACTAAATTCTCTAACACCGATATCTATTTCATAGTAAACATGGAATGTAAATGTTCCCTCTGCTGAAAATGGCGAAACTGTTAGACAACTTTAATATCTAATAAACGAGCTTAACTGTAAGTAATTAATTAAATAAAGTTAAACACATAATTTTAACTAAAATACATTGCAGTTTGAAGAAATATTTCTTAAAAAAATAAATTTACAAAGGAACATTGAATTATAACTATGAAAATAAACGTTGTTTTACAGATAGAAATGTCTCCATATATTTTACTCAACGTATACCTGAGGATTTATTGGTAATTTAAAAACAAACACTCCGATAATATACTTTTTAGTTCTGTTAAAAGAATGAATTCAAAATACATTATTAAAAGTATTACTACTTAAAGCGTTGAAGCGTGTTTATTTATGCCTCTTACGAGTAAAACATATAACGTATGAAAGTTATAACAAAAACACATAGACAGTTTAAAATATCGTGTTGTATTTTACAATACGGTATTTAATACAGTGAACTTGAAAATTTAATACGTGTTTGATATCTTCCCTTCAACAGTTGTGATCTATTTATTAATGATACTGTATATAAAGTAGTGCTGGGATGTTTGGCGTTACGTCTCCCATACAGACTTATGTACTCCTCACACTCGTGCCCAGATTATTAAGTGGTCACAGATTATTATTGATGTCTACAAGCTGGATAAGGTGTCTCTGCTGCTGGTCAGCTGTGCCTTTCACTGTGTTTTTTTCAAGGTCACTTTCATCTCACATCCTGCACTATTACACAACCTTAGCTCAATATGACATAATAAGTTATAAGAAGGAAGAGCACGTATGCCATCAGCAGCTGCATACATTACTATTAATGTCATTTATCACATGATGTGGTTAGATTTCAGCTACTTTCAAATTTTTCACTGTTTCTGCTCCTTTTTGTCAAGGCTACCACTTCAATACGCAAAAATACACTAGTAAATCTTCATTTGCGCTCAGCAAAATCACATGGATTGCTTCACTTTCTATTTCGCAGCGTTCACAAGATTTTAACAAAGTATTCTAGATCCTTTATTTCCATAAGGTTTCCGTGGAATTTTAAACGAACTTAACTTATTTTATGTTTTGATATATTATAACAATGAAATGTATTACGGTAAGATTTCTGCAATGCTTCATAAATCTCCAGAAATATAGAAAACTTAATATTTCATTGCAGCACTGTAGGGTTTACGCATACCCACGCCTAATAGTCCTCCTAGTAGTGTTCGCTATAGTTATTTGAAGTATCTTGCATTCAATAAAAATAATTGAAAATTTGTATTTAACCAATCTCTTATAACTCTTAGATATTCAGTTATAAATACGCAGCGTACAACAATTATTGGTATACTAGGCTGAAATAATAATGTTAGTATTTCTAAAAATATAGTAGTTAAAATAATTCCATAGGAAATTTGTATATCCAAACTGATTAGATAAATTATTTTGTTGTAATTGTTGTATTTTCCAGAATTCAATAGTTACCAGAAAGGGTTGTTGCTTTTCCTGTATACATCGTTGAAAGTCCAAGCAAAACATTCATAAATGTAGCTCGTTTCAAAAGATGTTTGATTTTCCCACCTAACTAAATGAAGTGGAACCTCATATAGAGCCTAATCTATAGATGTTTAAATTTACTATATATAAGAATGTAAAAAATGTAGCATCAAAACCTAAGATGCTTTTACACAATGTTCACGTGATAAGCTTATGTATAATAAAATAAAATTACACTTTTTTGTATCTCCAGTCTTTTACAAAAATGTCAGCAAACAAACCACTCAAATGAAAGTCGCATAAATAGAATAATTTTGTTCCATGTATTTTTAGCTTCCCTACGGAAATAATAACCGTAATTACCAAAACATGTATGAACTGAAGCGTTGATGATAATTTGGTTAAATTAGTTCTGTCAATGTTTCCTTCATTAGAAACTCGTCATCGTTTATTAACGTATAGGTTCGTTTGTCGGGTTAGTGAACATGTCAATTGTATATTCTCTAATGTAATTAACCATCCTTATAATTTAGTGGCAAACAGAACGTAAAGTACCACTGTTGATCTCAATTAAAAACTAATTAATAATATTGTAGATTAAAATTAACTATACTATTCTTGGTAATTTTTTTACAGAATATCTGTAGCAAATTTAATATAGAGATTTAAAAAGCTATCAATATTCTAAATGATTTCTTGTTTGAGGTTCATGGAATGAAATTAGATCATTGGTTCCTATTAGGCCAATATTTTAAATACAGAAGCGGCTAAACTTTGGTCCTTAACACCAACTTTTTCAAGTAAAGCCTAGCGTTAACTGCTGAGTAATTGGATCGCTAATTCGTTACTCATGGACACCTTTCTGCTTATCTTCCTGTTCCGTTTGCTATAATTATAATAATGATCACCTTCCGTATAAATAAATTAAAAGTAAGATATGTTTTACTACAGTAGGAAATTCAAATCTCAAGGAGGTGGTTAGGTAAATAAATATTAACTTAGATGTGGTGTATCGATAATCCTATAGTTAAAGCCTCAAATGATAGATTGTTATGCAATATACGGTAAAGTTTTCTTATTAGTTATTATATGGGTTATGGAAAAGCTCAAAGTACGCTTGATTTTAAGCAAACATTTTTAAACCTTTTTTTCAATATTAAATTATGTAGTTAACAATTTGAAGAAAAAATTTGTGTTCATTCATTAAACAATATTTCATTGGTATTTGAATTGTTTACAAAATGTATAAATTTTATTAATCAACAGTCAAAATGGGTGATTTAGATATTCTTTATATGTATTAAATATAACTTAGCCTCAGAATTCGTTCAACATAATGAATCCTGCTATGTAAAATCAATTTTATAATTAGTTTAAGATCGGAATTTCTCAGGGTGTTCACTGTTTTGTTAAGTTAGACTATGATACCTACTAAAGCGTCTACTTCCAGGACGATTTCTACTTTGGGTAAAAAGGGTATAGTGGAAAAGTATAACTTCCGGATGTGCCTTACTTTTCAATAAACATATATTGGTACAAAGTCTCTTCATTGTATGTAAAATTGATCTAAGAAGTTTGGAGAAACCTGCGTGGGCATACTTAAAACACATGAAATTTGGAGTTCGATTTACTACTCGTACCTTGTGGGCCATTTGTTAGCTTGTACACTTATTATGAGTTATTCGAAAGTACAATTACATAAACTTAAGTACAGTACAATATGTGGCTCTTACTTCCAAATACGTGTTCGCTATATAATCTTATTTACTTATTTCAGTCTAGGAATTATACAAATATTTATAAATCTGATCAGTATCATGACACGCATTAGTAAAAACTAGACTCGACGTACCCTCAAATATTTTCTGCTATAAAATTGCATGTAATGTCCGATGTATTCCTCTGTTATTCCATTTACTCTTCACGGGGTCACTGTGGTCACTAATTTTAGGTTTTTTGTAGTCATGGAGCAAATGGTTCGTTGAATCACACTAGTTCCAGACTCTAAACTTTTTCCTCCTGCTAATTTAAACATATCGTAAAAAAATGTCAATTCAAACCAATTTCTAGTATCCTACATTTACATAATAACAATTTTGTTATTTAGATTAGAGTCCTCAATGGTTCTCAATAAACTAATTAATTGAAATTCGTTATTGTTCATATCTATAACAAAAACTAGATAATACTACTATTTACATCAAATTACGACAGTCGATAATTCGTGCAAATACAAAATATTGGGACGCTGTCTGGTAGTTTCCGTTTTATGACTATGAGATATCAAACATTTTCCTTATTTTTAAAGTAAATACATTTTTTATATTAATGTTTAAAGTAACTGTTTTTGGTATTTCGGAATGAACATTTTCATCATTTTTATACTTACAATAGGTAATGTGCATGCTAAATTTCTTCCTAATATGTCAAAATATGTATATATGAATACGTACAAAACATCCAAACAACTCAAAAACTATATGGATTATGACTGAGTTCTTCAGTTGCATTGGAAGATATGTAAATGAAAATAGAAAAAGAAAAAGAATAAATAGTTTTACCACTGTGAATTACTTTAGTTTTAAGCCTTACTTCATGAGAAAGGTTAATATAAAGTTGAAAAGAAGACAGAATAAAGACTTATGTTTCCAAAAATAATAATTTAGAAGTTTTAAGACAGTTTATTTTTTTATATTTTAAAGAAAGAACTTAAAAATACATTACGGGTGAACATCCCACTTGTAATGATATTATCAAAGCTTAGAATATTAAGGAATAAAAATGTAGCTGAAAATGAAATACTTCCAAATACATTTTACGAGAACGAGGTGCACAGTTGTCCTTAATGAAGTGAAAGAAACAAAAGTATCACTAATGGATTTTAGTTTTTAGATATATTCTGTAATTGAAAAATTACTAATTTTTTTTTTCAAGACTATTATATTAGTATGGTTTAGTCAATTAAAGATTTTATACTATTCTAAAACAACGCTATTCTTGTGCAATCAATTAAACAAACTTATACTAAGAGATAGAATAACTAAATCTTCAAAACATTATTTTGTGAAATCTTTATGCAACTATTTGTTGACGTGAATTTAATTGGTTGGGCTTAAAAGTTCTAAGACGATGTTATTCTATTCATTTTATGGTTTTAATACATTGGCATTTTACTATAGCAATATATTCCTTATACTGTCCACATGCTTTAAACCTGCCTTTGATTGAGGTGCGGGTACTCTTTATTTTATCCCCCAAGAAAAAAGTTACACATAAATCTTCTCATTACAAAAGTGAAGGACATCTACAAGTTAAACAAATTTTAAATGATACAAGTGGTTATATTTATATCAGCCGTGACAGTTTCTTGTGTGATTGATGTCGTGTATTGCTCATGATAAGCATTCAGTTGCGATTCGCGTTCCTCTTGTGGCTCTCTTGTAAGCGCATTCTACTTTTATCTAAGCGTAAACCCTTCTACTCTTCTGTTTTATTTGGAAGCTTCTTTTGGCATTTTTTTTTCTTTTTCTCTGAATGTCGCTGGTGTTGTGTTCTTGTTTCTTTTCTTTTTCCTTTCTCATTGTCCGTTGGAATAACCAAGGTAGTTAAAGTTATCTTGCGTTTATTAATTTTATTATTTGATTGCATTTTAATCCTAATTGGAATTTGTCGGGGGCAATTGGAAATATTATATGGTTACGTAATATATATATATATATATATATATATATATATCTTATAATTTGGCTGACCAATATTACAGGAGAACCAAACAATACATATATACATATAGCATATAATGGTTTTAGTGTTCTACATATACGTTGTTAGTTTCCAAGTATAGTGATTTAATTTAAAATCCCTCTGAAAATGATAAATTTAAATCTGTTAAAAATATAAAAATACTTACACGTACTTGTGTTCTGTATATTTCAAACAGAATACTAAAATCAATAAACAATAATATATGCGATGTTTACATTATCTTTTGTTCATACCAGATGGTACATTTAAAACAGATTATATTGATAAACCACTGCAGTGATGCAAATTTTACTTTACACATGTGACTAAAATTCAGACTATTTATCCACCACTGAATTTGTTATAGAAATGATCTAACTTTAAAAGGGTGGACTCTGGGTAAACTTAATCATTGTAAGTAATTTTTAAAAACACATGCTACGGGATTTCAGTTTATATAAAAAATTTCTGCTCGATCGAGTAATGAAAAGTTGTTTAATTTAAGCAATGTATTTTAGCGTCATGACGACATACACACAGCGAGAGTTTGCAAGCTGATGATAGAAATTGAGAAAGGAAATACCGCTTGCAAATACAAAAATACACATGCATTTAAATAGATACATTCAATATAAGAAGTGGTATAGGGACGGCCCTGTCTCTGAATGTACCAACCAAGTGTTCTCGTTCCATATTTTCCCAGAGGCGTATTTTATGTATGAGGGTATTGCTCAACAATCAATATATTTTATAAACTGTCATATTATTTAAAAATGAATACATTTTTGATTCTACTCACATATAGTATGATTCATGTTATATTGAATACCCGGATAAAAACCTAAACTTATTTTACTTAGTTTGTTGCTGTTTGTTGTTAATTTTTGTAACTTGTAAGTTATCAGCCTTAAAACTTCCGTGAAAACTTTTGGTAATCCTCCCGTTGCAGATTCACCAGACTGTCAGGAGAGGTTATTTGACAGTAGACTACATACTGCTTTCCGTGGGAGATACACGGGCACCTTTAATCCATTTCAGCCTTTTTGGTTATTTTTTGCTATTATTAGGATTGATCGTTCTCTGTGCAAAAGTGTTTCTCAGGAATTTAAACTGTGTACATGCGTTTATCGAATTATCCGGATAATTAATTTCCAACATCTTGCAAAATTCTAAAAGCCATTCTTTTAAAAATATATACAATTCAAGAAGACTTTCCAATAAAATAGGAGAGCGAATTTTTTAAATGTTGCGATTGGTTTTGCAACTAGGATCCTTAATACTATTTGTGCAAATTTCAACTTTCTAGTGCGTGAAGAGATATTGTTAGGAATAGTTAGTCAGTTTCATATTCAAATGAAGGTATGCAACACGCATAACATCAAATTTGTTTTTAATATTTAACGTACTTACAGGCTGAAATTTAATAATTTTAAATATTTTCTTATTACGCATCAAGAGCCTATAAAGAATGTTTGTGCCAAGTTTCATAGTCCAAATCATAACGGGTTTTAAGCAAATGTATTTTGGGTTGTAACAAAAGCATGTTCTGTTTATCATTCAGTTATACGATAGTGTTTGGCTTATATTTATATAGATAAAAGAATTACATTTACTGAACAAGAATAGTGGTGTTATATTTATTTAGAGTTCAACGCATTGTGTATTAAATAATTCTGTGTATTCTTTTGTCAAAGCCTGGATGATGGAATCGCTACAAAGCTTAAACATGTTTTAACAGTATTTTTGTTTCAGAATTAGAAATTGAAATAATTATTTTATCATATGCAGAATGTTATATTTTAAATTATATAACCTTTATTAAATATTCAAATATAGGGAGTACAAAACCATTTTACAACTTGAAAATATACCAAGTAACGATAAAATACCGGGCTTGATATATTTTTCTTAGAACGGTATAATGAAGTTCCTATCAACATTTCTATACAAACTTCAATATACATGATAACAATTTTTATTATAGGGGATATAAAACAGACTTTTATACAATATATTTTACAAGGAACTAATTTAAATTAATAATAATAATAATTACAAGGGATAATAGCATGATATTTGTCATTATTCCTCTCATTGTCTGAGCATTATTAAAGCCTAGCACTTGAGAAGCTGGAGAAAGTTTATTTTTGTCCTTCTGCTTGTCTGTCTGTTCCAAGTGATTTATAAAGAACAAGCAATAATATCCAACTCAATGGGATTTACCTGATGATTATAAATAATTTACATTACGTTTATGGATAACCGTGGTTGCAGCAAGAAAACAGTATATTAAATACATTTAAAAAAAAAACGAACTGAATATACTCATATGAGATTTTACATGTCACATATTATTGTGTACATATACCTAATAGTATGTACCCCATGGCGTACAACAAATCTGTTACGTGGTGTCGACTTTTCTTATTTAAAAACTGATATGAAACCCAAACTTAATAAACAAAATATGAATGTGTCTTGTAACCAATTATCTTGGAACAGACTTTATCTGTAAACTTCATATCTACAAAGACAAGATTGAAGGCTATTGCGCAATAGGTTGACACAGTTTATTTTCATTTTCTCTGCCTGGGATGTACAAAATTATATTTGTATAATTGTCCGCTTGCATGCCTGTCCGTAAGACTTTACGTCGACGATATAGCTTTAATAACAAGATAGATCTGCAACCTCATTACAAATTAGGATTAACAATTTGGACAGTGACTGCAAAATCTTAAATTTAAATGTAAAATAACAAATCTAAAAGCATGGTATCAAGCGGGAAGGCAGATTAAAAAATATCAATAATTTTATTTTAGGGGCAACATTGTAGAAATAGTAAATGAGTATAGATATCTTAGTTTAATATTACCATTATTTATTGCTTTAACCTTAGTAAAAGAAATTGAAAAAGTAAAATTGCAAAATTCGCCGTGACACTTACGTAGAAAAAGTTGTTCAATAATAATAAAGTACCATTAAAAAATGTTTCTACGTTATTGTTAAATCTATTTTATATATATATATATATATATATATATATATATATATATATATATATATATATATATATATATATATATTATATTATACTATTTAGTGTGTCAAGTATGGGGCTGTAAACAAAAGGGATCACATGAAAAATGTTTTGCGTTTGTTTATAACATATTTTCCATTTCCCTACTAACACCTGTACATATTCTCTATACTTAGAAACTGGATTGGAAAGATTGTTCGTGTACTTTATTAATGCGGGCAAATTATTTGATTATATTTTTGGAACTACCACGAGACATACTACTAAATATTTTGGCGAAAATGGTAATAGAAAAATGTGTTTTGCAGTAGGAAATGGTAATTTATATACCGTGAATAGAAGTAGTGCGGGAGCACTGCATGCGGACTTGCATGCAAGATGCGTAATCTTCAAGGGTTCCTCAACCTTTAGTTGTGGTCAAGGTCTTATCTTTGTGATAATATGAGTATGCAGTTAATGCACTAGATTTTCAAAATTCGCTCTGAGTCTTTTAATTTAAACTATAAGCTCTGGATTGCTGACACAAACACGATTTGCTCCTTATGCAACCACACTGAGGATGAGGACATTTATCATTTTATGGTCAAATGCCCTATTTTAGGGCAACACATGAAAACGGCTGTACACATTACAGCTACATATATTACATTTATATAATTTAAGAAATCAATTCAAGCCTGCTTGGCAGTTAAAAGTGGGACCTGATTAATCAACTTAATTAGAATTGAAACTCTATTAGTGTTATTGGGAAGTATATATTTTTGCTTTAAATATAGTATAATATTTTATGCTGCGATGGTTTATAAGTAGTTATATATCTTTTATATTTATAATTATATGAAGTGTATCAAATTTCTTTTTGAGTAGTTTTAATTTAATTTTAAATTATATTACAAAGACTGTTCAATATACGTTTCTCTTACAATGTTCAAATTTGTCAGTTGCGTAATTTTCCACTAACTAATTTTATTTTCTCCATTCTAATTGAGTTGTGTAAACTTTATTTACACGGAATAGGGTGCTGTCAATCCAGTTCATAGGGTTAGACAGTAACTGAAACGTTCTGGTATCTCGTGTTTTACACATATCTTTTATTAAATCAATGAATCATTGATTTATTTACTTTATAATTATTTTAACTATAACAAAGTAGTTAAGAGTTTCAGCATTGTAAGTAGCCTTTAAATTTTCCGGATAATCTAAATACTATAAAAGAGAATTAATAGTTAAATTTGCGATCGTCCATGCAAACAAAAGTTACATCATATTTTGTTGCTATCGGCTTCAAACACATCTATACAGAATTCACAGTATATCGAACTACCTAAGCATGTGACTTGACTGCCTAAAAGGAAAATTTTCCAGAAAAATGTAAAATAAACAAGTTGATAATGTTCAAATGTTAAAACTCTTTGCTCGATAAATTATTCAACAAATAAAAATTTACTTGGAAATAAATTATAATTAGATATAATCTCCCTAGCTGTCCTTCTTCATGTGATCTTTACATATGTATCTTACCTTTCTTTTAATGAAGCAATAATGTTAGTAATTCACAAAATGTCTATCTAATGCATTTAAGTTTATATATATAATATCTGAATTAACCAATTTACAAAGTTATTGCATTATTTTAGACGGCGAGATCTAAAATGGAACAGAAAACATGTGCTATCGAGGTTGGTATTTTTTCACTTGGGAACGTAAGGAGTCGACAACAGAAAGGTAATCAGTAAGATGTATGTCTACCACTAGGAGAGGGACCCCTGGGACACAATAGCTTGAGCACGACAAAAGGCTTGGACGGAGCAAGATATTCTACGGTAAACACGGTGTTGTTTGCGGCAACATGACATTTTTTTCTTTATCTTCTTCACATTTTAACATTTTGAGATTACTATACTTATTTTTCTACAGTTAATTCATTGTAAAAAATTTACATCGCTTTTGGTTATTGGTAGATTGTTCAGTCAATATTCATTATAACATTTACCATAGGCGTGTGAGCTTTCGAGGAATAAATAAAAAACATAAATTACGGGAAATATATGTTTCAAAACAATAAATACTTTTTGGGAAAATGTTCTTACCATTCCAAAACATACGTTTATCTTTTTCATTTTTGATATGTGCAGGGTGATGGCAAGTAATACCGGATAAACTACAATTTAAAATGAACAGTGACGATAATATGTGCAATGTCCACGTATAGAGTGAACGTCTATACTCTGTACATTGCAATTTAAATGAAATAAAGCATTGTTTCCACATATTTCCCTTAACTTTCGTAATTCTAAAATTACTTTATGTATACACGCATCTAGTTATTTTATTAAAATGTTTGATTCCAGTGAACGATCTCAACTATACACAATTCTATATAAAATATGATACTATTTACAACCCTAACACAATTTTCAATCCAAATAAATCAATTAGAAACTTATTAGCTGTTTTTAATTTTTTTATGATTAGTTTTTGTTGAAAAAAAACAACATTTTATTTTCTGACATAAAAAAGCGTATGATTTCAGTTTCCACTAAAATAGCAAAATAATAATGAAGGTTATTTGTTAAGGTGCTTGTATTATAATTTTTATTTAGCTCAATGTCGTACCAATTTCTTCACACAAAAAGTTTAAAGTCAGAAAAATCCATAAAGCAGAATTTCAGGCAAGATGCCAGTTTATTCATTTCGAAATTTTGAGATTGCAGCCACATACAAAGTCTACCTTTCTGCCGACTAAGCTGGGAGGGAAATTATTGTTCATTTGCGACAAGAATATAAGATAATCCCTTATTAAACTACTTCCGAAATGACAGAATGATGGTTAATATTGAGGGAAGAAACCGCCTTTCTTCGAGATCCCTCGAGGAGATATAACAGGCATTATCCTAAACATGTCATCTTCAAAACATCTTAAGAAGCGGATGTTGTCCAGATTTAAGTGACATCGGTTTTTGTTGTACCCCGTACCGGTTCTATTGACAGGTATAAACCAGGTGTATTCAGTCCCTAGGATTAAAGTGTTCAGTTTAACACTTCGGCCAGCCGTCACGATAGTCTCCTCTCGGCCGCGATGATTACCAAAATTAATAATAATAAAAAAAACTCCATGATATAAAAAACCATAAGTGACTGAAGTAAGGGCCTTTATAATCAACAAGTCTTCAAATAGTTGTTAGTTTTTTATACGCTTTAATTTATTATGGAATTTGTACTAAAACAATCAAGTGGTAAAAATGTAAATTATAAGAACTGTCAGCCTTGAGAGATTGGGAGATTCTTATTAGTGGAATAAGAGAATATAAAGGAATCTCTTACGTTCTAGGTTTAATATTATAAGAAAACCATGCAAAGGAAAATACAGTCTGTTACATTGACTTTTAGTTGTATCCAGAATCGCATTATACACGTAAAAATACGAGGAGTATATAGCTGCTTTTGTATGGAAAAACTATAACATATTTTGTTATTTACACATGTTTCAAACTTATCGTATTTCATGGAATTTGTAAATATTTTCATTGGCTGCAATTTATTTTACTTTATTGAAGGAAATTGATTTTGTGGATACTTAAAATTGTATAATTAGGAAATCATTTCATGATTAGGAATATTTTCCACACACACACACACACACACACACACACACACACACACACACACACACACACACACACACACACACACACACACACACACACACACCACACACACACACACACACACACACACACACACACACACACACACACACACACACACACACACACACACACACACACACACACACACAGGGTTTTTGAAATAATTATGTTTAGAAATACAAATAGCCAATTAGACAAACAGAAAAAACGAAATTCACAGAAACTTCTTTGGCTTATTCTCACCTATAGAGAGTGGTTCTGCTAAAATTCCATAATCAATATGACATACAAACACATTATATCGTACGATTAGCACCGTCACGGGGTTGAAAACCAGTGTGTGGCACATATTGATTATTGTTTTTCTAATAAACCAAAAGTCCGTATTATATGGACTATATTGAAGTACTGCTATGTAAATTACAATTTATTTAAATTTTTTATATTTAAGATGAAAATGTGAAAAACAATCCTGACGTATTATTAAGTCAAACTGGACAGAAAACCTTGATATACGATAAAGAAGCTATTCATGATGTACTCAATCAGAACACGTTCGTAGAGAAGACATTTCAGTTGGACATCTGAGGGGCGGTTGCGCCAAAGGACGATTACAAGAGGGAGGAAAGCTGCATTCAAGTAAAGTGATTATCAGCATGACATTTCAAATATTGAAAAAATTTAACAGGGAACACTTCAAGAATTTGTACAAGATTTTTTAAATATCATGAGATCATGGTTGAGAGATATAATTGGAAAAACATCATGCTAGTAACAATAACAATAAAAATTAAAAGAAGATGAATATTTTTAGGGAATGAAGATTTATAACATTTATATATGTTAAACGTGGTATATATATATATATATATGGTATATATATAAACACGATATATACGTGAGATGGATCCAGATGTGTGTACTGGCAGGTAATAAAGGGATACGATTGCGGGTTCTGTAATCGTTATTTATGTAACAAGTCCCGTAATGACCTACAGTAGTTCAGTTATGGAAAGTCGGGCTATCTGAGATATTTTACAGAGGTTTTTTAACATATGAAGCAAAATTAGTCGTATTATCGTCCAAGGTTACACATAAATATGTTATATATTGCTAAAGATCAATCTAATCATAAACACTGAAGAGCTGCCAATTACAATTCCTTACTATGATCATTATCTGCAATCGAAGATAATCTAAGATAATCTGCCCCCCATCTTCTCATCATATTCTTATTATAAATCACTTTTAAACAATCTTTGGGGTATGTTCCTTATATGTATTAAACAATTTCGTAGTTTGATAAAGTATTTTTAAAAGTTATACTAGGTATATATTGTTTTCTTAACGTGTTGTGGTAACCACAATAATACAATGTGTAAGTAGGATATTGATATCTACGTTGCTTGTTTACGTTATCTTTAAATTGGGCAATGCGTCATCAAAATGGCTAATTAATATTATATTGGTACCTTATATGAAAACGTTAAAATAAATGTATGCAGATATTGTTTATTTATATACTCTGTAAAATAAATAATATTATTTTTTTTTAATTATTGGGTAGCATATACACTTTCTTGAGTAAATACATCTTAATAAATTGACTGTATAAATTCTACTGAAGTTATTTGTCAGCATCATTAAAGGTCCTGAGTAAATTTACAAAAGATCCCAGATAATTTACAATTCGAGATTTATGTAGACGTTGGTTAGAACAGCGCGTTGAAAGCTGACATGAAGGCAAATAAAAGTACTGCTGGCGTAATCGAGCGTTACTGTCTCTTTTATATAATGCATTAACACTCCCTAACAGTTTTATTGAGGACTAAACGACTTGGACCGTTCTGGAAGTTTATTGGAAAGACGAATGTTAAGTCGTCAAGTCAATAGCTTGGATTCGATTTGTGATTTAGCATCAGTATTAATATTATTCTTTTACAAAGAAATTTACTAAACTAATAATCTATAAAAATATAAATTTTATGGTTACTGATTTTGTTTTCTATTACCACTATTACCTAAATGGCAGTTTGCTTTTATTAAATATTATTAAAGAAGGTGGGTTATATAACATGGTGTTACCTCATAATGCATACAGTGAGGTTACTGCATACAAATTCCAAACATACACTACCACATTAGGTCATAAATAATTAATATAGTAAGACTTTTTTTAGTGGATACATCAAACACAAAAATTTGTAATAATCCATACTATCATATAAAAATATAAGGTGTCAATCTGTGTGATTGTGTTAATCAAACACTTGAAAATACTGGACCGATTGCACTTAAAGTGTACATGAATATTCTTAGGCACGGTATAAACATAAGTTAAATCTGTTTTAAAAATTTCTCTGAGCCTCACAGGTCTTGAAAATTCTTTTACACTCCATTATCTAACACCTAATTGGACTTAGGTAACAACGCTGATTTATATTGTTAAAGATATATCAGTTAATCATTTAACATTGTTTAGACGAATTGATAAATTTATTATACATATTCCTTTATAAAACGTATACTAAAATGAACACAAGAAACAATGGGTACTATACAACATTTTCAACAATCATTACATATTGCGTGAGTTTTAGTCAATAACAGTTCATGATACAAATATACAGGGGTGCTGAAAAGTCCCGGGACGGTCTAATAACTTTTGAACTAATTACAATATAAGAACCAAAATTTACATCAAGCTTTTGCTCATATAAAACTATTATTTTATGTATTTCACCATGATATCCTGCTTATGGGGGACGTCCCGCTAGGGGTTGGTGAAAATTCTTAAATAGAAGCATAGGTCGAGTCGTACATCAAATTAAAGCTCTTTTAATTAGAAACATTTTGGCGAAAATCTGACGTAAAACAGCTTTTTGGTCTTGTTTGCTCCAGCTGATTACCTTCCAGATAAGGAAGGTACCTTACCTTCTGATAAGGAATTTCCAGATAAACAATGCGATATCAGATATCAGCGTTCTACAATCGATTGGGATATTGTCAGCAAACTGAAGGCAAACACTTTGAACATTTGTTATAACTGTTTTGGTAAGTGATTTGAAGTAAAAGAAGTAAAATAAAAGATTAAGTGTCTCAGTTTTCTCTAACAACCAGAATGTTTGCATTTGAAAAATTCTGTATTTTATAATCTTTGAGTGTCCGCCATTTTGTAATGCGTCAACTGTTTTACGTCAGATTTTCGCCAAAATGTTTCTAATTAAAAGAGCTTTAATTTGATGTACGACTCGACCTATGCTTCTATTTAAGAATTTTCACCAACCCCTAGCGGGACGTCCCCCATAAGCAGGATATCATGGTGAAATACATAAAATAATAGTTTTTTATGAGCAAAAGCTTGATGTAAATTTTGGTTCTTATATTGTAATTAGTACAAAAGTTATTAGACCGTCCCGGGACTTTTCAGCACCCCTGTAGATATGAAATAAACGCAAATATTCAATCATTGTTTTTAACTATATGTGGTTAATTAATGTAATTAAATTTATTTTTTTAAACATAAGATTCGTTCAAAAAGACATAACAATAATTAAAAGTATTAGGAGCTTTCGATTTTGCTTATAGATTATAAACGGTTTTATGATAGGTAATAACTATAATATACACAAAGTGTGTTCTACAACAACAATGTATATTTCTTAATATTTTTACTTCGTTATACAAGAGAAACATTTTATAGCGAAGGTCTGATTTATTCACAAAGTTATTCATACGGTAGAATTCACATTAAGAAACACATTTCCGTGTTCCGTTTGATGTAGCATATGAGAGTGTTTGCTTTTCATATATTCACTTTCAGCAGCGTTTCAATCGCGCCTTCACGTTCTCTGGGGATTATTGATAGATCTTCAATATTATTTTAAATATTTATTTTAATTGTTCTTGAATGTATAATCACTATCATGTACTTTACTAATCAAATAATAATATGATTATTATTATCCTGTGGAGCATACATAATAGGTGGATTAGATGGGTTATCTCTTAGCGTGAAGACTTTAGGAAGTATAAACATGAGGGAGAGCCTACACTTATTTCCCATAACAGATCAAAACCGTCAGAGTTTGGAACCAAACTATCATTCCTTTATGTCAGGATGGTATATCTTAAATAGCACCCACTTCTCTTGTCATGATTACTGTAGCATGATATCTAGGTCAGAAGTGGTCCAAATTCTTTTCTCTTACTTATAATTTTCTTTTCTCATGAAATCGTGAAAAATAACGTTTATCATTAACTGTAGTAAAGAGTTCTTCAGGTCCTAAAGAATAAAAAATACATACTCGTATTTTTGGGTAATGAACACATTTCGTATTGATGGATAGTTTTAGAAGATAAAAGTTTTTGAGAACATGGTGTTATCAAGGAATCTAAAAGTATAGCCGGGTTATTAATGTTCAAATACACTCTACGCCGAACTATTGTGTTTCCTAAGAATGATGATAACGCAAAAATCAGTTACGATTATTTAAAACAGAATATAGTTTCTAAATAAAATATTGCATTATTATTCTAAAACCTATAAGTAATTGGGAATATATGATAGGACTTTGCAATAGTTTGACACGAAAGATCACGAAACAAGATAGTTTTAAGTTTTGAAAGGGAACAGTTCGATTGTAAATATTAAGCATAGTAGAAGAAAACTGTAGATTATAATAAAAGTCTCAATCTTTTGCAGCAGGTTTTATAAAAATAGCTTTTCGATGTTTTGTGGATTTTTAAAACGATAAATCGTATTCATATTTTAGAAGTATACGGTAACGTTGCAACATGATTGAACCACCATTATTTCTAACCGATATCTACCACTTTTGGTCATGTTGTGTTTTAATTGCTGTCATAATATACCCATAAATATTTAAATGGTGGCAAATTGAATTACTTTATGACCATATTTTCTTGTCAGTATAGATTACTGGGCACTTGATGACATGGCTTAAAAGGTTGGTCGTTAACGGTTAAGCACCACTTTTGTTATAACGTAATATAGAAGTTAAGCTAGCATTTAAGAACTCAAACTTCTCAAATACCAATGCTGTGTATTAGAGTTACCTTGTAAGGTTTGAGGCTAATGCATCATCAAACATCCATACTTTTTTTCTCATTATGCGAAAGATAAATCTTTTAGAATATAATATATATTAAGTATCATATGTTATGTTATTCTTTATAAAAATAAGTAAGAATAAAATTGAGCTTTTCTCTTACAATTATAATGTTTGTAAATATTGAACATACGTTTAATGGTCAATATATGTTCCGGTGACTGACAGATTATCGGGAGTGCCTGGTGTGGAAGTTAACTCCCTTGTGGACTGTCAGCTCTAAAAGTGACATGATACTGTGGTTCAAGTATGCCACGGGAATATTGCTCTATAGGTATGCTAGGCTAGCTTATAGCTTAGTGTTTGAACTATATCCGTGCCAATATTTACTATCTCATATTTACCTTTTTATAGTTTATAGAAATTGCGTACAGTTACTGAAAGACTGTTTTATTAAATTAATTACTAATAGAAACATTTTTACTTTGGCACTAAAATATACCAATTCATTATTGAACAGAGTATACTGAATCATTCAGTAATCTATGGTGCAACACTTAAACTAGTTTTAGGAACTGTTTTTAAAATCAATAGATGTTTTTATGAATGTTTACATTTCTTTGAATTGACATTACTAACAGAGCAATGAATCCAATAGAAATTGTCCTAACTGTTACTTTTAAAAAATCACTGTTTTGTTCTCAAAATATCAAACAAATAAGAAGAAAATTCGCTATTGTAAGTAAATAAATATCAATATATATATATATATATATATATATATATATATATATATATATATATATATTAGCAAAAAGTACTTGCTCCAATGACTTTTATTTACTCTGTGGTGTAATGGTAGCACATTCACCCGTGAAGTAAGAGATGCGGGTTCCAGTCCCGGCGGAGCAAGTACTTTTTACGATTCAATGTTTATTGAAATTAAATAAGGCTATTGCCATTTATACAAATTTAATGCAAATAAAAGTCATTTGACAGGTATTCGGTCTTCCGATCATATGTTAGTTTGGTTATTTAAACGCAGACTAATCAACAAGCTCCCTGAGGATATCAAAAACTCCAACAACCTCAATCAATTCAAAACTCGTCTCCGACGCCTGTTGGTGTCTAAATCGTTTTACTCGGTTGATGAATACATGACGAGCCGTTGGGATGATTGAAAATCTTGGATCCGAAATCTGTGTGATTGTGACGTGAGAATGCTGAGATGTAAGTATGACTGTGAGTGAATGTGTAGTTAGGATATATTTTATTATGCATTTGACTGTTGCAATACAATGTTATATATTGTCAAACACGCAATAAAGAGATTATGATTATGATGATTATGATAAGCTGAGCGCCCAACACCACCGTCCCCATGGTTTGTTTTATTTTTAATCCCAATATAAATAACTTGCCTGGTGTACTAGGCAATATATTACTTAATAATGACTTGTAGAAATTAAAATTTTTAATGAACAGTGTTTTTCACTAATAAACAAATATTTAATATGAAAGTTTAAATGAAGTGAATATTTATTAACTTTTTTGAAACTTTAGTTGAAAGAAAAAACTTCACATCTCTAGTAGGTTTGACCACAAAAAATTAATAAACCCTTGAAAAGTTTTTTTAACCTGTCCAACTGATTTAAGGAACACAAACCGATAAAACCGTACATTCTCTTAGAATTGTACCAAACTCTTGTTGTTATTTTATGTTTTTCCAGAGTTGTAGTTTATTGTTATTTAACATGATATTTATTAGTCATAAATCTTTAAATTTATCGTTATAATTACGATAAAAATTAAATTTAACATAAAATTTTTTGTGAAATTTATTTTAAAGCCCAACGCATTTTATATTAAATAATTATGTGTATTATTTGTTCATTACAAAGCTTCTATATGTTTTAACAATATTTTGTTTCAGAGTTACGATTTAAAATAATTATTTAATCATATGCCCAATGTTATATTTTAAATTATATATAATTTATTAAATATACCGATCTGGTTGAAAATAATTTTGTAATATTCTTAGATAAAAAAATAATGAAATATATCAAGCAAAGATTATTAGAGATCAAGAACTCGCATTGTTACGAGCGTATTTTCTTATACATAACGGCTCCCTTTTTGACAAAATATGTATAGAATATATGATTATCGAGGTACTCTCCATATTGGCACTAGAACCTCATAATTCATCATACATACATACATAATTTTCTTTGTAAGCCTCTATTTTTTAGTGTAGTGTACTGTGTTTTTAAAAGTTTTGTTCCAAACCTCTGAATCTAACACATTAACTGTGTCAATTCTTATTAAAGTGCTGCACCCATTTTTCGTCTCAGACAGATCTCATTGTAGGCAATACTCAGTATTATAGTAATTCTCAAATACTGAGTCCTTTAATGGCTTCTTTCATTTAATTTTCTGTTACTATGTCTACACAGTATCTCTCAGTATTGTTTTGTATTTCTTACACACAATGATACTTTAACATGCCACAAAGTATCGGCCCTCCTCTTCCGCCATTTCCAATCCAGTTTTTATTCAAGCTATTCATTTCAGTTCCAAAGTAAATATCATACATTTTAAGGAAACGAGAGAAAGGTGGCACGCAAGCCCACTCCACATCTCGGTGACGTCCGTCGAAGGTAACATGCTCAGTTACTCTGTAATCGCATTTGATAAAACACATACTTGCGGTAAAATTTTATATCCCTGCTTTTGAATTACTTGTAGGGCTGAAAATAAACAATAAGCTTTATTTTAGATGGGCTTGGCGTATTATGCTTACTAAGTGTGCTAGTTTGGTTAGACTGGCTTTCTGCTCTAACAAAGCTTAAGTGTACGAGGTATGGCTATTAAATAACGGGACTCATATTGTAAAAAAAAATTATTTTCATTTTAAACATAATTACTTATATCACCTTCAATATACACCCCTTCTCTATCCCTGCAACGCTCCATGCGAATTTTCCATTGTTGGAAACAATGCTGAAAGTCATCTTCTGTCAACTCTTTCAGGAGTCTTGCCGCTTTTTCTTGAACAGCTTTACGGATTCAAATCTCGTACCTTTCAATGCAGATTTCACCTTAGGGAAAAGATAAAAGTCGCATGGTGCTAGGTCTGGCGAGTAAGGTGGTTGTTCTACCACTGCGATGCTGTACTTGGTCAGGAACCGCTTGACAGATAACGCGGAATGAGCTGGCGCATTGCCTGGTGCAAAATAAATCCATGATTTGTCCTTCCACATTTCGGGTCGTTTTTTTCTTACTCTTTCAGGTAGTTTATTAAGTACATCAAGATAGTAATGTTGATTAATTGTTTGACCCTCAGGAACCCAGTGAAGGTACACAATCCCACGAATGTCGAAAAAAACAATCATCATTGCTTTAAATTTTGACTTGCTCATTCTTGCTTTTTGGCTCTCGGTGAAGTTGAGGTCTTCCCAATGCATGGATTGGCGCTTCGTTTTCGGATCATAAGCAAAAAAACCACGATTCATCACATGTTATTATTCTTTCCAATTAAATTTGGGTCATTTGGGTCTTTTTCAATGGCATTCAAAAAGTCAGTACAAACATTTTTACGAGCTGCTTGTTGATTACCGTAAGAATTTTTTGGTACCATTTTTGGCACACACTTTTCGCATGTTCAAATTAAAAAAATTTATGTCAAATGTAATATTTGCCGTACACATTCTTTATCAATGCCTACAGATTCAGCAACTGCACGAATGCTTAATCGTTGGTCAGAAGACCGAATCAAATTAGCAACTTTTTTCGACATTGTTTTTCTGTTTTTGATGTTGAAGGACGACCTGGCCGCGAATCATCTTCCACGTCTTGTCGACCATCCTTGAAAACGCTTAAACAATTTAAAAAACACGAGTCCGCGATAAACATTCACTGACATACACTTCTTTTAGTAAATTATAGGTTTCGGTAGCGGTTTTTTCCAAGTTTCACGTGAAATTTAATAACAATTCGTTTGCTCTATTATTACGCTAACCATTTTTCCGGCAAAACAAAATAACAACACTTACATAAATGAAGGTTATGCCCACAACGATGTTGTTTACAGAAACGAGACTAACTGCATTCTGAAGAGGAAGTCTCAACTACACAGCTGTTGGTCATTGTTGGTTGGCGCATGCGCACTCGTTCCACTGCAGCGTCAGTCCCGTTATTTAATAGCCATGCCCTCGTATGTGTTGTTTACTATACTATTAATATATTATTATAACTATTCACAAACATAAAACTTTTCTACTAGCAATATCATTTTTCAGCAGAATAATTCCAGCAAAAAAAAAAAAAAAAAAATGCATGCATTCATTTTCATGTTTAGAAGATTTTTAGATATCCTAAAGTAAAAAGGACAATCAAATCTTTCAACAATGAAAAAAGAGATATGACGTCAAATTACAAGCGGCCTTCCATAAAGGAACTGTAATGGTATTTACAGTGCTTTTAGTGGAAAATATTGATAATTGACCTATTAAAACCTTCATGAAGTATTGGAAAATAATAGGAAATTATTTTAGAAAGACTAAAGAGTTGTTTATTGTATGAAAAAAACCTATTCTTATGTATTTAAATACTTTTATCTCAAACACAGGTATTATAAAAAAGGTTAAGGCGGTTCAACAAAATGCGCCAACCACAGATCGAAACAATGCGATGAGCTGTACGAGATTACACTGTTTGACCCACAAAACTGAAATGAGATCTTTGAAGACAATAGAATTTCTTGGAAGCTCCACTGATAACATTTATTATTTGCTTTGAATGTTTGCTATATATAAATCTACTTTTGTTAGTAAATTGCAATATATATTTTATGCTAACATGGCAAAAGTTCATATGCTTTTAACTATTATTCTTATTAACTATTAAATAATGTCCTCAATACGATTTTTAATACTAATTTTGTCCTTATTATTACCTATTTTTAGAATATCATGTTACAAAATGTTTGCTTGATAATTATTAACTGCAAAAACATGTATACGGTTTTAGTTATCAAAACATACTGAAACGAATTTCAGAGTTATTTATTGAGTTTACCCTAATTAAAAAACTACTTACTACTTTTGAATATTAATAAATTTAAAAAGTATAATAATTATTAAGATTGAATAATTAATTTTTCTTTTGGAGGAGTTATTTTTATTTAGTACTGAGAGAAATTTTCATAGAATCGTTAATTACTTTAAGTTCCCATTGTAGTTATGATCTAGATTTAAATGTCACTGGGAATGTTGCCAGAAGGATTGAGGGACATGTCAAATAAAACTATTTATTCTACAATCCGTAGTATAAAAGTGTATTGTAGGATGTTTGAAAGTGCAGACATATTCATTCATCTTCAATTCCTAGCCGTAAAGGTTGCAGGTAGGTGTCCTGTAACCTAATACTCGGACGTGTCATCTCTCGCCCGCTACCGTTATCAACAACGTTCTTCAGATGTCTTGGAATGCCATACTTTTCGTAATTACAGGTTCTATAAGTGGTTTAATATTGCATAACAATTTGTTTATAAAAAAAAATGTCTTTCAATACAATGAGTATGAGTTTGGGCTAATATTACACAGAATCCTTTTATATAAAACAGGATTCTTTTATGTAAAGGGCAAGAGCATATAGTAGTAATAGCCTATTAGTGTTGATGTAGCAACTAAAGTAACTGGATTGGCTCAGGTCCTTTTAACAATGTATCTGGCTCACCATGACAGGAAATCTAGAACAGAACTTTGTCACATCCATTGTTTTATATTATTTCTCTAGGGATTAAATAGTCCTGTTGCTTCTCTTTCCAAGTATTCAAACAAGTTCCTTGAGTTCTTTGTATGGCAGTTCACTAAAGTGTGGCAAACAAATAAACCATGTTACTGGACCTACTTCAACGTTATGATGCCAATTTTCCATCCATATGTGTAAACCTGTGTTGTGACATCAGTTTGCTTCCACTGAAGGTATCTCAAATTTACTAGTCACTGCCAAAGTCAGCTTGTAGATTCTCCAAAATGTTGGCTATTTAAGTTTTTCTTCAATTTCTCATCCATATTCAGGTGTAACCAGGACAATGAACCATTCCGGTTCTCTAATTATGTAAATATATTCCTATTTTTATATTGTCCGCTAAAACTGTTTGAATTGTGATTCACTACAATATCATGAAAAAGTGAATCATCTTGCCTAACATCGGATACATTCCCTCAAGTGCTCTAAACTGCTGGCTTGGAGAGAACTATTAGTGGGACTTACTCTTTAGTATTTATCAGAATCATTTTAAAGCTACTGCTACAATCTTTAGTGTTCTTAAAAATATTAGACATTACATAACAGTAAACAATGCAACTTTAAGAGAAGGTGTTTTTTTTTTAGGATGCTCAAAGTAACAGAGTACAGTAAATCATTTTGCTGTCACAATAAAACTCATAGTAAAAACCAATTATTGTTTTCATATTTTTATGTATACCCTTAGTGCAATCTGAAGATTCAAACTAAGTGTTTTTTACTTTTTAACAGCTTGATAAAAAAATACCACATACGCTTCATCAGCTGTTAGACGTAAATTAAGTTCCAGTAAACTGACGGAAACCGCATGAAAGTCCACGATGGCTTAAGTTTCTTGTTGTAGTCATTTGATTATTAACGCCACATCATGTCTCAATTTAATGTATCATGCAAATTTTCCATCATATAATTATTTTTTCTCCAAGAGTTTAAAAATTTCGTACAATCTTTGAGTTACATCATTTAATTTTAAATACATTTAAGAGGCTTCTCATGTCAGTCATCTCAAGAAATTCGAACAGATTATTTCCTTGCCTCATAGGTCTTTAGTAATTTGGGCGTTAAAACAAACAATGCTTGGACCTACAAATAATGACAATAAACATTTAACTAATGTTTGATTATTATACTGAGATATTAATGTCAACATTAAATTTGGTACATAGCAGTCGTACCTAATTGGACTCATGGGATATGCAATAGACAATTTCCGGTATATTAAACTATTTTAATATATGCTATATTAAAAGATTTTTCACCTAAAGTAAAATAAATCATTCGAAAATCTCAAGCAATATAACATTAGGAACACTTCAAATGAATGTTTGCAATAACTTTTTAACAGGCACAATCTTAACGGACCTAACTTATAATTCTATATAATTCAGGTTTCCATGTATAAAATCTTATCTAGTTTATCTTAAATCCAATTAACTAAAGCCTGCTTCTTAAAGAACCCCGTATAGTAGAATAATTGATGATTATTTTAGATGACTAAAACTTACCCATAAATACCTGAAATAAATTACTAATTGCGTAAGGGTACGGCTATATTGAACAAGACGATCAATTCTATTAACTCTTGTTATTATAATTGTTGGAATTTGTAACTTAATTATGTTTTACGCAGTATGCTATTGAAATGTCTTCATACCTCTCCATATATAAGTTAACTAATAAAGGTAATTTTTATTATTAAAATCTAAGACCAATTTGTGTTCATAATGCAATAAACACAGAAAATACACCGTTAATTAGTAACGTGACGCATGCAGTAAACTATGTAACTATGCGTGACGATGTGTAGTTTACTAACAAAGTAAACTTAGTGATAAAATTCGGTGGCTTATGTGGTGAAGTAAAACCTGGAACGATTGCATTTACAACTGCTGGACACAGTGATAACTCACAAACGTTCTGAAATGATCATCTTAAGACCATATGTATATCATACATGGCATATAAGCAATACACTTAAATAGTTAATTTTGTTTTAATAATTCTTAAATTCACGGGATAGTTCCTACAAGAAGTCAATGATAAGGTTATGCCGTATCCCTAACCTTAATTGATACAATTTTCACTGTAATCATAAAATCTTAATAGTCTAATAATTAAAAGTAAAGAATTTAAATTGGAATATCTGCGGAAATTGATAATAGTTCTAACATAATAGTTGATTACAAATAAAATTCCTGTATTATCACTAATGCGAAAGTTTGTTAAGACGTTTGAATGAATACTAATTCAGACAAAAGCTAGTAGACAAATTTAGACCAAACTTAAAATTTACATTAATTAAATATAAACATAACATATCTAAAAACTTACGTCCATAAATACTCAGGAAAGTAATTTCAAGAAAATGTATTATTAAATAGAGAAAACTGCGAACATTTATACACTTATACAGCCCAATAAATCGAGGCGTTAGTAGTGTCATAGAAGCTTGTAATTTTAGCAAATGTATTTTTGAAATAAACTATAAAACTAGCTGTAAAGAGTATTAGTATATATTCCAAGAATGGAAGATTGTAGGTTTTTCATGAGGTAGTAGTGTACTGAAAATGGCAATCGGACTAGTAATACAATCTTTTAGTATTGATTTTGCTAATGAAGTATTTATACTATTTAGTTTGTTCTTAATAATATTTATTACATATCGTGCATAATTTAATTCAGTTAATGAAATTGTGTATGTGCCCCACGTGAAATTAATCAAATTATACACCTATTATGTTTTGAACGTCAAATTTATATTAAACACTAGGAATTATATTTGTATAATGGTGAAACAAATATAAGATAGCGTACAAATAATAATTTTCAATAAATACTTTTAAATTTTATAACCTTATAGTAAACACTATAAACCAGGAATTCTTGGAGACTGTGTTGGAGACACATCTTGGTGGCAGTGTTTACTTCATCAGCTAAGTAATTGAGTCTTTGGGATTGAAGCCGATACATTCAATCGTCAAGGCCCAGGACGTATGTTTTATCTTATATACTAATAATGCACACATGTAATGAACGAGAAACTCATGCAAAACCCCTGTGAAATCGGGACAAAATATAGTTTCCAAATGTATAGAGACCATGAGAAAAGTCCATGGCCATGAAAAGAATAGTCATTTGTGGAGAGATGACTGATCCTTCTATAATACAGAAATTATTCTCATGACTTTTCCATTTCCATGTAACTAGTGTTCCTCGAATGGCAATGCTCTATAACGTTATTGTGTGAAGGACTTATAGTACCCTTATAATAAATAGCAGCCTTTAGTAATATTCGTCTCATTATTAAAACGAATGACGATATTTTTCTACAGAGACTACAAATGTCCATGTAAGTGTTGATCTAGCGCAATGATGAAGTATTTGTGTGTATTTCAAGTATTAAAATGTTTACTAACTTTAATAGGCAACGACCTTTAAAGTGCTTTGCTGTACAAAATATTCCTTACACAGCATACACACACACATCCATGATATTTATAAATTCATTTTAAGTTTAAATTTTGAAGACATTGACACGACCAAGATAATGCAATGTATGTCGACTTCTCCAGGGTATTAATTGACAACTAACCAAAACATGTTGCTATATAGTCTGCATAACAAATGAATGACAATTCTCTGCCCTCAACAGTAATGTACATGTTGTTGACATATGCATTATAGGGCGCCGGACGTTATACTGATCCCTGAGGGAACCTCGACAAGCACGTGGACCTTGAGTACCTAATCCCCACACGTATTCCTTCCAGCTAAATAGGATTGTATTTTTTAGGGGTAGGCCCCTAACTTCCATATTCCTCAGTGCAGAGTATGAAATTGGGGGATTTATTCCGTACATCAAATTTGCAGCAAAAGGGTTAAAATTTCCTACACTTTATATTGGTTAGCAAGAGACAATTATTGAGATAATGCTCTAAAACTACCGTTAAAGTAGAATTTTACAATCTATGTTTTAATAGACCCTTGCTCATTTTATACGATCGATATATGCAAACACATTTTTGATTTTTAGGATAAGCTCTTTGTATCGTTTTTCAGGAAAAAAACCACTTAGCTCGTAGAAAAAAGTATATAATTTAACATAACTTTGATATTGAGGATATTTAGGCCTCAAAACCTATTTAATATAACACATTTCCAAAATAAATACTTTAATCAAAGAAACTGTGTTAGAGTGAACAGTCTGTTGACGAACCCGGTAGCAAGTTGGATTTAAAATCCAATCAAAAATGACACTCTCACCTGATTTAATGAATTAACTACAATTGCAAATCAATTTTTCCAATAAATTGTTCACTTTCTTTGAAATGGATTTATTTTCACAATTTTTACATCGTAAGATAAGCATTTCTGAACACGAAACTTTACATGTTAATTTCTGAGATCGCATTTGTTTTGAAAATGCTTAAAATATTGTGTTCAACTCAAAAGTAACAACAAATAATTTACTATGCAAAGAAAAATATTACCACCCTATTATCATTTTGTACAATTTTTACAATTTCATAAACAAATTTTTATAACTAAAAACTATCTACTATCTCTACAACTAATATATTGGTTTCTAGAAACGCATTGGTGACGAGTTGTGGCAGCTTAAAGTTGTTACATTATTATTAGGCCAGTTAACCAGTTTTAAACTATTCCAAAAGACGGTATTTTTACAGCCTACTGAGTAAAGAAATCATTTACCATTATCAATGGATTCTAACACAAACAATGAAATAGAAAATTATTTTAAAATGTTGTGTATGTTTAAGGTATTTGTTGTATAATATCGTTCAACGTTTACAGCATGTTATGTTTATAAATTTAAATTGACTTAATTAACTTTCGGTTCTATAACGATTCTATGAAAATATGATTGTTTTAACAATATATTAACTTCATTTAGTGTTTAGTACATAAGTACTAGTACATATTCCATTTTCACAGAATAGTTACAATTGTGTTAAAATTGACAATGCCAAGAAACTGTATTTAATGGGTATTGCAAGCCAATTTTTTAGCTATATGTGAAAACATACGACAAACAACCTGGCATAAGAACGCGCGTGACACAACAAGGGAAAGTAACCATTCTCTCGGATCCTGTTCCATGGACAGGAAGTTATAGTTCGACAGTATTGTGTCTAAACGCAGGATACTCGGGAAAACATGCCTACAGCTAATCCGGTATATTTTATTTGATGTTACAAATAGTAGCTCCCATGAGTAACGTATGGTAAAAGCTTATATGGGTAGAATCTCGTGGAATAACATTGCTTAACATGATTAATAATTATGCTCATGAAATCTAAGAAATCTAATCGTATAATATATTGCAGTTAGTTAAAGTTTTCCCAATAAAAAAACTTATTGCCTTTAGAATATGTTTACCTATATTTCAAAAATCTCATAAAATCTCTATACTCTTTCTGGTCTATGAAATTCATTAATTTCACTTGTGGAAGTTCCCTACGGGTTTGAGACATCCCGAACGATTACAAATAAAAAACTTGGTACTCCATTAATGCACCTATAAATCTACTTTTAATCTAGATTTTAATCACTGCACCAAAAGGAATGTCAACTGGAGCTAAACTCAACATCGACACCGATGTAACTATTCGCACTACGTTTTCCATTTAAAACTCGGTTGCTCCATCGTGCTTATAGATCGAGTCTATTAAATCTCAATTGTGCACCTGATGAAGCATGGGAATATATCTCCACCTAGAATACACTTTTTTGTAGTCTAGATATATATGCTTGCGAAAGCGATATGAAGAGTTCATTCTGATCTTCTTCGTCCCCGGCTATTTTTGGATCTCTTCAGATGAAGAGCCATCAAGTCCCAGAGATCAAGTCTATGGCAGCTTCAGATTTCAGACACCGCTCTAAGCAGAAGGTGAACTGGAGCTAAACTCAACATTCACATTGTATGAACCTCTCCAACCGTAGCTAAGTTAATATGCACTTCATTCCTCTAATTAAATTCGTATTCAAATACACAGTTTATTATCAATGTTTAATAATTGTCCCGTTTGTTTTATTTTTAAGTTCTTTGCGTTCAATCAGTTCTTTGCGTTTTGGTTGAATATTGATGATGTGATGATGTTATAAGAAACATGTTTTCATGTAGGAGAGTAAACTGAAAAAGTCCTTCATTGCACTTAGTCGCAAAAAATATTATCTACCTTAGGGGTTCGTAAAAACACTGCATAAATAAAGAAAGATTCAATAAATGATACGTATGTAGTCCTTATCCACGAGGTTCCTCGAGTGTTGAATGGTGTTAAAATATTGGACTGGATTAGCTATGATGTGCAACGTGGTATTGATAGAAAACAATGTATTAAGTATTGCTATGTATATGTGATCGACTCCATACTTAACATATTGAAAAGATCTATTTACTGAGTCCGATAAACCTAAAGTGGTCTTTCAACTCCAAACATGCATAAAATTGAACTGCTGCTCTGGACACATCTACAAAAGGTCCAAATCCTTTGAGATTGCTTTACGAAACATAATAGATGATATACTGTAGATAAATAGTTGTAATAAATTGTTTAATAAACGTTGGCAAGCTTTTTCCAGATTCATACAAAAATTCATAAAAACTAGTCATCATTTAACAGTTGTATAATTTTGATTCATATTAAAGTTATACAATATATATTTATAGTAAATATATAACGGTAGTCTATTCTGGTACGGAAACTCTGATTATCACACATTTTTTATACCTAAAATAATAACTAAAGAAAGTGCTTCTTTTTTGTTCATTATTATCATTTCCTGCTCAATTAGTATTTTCCATGCCAAATAACTGTGGTTAAACAGAATATATGCGCACATTTGGTTGTGTTGAGATCAAATGCAAATGCAGAGGTCTACGGGGAGTAGTGTTAATGAATATATATTGGTATTAACACAGTGATTGGTTCCACTGTCGTTTTATTTTGTCCTCATTGCAATCAAAGTTTTACACGTCCGAGGTAATTTTAAACTGTACAGCAATAATATATTAAATGTGGGTAACGTCATAACTACGACCGAACTACAATTACAACAATAACACTCGACCTGATGGCATCTTTCTTTATGAACCTATGGCTATATAGATTCCCAGATTTGAAATATAACAAAACATATTTCACTAAATCATAAATGTCTTGAAACAACAAATGTCACGAAGCGTGAAACTATATTACTTACAACAGTGAAAACTTGTGCAACAAATAATGTTACAAAACTTGAACATGAAACCCACAACTACTGCCATGAAAATAATTTAAATTTCAAGTAATAATTCGGGGATATAATACTACACAGGAAAGCAATATTGAAATTAATACTACAGTACTTCATTCAGTTAGTAAATATTTTAAAAGTGAGTTATTTTATACAGTACATAACATATTATAACTTTAAAATTCAAAAATAAACACAACTAATTTACAATATTATTTGAATGTACATTAAATATTTTACCAGGTCTATCATAAGTAAATGATTTAGCTTAAAGCTTATTAGTAGCAATTGTAAAGCCAAGAGTTTTAAGTTGGTGCAAAAGATTATTGACAGGGAAAAATCTAAATCTATAACTCTTTGAAATAACTATAAAAAGTAAAAATATTTGTATCATCCCACGAAGATTCATACTTTAATTAATTATCTATAAAACATTTAATTAAGGACCAAATATCAATGGCTGAAGTAAAGAAATGATAAATTTTAAAATATTTACTTGAGTTAAAGCACCAGGACAGTTTTTTACTAAAAAAAATTATATGTTTTAATATTATTTCTTAGAAAAATTTAGTTTTTATTTACAAACATGTCATTCTCTCATGTCATCTTTCCTATACGTACAGAAAAATTTCTTTCCCTTATTTTCAACGGTTACTTCGGGTGTGATTGTAATATCATACCGAAGCACGGGTGGGTTGTACACTAATAAATAAATCAGCCTTTTACGGTTGATAATAATAATTTATTATTACAACTAAGATAATGATCCTTTGGCTGTGAGAAATACTGCTGACTGATATTCTAACTGACAGACTTATTTAGGAAAACATAGCCCTAATCCTGAGCACTTATTTTGTGACATTGAAGACTTCCCCAACAATGTTTTACGTGAAAGTACCTTTGAATACGTGGAAATAGCCTAATTATATCTCCAGTAAGATTTATTTGAGCTATGTAACATATATAATGAGCAATAATAGTTGGTGAATAGGGATTTATCTTTCCAATCACATTTTAGGTTGCTTATTTAAATACATGAGTGACAGAATAGAGCCAAATAAAATTGATGGACAAATAGTAAGTACTCTGTGCTTTACTGTAATGGTTAGCACTCTCGTATAGAAAGTAAAAGATCTCGGTTCAAGTCTTACTGTAGCAAATGCTTTTGAAATTAAATAGGGCTATTCCCGTTAATACAAATTTCATGAACGTAAAAACCGTCTGACAAGAATTTGGTCCTTCCATCTTGTGTTTAGTATGTATCATATTATAATTTTAGTTATTTAATATTATATACTCTTATATAATAATTATATATAATAGAATGCACAATTTCAAGTTAGTCAGCTTGCATGGTTTTTTATCCATGATATATTGCATTCATATATTAGAAAATATTGATACAGTAATACTTAGCTGTAAATTACCCTTTAATATACAGCGTATTCAGTTTCATAGTTCAATCTATAAGACGCAGATAATATCTACAATTATTTAAACCGTGCTGTGTCTTGGAATTAATGGTTTATATTTTATAATAGGTAACAAATTATTTTTACTGAAGAAACTGCTATGCCAACATAATGTAACTAATATGAATTTACCTACCATACTGGTACATTTATGAGACCTTCATTGATTTTAACATAAACTAAATATAACAGGTAAATGGGAATAGTTAAGAGAGCCTTTTATGGGAAAGAAGAAGTTTATTGGCCATTTAGTCAGTTTACGGCCTCTGGGAGAGATTTTCAGAGTCGTGACGCTTCAACAGGATAGATTTACGTGTTACGGACTATACATTCTTGTTGTTACTTTGTGTATGAGTGTAGGAATAAAATGTAAGAGATAAAATAATGGAGTAAACTCAGCTATTCCTTCAAGTACAACATGAGTTACAACACTGCACACATAGTTCGTTCTTATTTAATAATCCATTTTTTTAAATTTGATACTGGTAACGGAAATAATCTCTTTTCTTTAAAAAAATATTATTAAACTATACAAACAAATTATTTTTATAGATTACATATAGTCAAATTAAAGGCAGTTTCTTATGTTGTGTAATATTTTGAATATAACAACAAAACACCAATACTTTAATAATGCACTTAAACTGTGATAGAATACAATATAAAATTGTATTATATATATTTAAACAAAAACCTTTATTTAGATATTTTTTCTAATGAGACTGTATTGCATATGCAAGTTAATAAATCACTGTACGTACTCGTATACAAGTTAGCTCATTTATATCTCTAACGTCGTCTTCTACAGCACTTATTTTAGGTTTAGAACAGCTAGTGGTGACCTTCTAAGCATATCCGTTTATCCACAAATCCTATATCATTGATTTTTCCAGTTGGTAAATATGAATATTTCAAATAATACAGATGTCAAGTTGCAAGTTAGCTCAAACACCTGATCCCTGCAGTCAGCAAGAAGAAATTCAAGTATGTTAAAACTGTTTTAAGTTAGTATGGGGTCAACAAATTACCATACATTATGGTACATTAGAGGTGAATAAAATACGTAGAATAAATTCCTCCATTCCATTAGAATACATTTAAATCTGTTTAGCATTTATGAATTACATATTAAGGACACATGTAATTCACTTAATTTACACATTTATGCATTACATATGAATTACAAGTTAAGGAACCTTTAAAAAATGCAGTTCTATCGCATCATGTTCAATTTATAAATGTTTATATAACATTTAAATTATAATATTAAAATATACGTTATTAATAAATCAGACTTTTTGCTAGCGGAAGTTATCTTTTTTCGTTTTAATTTACGATTAAAGAGGTCAAACACTAAAATAGAATGTAAATCCCGCGCAGTAAACTTACGTGACACTTAATGTAATATCAGAATATTATCGCCCACGCCGGTGTTTGTCTCAACGTTTTAGAGGTTATTTAGAGAAGTCCAAGAATTACCCTTTCTGTTCCTGTAACCATCCAAAATTTCTTTCAGTCTTGCCCACAATACAAATTTATGGAAGTATTTTTGTGATGTACTGTAACTGATACAATATCAAAAGTAGTCACATCGTCAGACTTGTTTAGTTTCAATTGTCTTCATTGCCCAATGGGGCAGATTCCCTAAAACGGAGAGTGCAACATTTACCATAAAGACCAAGTAACCATTGTAAGAAAGCATAAAATCATGCACTATTAAAATTACCAAAACACTTTTTGTTAAATGCGAAATGTATTTTGCACATATATATATTTATATATATATAAAACAAGTCAGGACGACGTGACACCACGTGTCGCATAAGAGGCTTCGTTAAGGTTGCATGATTTATATCTCGAGATGTCTTCCAGAAACATATACAGGTATAGATACAGATAGGATAGATAGACGGACGGACATCATACAAAAAAGAAATTGACTTTAAAATTGCGCTCAGCCTAATTCCATGGTTGGATATGCAACGTCACAGAACACATTCTTGTCTATGTAGTAATCAAGTTTCATGCAAAATTAAAGTTTACGCATGAAAATTAAGGTACGAGATTTGTTGCAAGATACGATCAAACTTTGTTCAACATGTTAGGTTTTGTAGCAGTGTTCAAATAATAAAAGTTCCAATGAGCTAGGGATTGTACTACAAGGCAAAAGTGTTGAAATCAAATGTAGGTTGCGACTTTTAACACTTTATTTCCACTTAGTGCATATTTTAAAACATTGTGTAATTTCATGAATATCGTTCAATTTAACCTAAACGGTTACTAATTAAAAGTTTGGTACTATATACAAAGATCAGATAAAACTATGTGTTGGCAAAATACAGACATCTTGGACTTGTTTAAAAAAAATTACGTACTGAAACTTCAAAGATATTAATAGTCACTGAAATAATAAAAATCTACAAATCCATTTTAAATTTAAAGAACAGTGTTTTGGAACCCTGAAGTCGGAGAAAAAAAACGGTTTTATAAGTTACCGTAAAATAAATCGAGTATCACTTCATTATATTGGATTGACTAGCTCCAATTTCATTTAAGATTTATCATTTTAGCCCAGTGTGAAAGAATCCTAAAATAAAAATTATTAGTTTCTCGATTTATCATACGTGCGCGTGTTCGTGTATATTAGATAACTCTTTTATATTATTAACTAAACTAAACTAAAAATAACATAAATATACTAGTTTTATTCCATATGAAACACGCCTCTCTATTTAGTTCAGCGTATTGTTATATTATGGCCTAATTTGTACAAATAATAAATATAAATAATAATACAATGTCTTTACGGTATTGATTATTTTCCATCTTAGTATTATTTTTTGAATAAACTGACATCAAATGTTGATCAAAACTAAATCCAAACGTTCCATAATAGCCATGTTGGTAATAGGAAAGGGAACAGTGCATCTTTTCAGGGAAACTTTTGCAGTCTTGCAGAAAATATTAGAATTTGTATCTTCAAGTAAACATTGTAATTAACTATGATCAAAATCATGTTATTATACCTGATCGCTTAGTAATAAATACATTTGCTTGCCCTTCAACAATCTTTGGTAATTGTTTGGGCTTATATCAAGATACATCAATGTCCAAAGTAACGTCAGGGTAAGTTAACAGTGCTTCATTCCTCCCACCCTCTTACCAGACTGTCCAGTTCAACTCATACAAATGTCAGCTCAGGTCGACGTGTGTTTCTACAGAACACTACACCATATGTCAGGCTAAATGTCTGCTAAAGGTTGTCGAGCAGTAGATCATAGGCTTTCTTCTCAATTAACGAAACATTCACTAGGACTCAAATATTTACAATGATCAATTTAAATTTAATTCTACGAGGTGACTCTTAGGCAAAATAAATAATAAATGCCCAAGTAACGTATCATTTAGTTTTACTTTAAAATCATAAAGAACATAGTTAATAATCACCAAAACATGTAAGATAAATGTTTTATTACTTTATTTACAATGAAGTGAATTCATAACAACACGTTTTTTTCATAATTTATTCTAATTTTGTTTTTACTACCCTTTTATAAAATACAAGGTAAAACTATGATGATTCTGTAATAAATAGGAACTATAAAAAAGTACACGGTATATTGAGTAAATTGCTTTAATATCATATTAAATATTGCAACGTGACGGTTTTGTTTCTCAAGATTAATCCTTAATTCTCATTTACAACAAAGACGAAATTTAAAAATTAAACCAAACACATAATGTTTATTAACTTGAATCGGCTTTTCTTCTCTAAATTACTATTTCAAAAAGTTCATGTTCTTAATTCCAAATATATTACTTACTCATATACAGTAATAATGAGTTTATAGAATAAAAATTATACATATAAATATCAAATAAAAATATGTAAAATACATCAAAAAATGTATTTATTTTACTACCATAATGACTGGTTGTAACGTGATATGTTATTATCACATCATAGTTTATAGAACTCTTTATTTAATTTCGAAGAGGACTTTAAAATATGACTTCAGACTGGTTATCCTAACCACTCTTTCGGTTTTTCAATATCTAAAAATGCTCAATGATTAATAAAGTATCTCATATATATATATATATATATATATATATATATATATATATATATATATATATATATAAAATATATATATATATATAATTAAGGTACTCCATTTTAAACTCCAAAAACAAATGTTGTACGTTTAGTTTCTTGAGGAATAAAAATTGAGTCAACACATTGGGAATTTTAATACTTGAAATGTACTTCAAACATGGATAACGTCGTACGCAAATCAAAGTACATATTTTATAGACAAGTGATTTCTTGCTCCAAGAAGTCCATTCTTGGAACGTAAGGATGTAAAGAACTATGAAATGAGGTTTCGCCATTTTAGTCCTGGAGAAACGGATCCAATTGTGTTTCGCTCATCAATATTCATTGAAACTTGGTCAAGTGACCAATACATTAACATTTTGATTTCAAACAAATCTTAATTTTGCATTAAATTTTGGTCATCAAGCACTGCACGATTTTGCACTAATAAGAATTCAGTGTATTGTTGATTTATGTTACTATATTATTAGTTCTAATATTTTAAGAAACGTGATGTAAGAGTTCATTACAGCTTTATATGAGTTACTGTGAATATGTAATCAATATTTCGAGGCTAATGATATTTCCCAGCGCAATATACCTGCTTCACCTATCTTTAAGTTTGCTTTAATTTTACATTAGCTGATGTGCGGTTTCAGACTTCCCTAAATTTACTAAATTTAATGTAGGTCCAGATGGTGAACATAATCAAAACAATAATTTTATTCTTACGCTTAAACCGCGTAATTGTTTTACCAATCTAATATTTGGGCCAGTTTTAAAACACTTTGAACGTAGAAGGCTACTACAGTTGAATGGCGTCTGCTTCCGGTGCTTTTATTCCACTTCAGGTATAAAGGATAGAGTGAAAATCATAATTTTCGACGGCGCCTCACTCTTCAACAGACTTTATTTACTTATATCAATTTGGTAATAATACTTAGGAATACTTTATTAATGTTTATACTGCTACATTGAGGGCTATAAGATTACATAGTTACAGTATATTTGTACCTAGTTCCAGTATAGGAATTATACTATAAATATTTGTGTACTTAATCAGTATCGTATGCCTCACCAGTAAAACGGACGTGATGTCTCCCCAGGATTTATGCCATAAAATTGCATTTTAGTGTCCATATTCCATTAACTATGGTCGCAGGCTCACTGCGCAAGTTTCCTAAAATGTTAGGATCGGGACGAATGGCTCGTTGACCCATTGATTTATAACAGAACTGGAATAGACTCTGTGTGCTGTAAACATTGTTCGGCTGCTTTTTACATACTTATAATTACAATAAATAATGGAGTTTATTGAATTAACTTTTAAGAGTATTTGTGGATGGTAATTATAGTATATTTACGTTCTTTATTTCACAGTTCAGTCAGTTTAAGTGGTAAACCACCAGAAGTAGTTTGTTATAAGGCATTATGGCTGATGCTTCCACTTTCCTTTCAAAAAGGTGTTTACAATTGATTTCAAGTTTTTAACTTTAATTGTTACAAAGGATAACATACTTTGGGTTCAGTAGCAATTCTCCCATGGAGGATAACACAACATGTGTGGTTTAACAGGCGTTGTAGAGAATGCTTTCCAATTTTATAATCTATAGCTCATTTAATTCTTAAGATGTTCTCTAGACAAATAGACTGACAGACAATCACTCAGAAAAGGAAATATTTACAGTAGGGAGAGTATAGCAAAGGAATAGATTGTTCAAATCAAATCTTGTCAATATATTTTTAACATTGACTTTCTACTTTATTTTTGTCAGTGTTTCATTATACTAGTTTTCGCCTATTATAACATATTACACACACACACACACACACACACACACACACACACTCTCCACTCTCTCTCTCTCTCTCTCTCTCTCTCTATATATATATATATATATATATATATATATATATATATATATATATATATATATATATATACCACCACAGAGCCCTCACTCTTTACGATTTAATTATTTTTTATTTTGCAAAATAAAAATAATTAAATCGTAAAAAGTGAGGACTCTGTGGTGTAATGGTAGCACATTCACCCGGCAAGTGAGAGATCCGGGTTCGAGTCAGGGCGGATCAAGAACTTTTTGCAATTCAATGTTTATTGAAATTAAATAAGGCAATTTGCCATTTATACAAATTTAATGTAAATAAAAATCATTTGACAGGTATTTAGTTTTCCGATCATATGTTAGTTTGGTTATTTAGACACATGTGTGAATGAAACGGCCAAATACATAATAACTGAATCGTAAAATGTGAGGGCTCTGTGGTGTAATGGTAGCACATTTACCCGGCAAGTGAGAGATCCGAGTTCCAGTCCCGGCGGAGCAAGTACTTTTTGCGATTCAATATTTATTGAAATTAAATTAGGCTATTGCCATTTATACAAATTTAATTAATGTAAACAAAATTCATATGGCAGGTATTTGGTCTTCCGATCATTTGTTAGTTTGGTTATTTAAACGCATACCTGACATATACGGCGAAATACAAAATAATTGAATCGTAAAAAGTGAGGGCTCTGTGGTGTAATGGTAGCTCATTCACCCGGCAACTGACAGATCCGGGTTCCAGTCCCGGCGGAGCAAGTACTTTTTGCGATTCAATGTTTATTAATATTTTATATATATATATATATATATATATATATATATATATATATATATATATATCAATCACTCATTCAATCGATCATCACTAATTATCCAACATTCCGATATCTCAAATTTGGCTCAAGTGTGGGATTGCAGTTCCTATAGAAACTATATTTTGGTTTTAACTTCTCGATTTCCTATAAAGACGGATTTTGACATATTTTTGTCTTATGCTCTCAATACAAAAATAAAAATTGTCTAATGGAAATCAACCACTTATAAGAGTTGATATAGCGTGCAGCCTCTGAAAAACTGTTTTTGTTTTAAACATTTAGGCTGTTCTAAAAAGGTGAAACTTAACAAACATGTATGTTTTGCTTTTAGCAGACTACCGACCCTGGAAATAATTTATGGAAGCAGATTCTAATAGCCGAAGTAGACGCTTCCTGATGAAAGTAGGTGTTTAGACCTATTAGTATGTATATCAGCTACTACAGAAACGGCCTAGAACGGAAGAAGTTTACAAGGCCAGAAGCAGGTACTTTTTAATAAAATAAATTATTAAAATCTCTTTTAGATTACGTATATATCATACTAATAATAGAAACCGTAATATGATATGTAAAATATAAATAGTACAAAGCTTCAATGATTTTTAAAAATAGATAATTGGCCCCAGATATTTAAGAAAAGAATGTCATTGGGAGATTTTATTTTGTATCTAAAAATCAGTGAGGTTTTCTTTGTTTGGTGCTACGTGATCTATATACCATGAGTTAATAATTTTTACCAATACGTTTGTTGTAATACTCGATGTTTTCTTGAGATATTCTGTGGACAAACATACAAATAGAGAAACAGACAGAAGAGGATTGTTACCAGCCTCCCCTGCGTTTTAAACAAATATGAAATTTTTCAAATTTGTAACCCAAACCGTTCTTGAGATACACTAAGCATAACCAAGCTTCTCTATTCCTTAGCAAAATTCCTCAGAGGAAAATGTACTACCATTGACCTTGGTGTTGCCTAGGTATAAACATAGCTTGGTGCAGTCTCTAACCTGCATCTCAATATTTGTGTCCGAGATATTCTGCGGACGGGTAGTCAGATTTTGACTGGCCCTCAATTAATTCGTATCACTAACAATCAAATACTAAATGTAAAATGGAATAAATTTAACAAAACGTTTAAAATGTTGTATAACATATAAATACGTAAACATATTAAGGGAAAAAATATCATCACCAAAACTCTTACTAAACCTTTGGAAGACGTGGAACACAACAGCATATTTATGCCAAAAGTAAACACATGCGTTTAAAGCGTTTTATTCCAACAATACATTGCTTTTTTGTTTGATAACATGAACTAAACATATTTAAATGATCTTGTAACAATTAAGCTGGTCGTTGTATCGAGCTTTAATTAAATTTGCAATGCAGCAAATAAACACACGTGACGACGTTTGCATGTAATCAACATCAGTTTAATTAATTTTGAAACCAGATATATTCATTGCATTTAAATGAACGCCCAGCTATTAAACGTTACGCCTTTGTTATAGTTTCACACCCGTAAATTAGAGAGAAAAATGTTGAGTTTACTTAAGATATTTAAAACGAAATATTTTTTTATTTTATAAGTACAGTTTGAAAAGGTTAAATAAACCACAGTAATTGATTGTAAATTAAATATGGGTTATTTAAGTGTATGTTTATGACCATTATACGTCCATATGAATTTGGCGCACTAAAGAATATTTTTCTAAAAATGGTAACACATATTAATTGTCATTTGTAATACATTAATTTCTGTGCAAGAAAAAAAATATAATTCAATAAAATAATTGTAGATACATAAACCGATATAGTGGGGTCCCGAAGACCTGACGGAACGTTACGGATAAGCTATCGTACTGACAGACAAACAGATGCTCGGACTTCCATTCAACAGTTACAGTCTGTATGAGCTTTCTATCAAGAGTTATTATACAAACGGGCATACGTAAATACAGACAGACTGCTCTTTGACATTTTTATCCCAAAATAAATACATTTACTATCAGACTAAGAAGAACCTAAGTACCAATGTTGAAGACTATCCAGAGTTACTACACAGTCGGGCGAAAGGACGGACATACAGATGGACAGGGTAATATATTAATTAAGCACTGTCGGTTCTTTAATAATGGTGAACCATACAAGTTTTCCATAGCTTTAAATATAAAATGGATGTTACAAACAGGAAAGTATCATCGTATAATATACTACCAGTTGCCCGCGGCTTCACACGCAATTTCCCGTTTAAACACAGTACACTATATTCACGTATTCTTTTTCCATCACATTCTAAACATTGCTGAGATAATTGATAGTCGTTCCTTCGTGAGCCTCTTGGGCGCATTATGAAGGTACGTACCATATTTCCGGCCTGTGTCTTTCGTGGTTTTTGCTAGGTGTTGATAGGTTATTCAGAACAATTAATTTATATGGATGAATCTCGATAAACTAATTAGGTTATAAAGAATCAAATTCGGTCTGTTAAAATTAATTTTCTTTCTAAGATATTTCCAGTATTATTGAGGAGTGTTCCTTCAAGAAAATGTATAAACGAAAACCAATTTCGATCATAAAGCGTCTTCTTTCGGCTCTTTTCATTTACCTTCGATCTAACCAAATTCGATTACCTTATGTGCAAAAATCCACGGATTTGTACAATGAGGTTGTTTTCATAATAGACTTTAATAATATTTTCATTGCATTAGATAGTTTATTGATCTTTGGTGCAATCTAAATGTAAAATTAGGCAATGACGTCTTCTATGCCACCTGCATTACACTACTGGTCAAGCACTTTACAAGAACAATTTTCTAAATTTTAAATGTAAACAAATGTTTCTGCCTCTTTGATGAACTTCAGCTAAAAGTATTAACATCTGTTAAGTATCTGTTCTCTTTGTATTACGTGTCGTATATATGAAATGTATCAGAATAATTTACAATCACTCCTATGACCTATGTTGGGGTAAGTTCAATGTTCGCCAATTGATTAAGTTAACTTACCAAACTTTATAGGTTATAGGATTTAAATATGTTAACTATTTCAAAATTATGTGTTTTCTTTTACTATGTTCAAACAAAACGTGAGTAGGAAGCAGTTCTGATATAGTTAAGTTATTTTAATATTTCCCTTACAGAGTTTCTTTGTAGTTACTATTGCAATAACATTTATTTTACAGTGTCTCGTAAGGTAAGGTTAGGGTCTCGGCTCCAAGTGTTGCCTCGCAAACAGTACGTGGCTGCAACGCGTACCCTACCTTTACCTACCTCACCCTACCACCCTGGTCTGGATGTCGATAGTCCATTACTGTAATCCGGGAGCAAGAATAGCGAAACAGAACCAGGACCACTCTTCACCACCAGCTCAGTCAGCAGCCACTTACACTTTCATTTCAGGTGTATCCCATTACAAGTGAATGCACCTCTACTCATGAGGTTTTTTCACTTTTCTCCCTCTATGTCTTCCATACAGCTTAATACGTCCATTTCTTCACTGTCAATACTACTTACATTCAAAAAGCATAAACTAATGATATTAAATCAACAATAAATTCATTTATAGTGACAAGCAGGTATAATACGTTGATGGAGTAGAACAAAATCGAGAATTTTAGGAGCTCTCAGCTTGGCAGTGATTAATTATAATGTACGATTTCTTACCCTATTTCAGTTATCATATGGTCAAAACTTAAGACTTTTTTCCACTTCATACCCTTTTTTGTCTAGGCTTATTTGTTTAGGATCATTAAATAAAAACACTATTTAGTGTATTTATCTCAGAATATCATAGTTTTTAAGCAAATATATGTAAGGAAATTGATAAATTCACACATATAATATAATAATAATAAATCTAATATACTATACGGCCGCATGTGAAACTGACTGACTGACTGATATATGTATACAAATTCTAACCGAGTTCTAGAAGTGCTAGAAACTTGAAATTTTGCACGCAGGTACCGTTTGCCGGTTAACCAACAGGAAAAGTCTGAAAACCGGGAATTTTAAATTTTACCCCTCAAAAAAATTCGCAAAAAACCCGCATTTTTTACCCTTGCAGGCCTTTTTTATAAGCCCGATAGCGGGCGAACCATTAGAGCTAGCTCGGATCTGATGAAAAATTGTTAGTCAGGAATGAAGTGAACTACAAAAAAGGTCCAGTAACTTTTTGTTCTATTTTCCATGGTTAAGCGATAAAACGCTCGAATATTTGACATAATGTTTTGAGCCCAATAGCGGCCGAACCGTTGGTCGTAGCTCAAATCTGAATGATCAATCAAATTAGCAAATTGCGCGATCTACAGAAAAGGTCTAGTGAATTGTTGCCCTATCTCCATTGGTTTGGACGAAAAACGTGATTATGTGCAATTTTATTGTAATTTTTAAGTGAAAATTTTGTTTTTGGGGTCGATAGCGGCGAAACCATTGGTCGGAGGTCAAAATAAAACAATGATTAGATTTAGGAAATAATGTGATCTACAAAAAAGGTCAAGTAACTTTTTACTCTATCTCCATAAGTTTGACCGCAAAACGCGATTAAGTGAAAATATTTGGAAATTTTCGCCTAAACATTTACATTCCGGGCTTGATAGCGGCTAAACGGTTGGTCGTAGCACAAAACACGTCATTTAATAAGTTTTAGTAAATGCCGTGTTCTACAAACAAGTCTAGTAACTTTTTTCCCTATCCTATAATAACTAGACAATCTTGAGATCTAAAAAAAGTTATCTTGCTTATTGTCGTAAGCCCTAAAATCTCTTTTTATGGCAAAATCTTGGTCGTAATTAGCAATTTCAGGAGTTGTAAATATAATGCGACTATAATTTGTGCAATCCGTTCTGGTTCCAGATTTAACTTGTGTTACTACGTTAACTAGTGACTACAACTCCACATCGTCAATTGGCTGAGCGTTAGGGAAGCGTCAATAGTAAATAGGGACATAGTAGTGGTTAATTAATTTAATGAAATAGTGATTCATTGTCAACACTCTGGTATGGAATGATAATTTCCTAAGTAATTTAAACCCTCTGATCAACTTTTTATTTTGATAAAAATTACTGTACACATATTCTCGTAGCACAGACACACATTTCCCACTAAAGTACCTCGCGTACTTATAAACCCCCGACAACATAAATCCCCCTCTCGGGAATTTACTGGTAGATGAAATCCTGATTAAGTTAAACCCCCTGATCAACTTAACAATCTGTTAATACAAAATAATAAAGATCGAGTGACTTTTTGCCCTATCTCCATCGGTTTTGGTTAATAAATGTTAATATTTTGTTATCGTGTTTATTGAACACATAAAAACAACTGCACATTTTGGGTGTTTTAAAAATTGTTTTCTACTATGATTTGTTTAATTCATTCTGGTACCGGATTTAACATATATTACTACGTTACCTAGTGACTACAATCCCCCTTGGCAATTGGCTGAGAGTTAGCTGAAGTCAATAATAATTAGGGACATAGTGAATTTTATGAGGAAATGAGAAATGAAAATGAGAAATCACCATATAAAACGTTTGCTCCGTATCTATACAGAATTCGTGGACTTCTATAGTGGTGCTATCACAATCTGTGACCCGTAGAATGTTCTCAAGTTTAATGAAGATATGGGAATTATTGCGTAAAAATCTTCGCATCCGTAACCTGTAGTTTTCGCATTCCACTAGGAACGGAGGTTGACGTACTCATGACAATTTTACTTATAGACGTTAATCGAATGAAAGGGATATCAAACAAAAATGTCAGAAATAGTGCATAAAAATCTTATTTTACCACAAGCTATTTTAACTTGTTTCTAACTCTAATAAAATAAATGAGTCTTTGAAAATATATTAACTCTTACCGTGTCTTCTATTACCTTGTAATAGATTTTACTTTAAAGTTAAATACTACATTTTTCTTGTTATTCATTGGTAGGAAAGTAGTATGTTTAAGTGCCACTTCACAAAAAAAGTCCCGGTGTTTTAAAGCGGACTAGAGTTATTTAAAAAAGACCACTGTTGGAAGTTTCTTCAGACCAGTTGACGTCATCTTCAGATGAAATATGACCGCCAAGTCAGCTGATCAAGGCTCATCGATAAACCGCACTCTTAAAACCACTCTATTGGTCCACTTTCAGGAACTTTTGAACTATTTGGCAAATATTTATAGAATTATATTTTATGTGCGTTCTGTTTGAACTATAGAGTGTATTTAATTCTGTTTTGTTTTAAACGACAACTATATTTTTTTCTGTGCAATAAAAATATGGTTGCTTATTCGTTAATTTATGTCAATCTATATTTTTATATCGTAAAACTAGGTCTTAAAAGCAATAATATTAGACCTATTTTAAAGGAACGAAATATGATTTAAAGATTTTCTTGTTACACAGTAATTAAGGAAGTTTATAATTTTCCCAGATAAAATGAAAGTATAACATATTATTAAAAACATAGACTACTCCTATTTTTAACTGTATGGTTCAAAGAATACATTCAGTACATTATTTTATGTATATGTGTGTACCTAAAAGGTGATAGCAAGAGATCTTGATTTTTTGTAATGTTAAAACAAAAAAAACTTTACGAAACAGAAGTACCATGAGTTAGGGTTGTGAATTGTATTATTAATAGGTTCATAAAGGAAAAACAATTAAGTTAAATCCATTAGAACATTACGTATGCTTTAATGGTTTGATATTATTTTTGATACCCCAGCAACTATAGTTTTAATGGATAAAAGATATTCCCGACCAGGTCCGGAAGGGACTGGTTACTGACGACACACAAAGAGAACCAATCAGCAGTGCAAGCACATACCAACCCTGAATATCAGAGGAGCACTCTCAATGACTCAGCGCCCACCGGTCGCATATAAGAATATAAAAAATGATAATACACCATAACAGGGTCGAAGAAAGAAGAATCTAAATGAAAGACAAAGAAGTAAGGAGCAAGGCAAAGTGCAAAAGAAATCTTTAAATAATTACTATAGATTTCCACTTAGACAAATTTATGTCTTACATGTACTGGAGACTTTTAAATAATAGCTCTATCAATACAGCTGGCAGTCCATTTTGGTTTGTTGATTTATCTGCATGTCCTTAGATTAATTTGTTTGATTACTTTAATTCAATTATTTTCTATAAACTTCATTTCTTTATTCTGCACACTTAGTCTTATAATTTCCCATATCAGAGATAAAAATATATTTAACAATAATTAATATATATATAATTTATTTTTCAACAATATTTTTACCAAGAAAATAGAGTAATAACAACAGGTAGTTTTTTAAGAATACACTACTAAATTAGAATAAAATGGTTAACTTATTTAATAAAAATGCTATCAATGAATTTGACAATAATTAAGTGAAATGTAATACGAATCGTATTGTTAAGATTAAATTATATATACACTGTGTGTTAATAAACTAAATTTTATAATGTGTAGAAAATATTTTTATACAATTATAGTAATTAGTGTTTGTTGACTTCACCTAAAAATTGCGTAATACCAAATAGTACAAAATCATCAACTGAACTTTGTAGAACTGATACACTAATACAAAAAATATTTTGTAGGTCACAGCTGATGATATTAAAACCAGTATATCTCTTCAAAACAATCATAACGATAAAGTTGATTTGATATGAGTTGTTCTTTGATGTTTTGTTTATGCGTACCTGATGTGTTACATGATTCTGGATGCAAGTAATACACCTGAAAATGAAACAGACGATTACGCTTCTCTGGATGGGATTGTTCACTGATAAAATAATAAATTTTTTGCGGCAAATAATATCTATTTAAGGAATAGTATTATGTAGTAAAAGTTTTTTAAATCATATTTTGTAAACTTATATAGTATCCAAGTTATTTTTTCATTAATGTTTCATAAGGTACACAAACTTACAGGTAAACTGCTCCCATTGCTTAAAATTCAAAACAATATTGATTTTTTTCCGGTATAATAATGAAAATTACGGTCCAATAAAAGGGCTCGCACAGTGAATATCGCTCGGCAGCTAACAACTGCACATTGAAAGGCAGCCGGCCGTAGAAACCACTCGATTAGCTCCAAAGAACTCGATTCTACCGGGACAAAAAAATGCTAGGATTAATTTGAGCTAAGAAAGTTTAGCAATTCTCTGTTGTAATAAATGCTGATTGTAATATTTCTGTCAGGCGATAGCAACTATACAATACACATCATCTATCAAAGTTTAGTTTGTTTTTACTGAAAAAAGATATATAAATGTTAGTTGCGTCATAATCTGAATGTCCAGACGTATTCACCAAATTTTTGAGTGTGTATATATGTATATATAATTACTCGCCTTCGGCTCGCTGGGGGCTACGCCAATTATGCTCCGCAAATTCCTCCTCTTCTCCGCAGAGTCTGCATTCATCAAAGTTATGAATTTAAGTGACACTTAATAATATATATAAGCATTTATACATTTTTATTTATGTTCATTTTATTATTCATAATGATGAAGATAGATTATATAATTGAATAAATCTTATAAGTAAAAATGTTTATAGAGCAATTATCAAGTGTACTGTTTGACATATTCACTCCTGCGAAAATGCCAATAATTCACATTGTAATTTGATTCTTAAAGCAATAACATAATTTTTTCCGTCAGATAGCCTGTCCACAAACATCTACAGAATTAAATGAAATATAGAATCACAACTTTGCATGCAACATCAGTTATATTTGTTACGTTCCACTTAATGTGAGCTATTCCTGTCTGTCAAAAACCTTTATTCTAAACTTTAAACCACCTTCTAATTATTAGTTAAAAATAAGTCATAATAAAAATACACCAAAATTAAACAAACTTAATATTTTGACAGCATTTTTAAACAATGCGCTATTGCAGTAATAAATCAAGATTAACCGCATCATTCAGTATTGTTAAAATAAATGGCATCACGGAAGTACTTAGAGGACTTACAGGTAAGCTAGTTTGATATATGACCGTCAATACGTTTTATGGTTCGACGTTAAGCCAAGTGAAAGTAAAGGTGAAGCGGTAAGTCTCAATAAATTCCTTGAGTACTGCGCATATTTTATTCCTTATACAAACTTTCTATCGCTTTCACTCAAGGAAATGGAGGGCTTAGTCAAGATTTTCATCCAAGCAGATTATTCAACGATAAACATTTCCACAGATTTATTCTTTTAATTTGTAAATAAAAATGGTATGTTATTTCACCAAACATGTAACAACTGACTTGGTAACCTCAATCGTGACAAGTATTGACTTTTGCTTTAACGTCTGATACTAAGACAGAACGCATGTTTATGATCAACAAATCCTTCCATAGACGTATTTATTTTTTGTTTGTTATTTTATTATTGGTTTTATATGAAGACCGAGGTTTTGCATAATGCTGATTTTAGTATAGCGGATCTGGGCAATCATTGATCGTAGATCAGACAAAGATACTTGAAATAAGGACGTGAGATCAACATGTGACATAGATAGAGTTATCTATGGCATTCTCTGTAAACGCTTCTAGATTCATAGGATTATCATCCTACATAGACTGTATTTGTAGTTGAAGTCTAAGATATTAATTTAATATAACAGGTTTGTGCACTAACTGATCGCAGAACAGATATAGATACTAGTAATAAGGAAGTGAGATCAACATGTAACAGAGATAGAACTATCTATGGTATTTATCTATGTAAACGCTTCTAGATCTATGGTATTTTCATTCTACATAGACTGTATTTATAATTTAAGTCTAATATATTAATTTAGACAGCGGGTTTGGGCACTAATTGATCGCAGATCAGACACCTGTAAGGTATCTGTAATAAGGACGTGAGATTAAGCTCGCCGTTTGACCATTCCTCTCTTTCAACAATGTTTACTTGAAATGGTTTTTCCCCGTCGGTAACCTTAGACATTCTGTCAGACATTATCTTTAGAATGTCCATTTTGGGAATGACAGAGATCTTGGAGTTCTTGCTAGCATGGTGATGATGCCAGTTCCCATTGCACTACAGTCTGTAGGCAACCATCCTAGCCTCTCCTATGACAAGTATGTCAAGAGGTGGGAGGCTTATCACTACTTCCATAGTAGTCGTTCTGAGCACGACAATTACTGTACCTTTGACAGGGTTTTTCCGGCAGCTACCTGTTGAACCTTTGGCCACCATACCAATAAACCATACACCATCATCGGTCTAATGACTCTGGTGTATATCCAATATGACATGTCGGATCTAAGCCCCGATATGTACCCTACCATACGTTTATAATGGTGATGAATAAATACTATCATTATTGCAGCTGGTGACAAACGACCAATACATGTCAAATCTGTTTGACATACCACTGCACCAATCACATCACAGATTGAACAACGGGACGTAATTTGTACTAGATTACACTGTTTGACCCACAAACTGAAATAAGAGGTATGCAAGCTTTCTTGCAATTATTTGTTTATAGCCATTTTTACTCGCCTCTATGGAGTAAATCTATGAATTTATCTTTGTAGCAAATTGCAATCTTTCTTTTATCTACAAACACTAAATTTGATTAACATGATTTGAAACATTAACTGTTGCTAAAAGTGTATTTTTGGTTTGGATTGACATTGCTATTTACAGTTATTTATCGATATCGCCCGGGAATAACTCATCACAATATATTTTATTCCAAAGTAATTTCAGTTAGAAATGTACAAACCATAAACATCCAGGTATATTTTTCGCTTAAAGATTATTTTGATACATTAGAAAAAAAATCAGAATTAATCTAACTTAATTTTAAAGCATATAATAGTGTAGAGCTTTTATACTATTCTTCAAATAATTATGGTCACCTACGATATCAATATATGTGATTATATACTGATTATAGTATTGTATATACTTCTAAATATTGCAATGTTTAACTATCCGTGTCAAACATGATGGACTGAGTCCCGTAATTGTTAATTTATTTTAATACTTTTAAAATCTGCATTTCTACTGATCTATGTGGGAAATAAGCCAACATGGAAATAAAATGAAGATAAAATGTGTTGCCATATGTGGCGCAGTAAACGCTTGGGGGTAAAACGACGGCATTTACTCACTGCTGGACATTTAATTTGCTTCCTGATGTTCTGAAATAAAAAATAAGGTTATTGTTTGCACATCTGTACCTTGTGATGGTGTCATCTTTTTTACTTTAATCTTCTACTTAAAATTCCCATGGAGACCTCATTTTTAAAACAATGAGACACATTGTAGAAACAGTGGTGAATTTTCTATAGCCACAAAGAACAACGTTTTATAGACAGAGGCCTTTACCTTTGGATTTGTGCTAATAGCTCTTAGTTAATACTATTGAGATTTTCTTATAGCATTTTAAATTAAATGCACGTAAACGCTGGCATGGTTTTAAAATGGCATGGTTTCGCTTCATTTGAAGTGCTCCATATCCCGAGTTTATTTAATTCATGAAATGTTCTGTAGACAGATAGATTCATGTGGAAAAGAAAAATCTACCTAGCTCTAGAAAACGTAGTTGCGTTTATTGCGGTATCTTTTAGATACACAGAGTATTTTGTATGTCTCACAGGGGATACAATAATGATTAATAAAAAAAATTTGTGTTGCCCCCACCATAATATTACGAAAAAGAAAACAGTTTTCATCAGGAAGTTAAGTATACCTTTGGAAATGGTGGCTACATCTCTTACAACACATGTTTCATTACCAAACGCTTTAACTAATTTCCCCTATTTGAACAGCAGTAGATAAGAATCGTTTCTAGGATTAGGGTATTGGCAAATTTAAAATAACTATTTACAACGTAACTACTACTTTAAAATGTTACACTATACTAAATAGAATCTATCTTTGTACAAGCCTTTTAATACATTTAAAAATAAAATATATCACCAATAAAAGTCTCGTGTAAGTTTATCACAATTACTCTATTTATTATATACTCTTAATTCAATGCATGGTTATAGCTATGTTTATCGACCTTTTAATAAATTTAACAATAAACTATGACACAAATGAGTCTCGTGAAAGTTAATTACAATTAAATATTACTAAACACAGAAATTAATTAATGAAAAAAATATACTTATTGCTTCAAAATTATAGGATAGGCTATGAAAATTTGGCGTAAGAGAATTAGAGTATAAATCCCGTAAGAGCTTTCATATACATTTTAAGCTTGTAGTCGCAATATGGTAGGTAGACAAATAAATACTGAGTTGAATTGAACTGTGTGTTTTCAGTATAAATAATTATGAATGATAACAATAATGAAATGACGTTCCAATTGGTTACATAATATATTTTTACAAGTTAATGTTTAACACATAAATAGGCAGACAGTAATAATTTTTGTAAACGTTGAGTAATCCGTGGGAAAATCTTGGTTGATAAACATTTCATATTATGTAAAGTAAATAAATATAAAGAAATGCGACCATTTTATCTTGTTTAATCAACTATAATCCACTAACCGATTGGGGTTAAGAAATTTCTTGCTTTGGTGTTCTCTCCTTGAACTAACTGAAGTGTAAAGAGGTCCTCGTCCATATTCATGAATGCTTCCCGGTGTATTAACCACACGCCACGAGGATTTTAATCCTTTTAGACTTTCGGATAATTTCTCGTTCCCTTTCACTGAAAGTATTTACTGAAAATGAGTGTTAAAACGATGAGATGAGATTTGCTATGTGTGAGTTTGTGAGTATGTTATGGAAACTTAGTACGTTTATAATGTTAACCTTTAATATTTAGAATGTTATAAGTGAAATGTTAACTGGACCGCTCACAAAAATTATAACCGCTCTATTAATAACAGTATTTTTTAACAAACCAAATTTAATAAATAAGAACTTACTTGATTACTTAAAAAAATAATATTATACTACAGTGAATTCAATTTCGTATAACTCTTAGTTTATTCAAAATAATAATTTATTTTAAGACAGTCATAAAACAATGCCTATTTAATTAGGAACTCATATCATTGTACGAGTGTATATTTCAATCCTTCGTGATTAAAACAATTTTTGAACAGACATTATTTTAAAACTATTACATAAATACTTTAAAGCTGATAAAAAATAAAAAGATTTTAATACAAAATTTAAAAAAGGTTGGAGCATTTACCAAACAATACGTTATTGGAAGTATTATTGTATTGTATTATTCTAAGGCTAAGTACCTTAACAATTTCAAACTAATTCCAACACTTTATTTTTATAAAGTAAATTTAAATATGTTCATTGGCTGAGCGGAAGCGAAAACATGTAAACTCTCTTTGTGAATCCTCCGCCTTTCCACGTGATGTTTTGAAAATGAACATACCTTTGTATAGTATGACAAAAATTTTATGTTTACATTGTAAACATGAAATATAAAATAGATGTAACCAAAGTTATTGTGCCATAGAACATTAAATGTTGCAGATGTGAGTAAATTTTTGTAGAGTTCGGCCCCAATCAGCGGCTCTTGTCTGTTATGATTTATAATCTTTACTTGATAAATGGAGGTTATAAGTAATTGTTTATATAAACAGTATTTTTAATGTGAAAATAAAATTGCATTTTATGGCGATCTCAATGAAACATTGTTTAACCCTCCAACTGGCGGTCATTTTTTCCTGTAGTGGCGACATGTTTTCGAGCCTCGTGCAAGGGTTTTTAAAAAAATTTATTAAAAATATAGAAGTATATATTTTTGTGTTCAGAATTAAACATATAATAATATTAGTATTTAAATTTGGCCTTAAAAAAATGTTTACTAAAATTTTTTTTCCATGAAATTCAAAATTTACATTTTCTTTTTTTTTAATTTAGGGGGGGACCATACCTAGCAACCAAGTTATAGTAAGAAAACTATAAAAGTGAGATTACCATTTTGTGTCAAATTTATTCTAGTTTCAGAAACACATAAGCATTATACAAATTTATGAAACTATAATAACACTATATAACAAAAAGCAGCGATGCGCATAAATTGTGAAAATAGGGTGTATATGTAAGAGTTTGCTAATAAAAGTTTTACTAATACAGTTTTACTTCAATACATGTTATATTGCATATTTTATTACTCAGAATGAAGTAAACTATACAGCAGTAGTAAAATAAATTCAATAACTTTTTTTTGAAGAGTCGAAAAAAGTTTCATTTTGTCATTACTCAAAACTTTTGCGAAAAATGTTCAAACAGCAAAGTATAAAATGTGTTTCAAAGCTTGTATTATATCCAAATTTATAAATCTATGGTTTCCATCTGATGGGAAATTTTATGTAGTTTTAGAAAACCATAAACTGTGTCTAAATATATTACATATATTTTGATTCTACAACTACATGTATTACTAAAATAACAGTATATAGCCTAGGTGACTAACAATGACCCTGGAATGGTCCAAACAGTTATCATACATAACCAAAGAAATTACGGTAAATATATATTTGGTTGTGAAAATTGTTATTTCAGAACTAAAAGAATGCCTAAAATAACGTTTAGTGAGTGAAAAACAATAACAAACTACGTGAAATGAATTTTAGCCAAGTCATTTTGCCATAGCCTACACAGATTCGATAATTCATCAAACATATTTCAGTAAAAAGAAATGTATTTATTCTAAAATATATTTATTTGCACTACTGCAATATCTAACAACTCACCACACACTAAACACAACACTAAAACACAAATAAAACTTACTAATAAACACGACTCGGCAAATAAACAAATCAGACGGCATCGACAACATGGCGGTCACAATGAATTGCATCATCTTCTTTTACGTTCCAAACTACGAACTTGGTACGTTGCAACTACAATACAAAGAGGAATAAAACTATAGTATTCCTTAGGCTTTTTTTCCCGAATCCAATGGTGCATGAATCGAATCGATACGTTGACGGAATATACTATAATGAGTGATTATGCAAGAGAATGTTTGTTTATCAAAATTTTGACGAACAACAATCCACAATGGGTTAAGTTTATCAAAATTTTGATGAACAACAGTTGGAGGGTTAACCAAGCTTGCAAATCATCTAATGTTTACATAACAATAAAACAATTATATGTCATAAATAAAATTATGTCTATAACAACTTATTATTGAATATTTTACAAAATAAATACCTTATACTTGTGTGGCACCAAAAATGTATCCAATACCACCTTTAAGGTAAAAGAAAATGATAATTCAATCTTGAAAGCAACGTAAAAACCTAACTGGTTCTATACTAGAGGTATACCCATAGTCCACATGTACTTTTAAAGTAATAGTAGTAATAAAGTAATAAATTATGTCCACTTATATATATATATATATATATATATATATATATATATATATATATATATATATAAAGTGGTTGTATTTGGATCTAAATACATAGAGATTTAGACGATTATCCTCAGAGAAATATTAAACTGGTTTTCACGTAGCAGGTAATAGGCTTGCCCTTTTTCAAAATAGGTTACCTGTTATGAAATAGGTTTTTAGAAAGTACACAAACTGTATATAAGTCTATTTAAGTTATAAAAGTAATTGATATAAATATTTATAAAATTATTTTACGTACGACATGGTTAGGTATTATGCTACAAAAATTTAGATTAACACTTTTTCACTGATGAAGATCTTCCACGTGGACGCAGAGTGAACCGGAAAATAAAGATGATAGTCAAGAGGTTGACGTGGCTACTATGAAAAACCCTACAGTAATTAATGTTTCACATATGATCGCAAATAAGCACTTTCTAAACCATTATCCAGATTTTATGTTTTTTATAAAAATAAATCTACTGAAAATAATTCTTTTACTGTTTTTAACTATACCATCCACTTTAATTTTATAAATATATTGCACAATCACATTTTCAAGGTTTTTAATTCATGTGGATTTTAACGTTCCGTTCTTGATGGTATTGTGCACCACTATTTGTAATAACGAATAAACAACAGTAGAGTTGCTGTAATTAAGTTTATCAAAATATTCTAGGGTTAGACCCAATGATAATGAACTATAACTTCCAGTCCATGAGACAGGATCAAAGAGTACTGTACTGTTACTTTCCAATGTTCTGTCGCCCGCCTTCTTATGCCAGACTTGCGGCATGTTTATCTTTCTTTTTCGTAAATCGATAGAGATGGGCTTCTTCATGTATTGTTCATGTTATTTTTATCATAGTTAGAACTCTTATGTGTATGTTAACTTTTTTAATTGTGATGAAATTATACTCTGGAAGGTTGGAGTTAAAATGATTATAACTCCCATTAGAATGAATAATCGTACAATTATTTGACTAAAGTGTAAAGGTACATGTCACGTGTAAGGTCTAAATCACGTTGAATTCATAAAAATGTGTACTTAGGGTGTTGACTGCATGTGATACAGCATAAAATAGTTTTAAACCTAAGAAGAAAGCATAATACAGTTGAGAAATACGTTACACTAAATTTTCGTTATATAAATTTACTGAATAAAAAGACCAGGTTTTTATTCATTAATTTTTTTAACTTTTGTACGATGATTTCATTTTTATCTCATTCTTAATTTGTAGATATTTAACATCTCTTTTGTTTATTCTTAAAATCTGAGAATAGAGAACAGATTCATTGATAAAAACTGTACAAGGATGAACATTTTTAAAGGGGATATCTATAGGCTCTTGAATATTTACATCACAATGTAAGATTTTATCATCATCGTCGACGTTTACTGTAATTGTTTGCTCGTATTTTAATATTCTGAAATTTTAGAAACATCTTTACCTTAAAACCAGATATTATTATTTTGATTAAAATCAGTTAAATATCGTTTTTATTGATTTTGAGTTGGTTATTGAACTGTCTCCATTTATATGTGAAAACATTTAACTACAAAATATTAATTTTAGTATAACACATATGATTCATTGATAAAAATAGTATTTTTATTTATATGTTGTAATAGTGTATTCAAAAGACCAATTGTAATTTTTTTATAGTGATATTTGTAATATTTAGTAAGATTAATTTTTCCAGCTTAAAGTAACCGTCGTTTTACCTTCATTTTTAACAGATTTCTTTCAGAATCTTAAACAATTTGAAAGTTATTTTCTAATTGGAGCAAACTTTATTTCATTGGTGTTTTCACAAATTTTTCATTTTATAAGTAATATTTGTGAAGAAAGTAAACAAAATTTCAAATTCTTCGTAAGAATGTTCGGAATATTTTTCAAATCTTGGTTCAACAAAATTCCAGTACACTTTAATCAAATAGTATAGTAAAATCAAATCAAGTAGCATAAATTTTGGCGTTTTTATATTAGTGAAAAAGGTTATTTTTACTGGTGATTTTATTCGGATTTTGATAAGGACGGTTTAATTTTCAAATGAGTATTCATAAAATCTTTACAAATTATTTTACACTTTGAATGTTATCAGGGATTTTGTAAGAAAATGTTCTATTTCATGGAAGGTGTATCCTTTGTAATATCTTTATTTAAAACCATAATTGTTTGTTATATTTTTATAAATACATCCTTTACAATAAGGAGCATTTTTGCTAGCATTTGTCACACAATTTTTAGAATAAATATAGCTCAAACCCATGAAACAGTTACAATTCTCCTCTAAATTTAGAACTAGAGTAGAGTTTACTGAGGCTAACTTGAAAAGTTTCATTTTTTCTGAGTGATGCTCAAATATCTTTCTATTTAAATGAATAAATTTTAAAACAAAGAGATCATATTAAAAAAAAACTTAAAAAAACAAGAAAAGTCAACTAATCTTTTTCTAAATAAATAGCGAATTTATCTTCTGAAGACATTGAACAAATTGAAAAGATATTAATCAAAGAATTAAAAGAACAGGTCAGAATTGATGACAACAAAATATTCAAAAAAATGAATCTAGTAATGAATTTTGCAATACAATTTTGAGGGCAGAATTTAAATATTTTAAATAAAAATATGATGGATTTGGTTCCAGTTGTTCGACAATTTGCTTATATTTCTATATCAGAAATAGAAGATGAATTTATATTACTGAAACTAATATCCATTACGAAGTTTACACTTAGAACTGTTGAAGAATTTACAGTAGTTGATCCAATACGTTCTGGAACAGCAGATGTAATAATAGGTAAAATTGGTAAAACATTTTTTACTAGAGCAGAATGATTGTCAAATTTGGTTTGTATTGGCATAGACAAAAAGTTTTATGATAAGAAATTTACCAGTAAATTTGAAATATAAGACATAACTGTTTACGGTATAGAATACATAGGAACTCAAGGTTTAAGAAGATTGTTAATAGACAACAAAGTATCATAATTAAGTCAAAAAGTTAGTGTATTAGAAAAAATTACACTTAAAATTCCATCCATTTGTTAGGATTCTTCCTTGCATTTGAAGAAGCACGAAATATATTCAAGATCAATTAAGTCAGTGCAAGAGGTATTATTACAGGATACAAACTTGTAGAAGCAGTCAGCCGTAGTTTCTATGGTCGGGCACCATACGTTAAACATGACGTAGATAATGTATTGGTGGTCCATAAAAATTTGTATAAATTATTATCGTGTCTGAAAAACAATAGTGCATATTTGTATATTACATAATGTATAATGGTTTGAAACATTTTTGGTTAACCTTAGCTATTGAAACCGTTGGGGATATAAAGTAAATGATATAAGAACGGAAAGGGCTAGATCGGGTAACTGGGCTATAGGAAAATAAAACAGTTTTCTTAGTGCATATACCTAAAAATAGTCAGTAATTTTATTCAGTCCGGTGGCATCGTGCTACCCACACAACCCTTTTATTTTGTTCTTGTCAGAAACTTTTAAGATTATGACAGTTGGTAGAGATTTTCTTTGTTTGTCTCCTTATTATTGAGTTACTTGATTTGTTCTAGAGCTTATTTTCAAATTTTCTTATACATTTTTAACTTCGGCCTAATTGACGTCTTTCGCTTAATGGCCCACTCGTTTATAGGTTTTACTACATACAAACAGTAGTACAGTTGTGCATTGTGTTCTTACTGGATATTATATACTATAATTTTATCATAATTACATATTTCTTGAACCTGCAACAAAGTTTATTTTAAGTTTAAGATAAAATTGACATTTATTTTCAGCAGTCTATGTGATCAAGATTCGCTTACTCTAGCCAGCAAAGACATTTCTCTACCAAACGAACAACCCTTAGTAGTGGATTGTATTAACTACTAGTTCCCGCCGGCGCGGCTGTGTTACATTCAGCAATAGCTATATACCATTCATACCAATATTTGGAATTCCCCGTTGACATTGTGTCACTCTTGACGGCCCGGCGGACGATGATCTGTGTATCATGACTTCTTGCCTCTCCAATCTGTATGTGCCAAAGATATAGAGGTAGTTTGTTAAATACATTATGAATTTAAATATAAAATAATTTTTTTCATATCCTGAGCTTCAGGTTATATAGACTTTGTCTAAAATGGTTATACACAGTGAAAATGAACTAGCAATATTTATGATTACGCCATTATAAGAGTGAATACAGTGTTATCATTACGTACATGGAACTTAGTTTCTTCAAATATTTTATTATTTAACACACTTTACATAGAAATAAACCTTACTAACGATTATATACTAGACGGTTTACGTAAACTTATAGGGGATTTAAGAAAAATTGTTTAACTGAAGAACTGTCACATAAATGACTTAACCATTTCTCACAGTAGGTTTACAGGGTTGTTTAATTATTTTGTATGGCGTGTGTTTATTTCGTGTAATCAAAAACTGTAAGATGCTTACTTAATATTACATTCTATAAATATATGAAGGTTTAAAAATATTTTCATTGAAATACAAATCTTTTGTTGGGCTGTATAACAGGTCACATTTTACCCTAAATTGATTTGTTATTTATTTCATTACAGAAAATAGACTTATTGGGTACCATAAGATAATGAAACTTACTGATAGTATAAATTTACGAAAATAGTGGCTACATTATGCATGGTAGAAAACTCTTAGGAAGAATTTTTATTTATTAAAATAATACAAAATTTTATTTTTTAACTTTTAAACACATTTATAAATACAGTTTTATAATCATAATATATTTTAATTATGCATTTTATTATCATTATGGTTTTGTAATGAAACTTTTACGTTTATATTTAGTAAATGTGTGTGGATAGGCCGGACAATATTTAAATAAAAAATCCGAAACAAAAATTATGATTGAATCTATGGGATGGCTGCTTGATTTATGATACGTTTTATTGTTTATGTTACAACTATAAAGCCTATTAAGAGAAAAAATGCAGATATGGAACGTCTACTGAACAAAACGAGATTTTTATTACGTAGACTAGAAGACATAGAAATAATCTCCAGTAATCTACCGAACTTCTCTAATTGAATTGCTGCAACGTTCAGCTCATAATACTCCAAGATTATGACTGCCAATATAACCCCTGGATTCTTAAATGCCCTTTTCTTTATTAAAACCAGCCTTTCTCCGAATCAATTACTTCTCATACTAACACTAATCTTAAACTAATTGTTTCGTGTTTATAAACAATGAGGTAGTAAAAACATTAAATGTATGGGTGTAAACTTTATTATGATTACATTTTTGACTCGTGAATTCTTATTTTGTAAATAAAAAGAGCTTAAAATTGGATTCCTAAGTGCTAATCAAGAAACTGTTGAACCAATTCGGACAGATCTTTAGTTTAATGTTAAAGTGGTAGTTAATCAAATGTTAGCAATAAATTATGATATTTTTGAACACACTGAATAACTTTATATAACTTGCAATACATATCAATGTTTCAATAAGACTGGTGTATTACTTAAAATATTTATGAAATATAAAGTTATTTTTTAGAACTTTATGAAGTAAATTCATGTGTTATCCAAATAATATAAAACAGAAACGACACCGAAGTATTTCCACACGTTGGAGTGTATATTAAACCCCAATAAAAGAAAGATATAACCATTCCTTATAACGACCCATCAATATTAAATCTTTAAATATAAATAGATAAAATTGTATTAATTTCCAAACAGTGTAATATAATACAAAATTAAAGTTAAATCAAAGAAAAACATATTATTGAATGTTAAACTACATTATTACAACATCTAATATTGAGTTAGATATGATTATTTGATTATATTCAATTAGACCAATTATTTTTACCTTAATTAATAATGCCTAAGTGAGCTCTCTTTCATACGTAGGGACATATCATTATGAGTAGCACTTAGTAGCCTATATAATGCTCCTTAAAGTGAGGAGTAAAATGTATAACGCATTTACACAAGCAGAAATATACCAGCATACAAAACATTACTACACGTTTTTTACAAAACACCTTTACAGAACAGAAATAAGAAATATGTTATGAAGTAATATAATTCACTATAAACTAAATGTAAACAAATAGACCGTAGGATGTTAAATTAACATAAAGAGATTGCACTGTAACATAAGACCTCGTACAAAGCGTTGCTATCGTTTTATAAGACCTCAAGCCTGAAAATATTTAATAAAAACAGTAAAATAAATATCCTTTTGCGGTATTTATTTTCGGCAAATGCAATTCAGATCTTGCAAGCCTTTTATGTATATAGCACATCTATACATTAATTTTTTTACTACACGATATCAACCACATGATATTCAGGAATAGAACATATAGTCAAACATACGCTTTGTAGTATTACAATGGATTGAATGTAACATATGTCTCAATTTATACAACTCAATCAATGTTGTGGTATTTGTATATTCTGTATTCAATTTTATATTTTGTGTTGTTAGTTTAAGAGCTATTTAAAATGTAATTTGATTTTCAGCGTTAAAAATATTTCTATTATTATTGTATTATAAATACGCTGTTTAAGAGATATAAATAGTTTTAGTTCGTTTATTTACTTATCCTACCTGGACTTTGGCGATAGTCCACAATACAACATTTTATGTATTATAAACTGCAATTTTGCTAAATAAAAACATCCGGTGGAAAAGTACTTGTTTCTTCTGAATTTTATTAAGACCTTTAAGCCGAACTTGAATTGTACGTTAATTTAGTGTTACTATGTATATGTATATATATATATATATATATATATATATATATATATATATGTATGTATTTATCTAAACATACATATTCATGCATAAATTAATTTTCAAGTAGTCAGAAGTTGCCAGCGTACTCAATGTTACAGAATAAAATGTCATAATATAAAACGTGAATTGATGGTAACTACTTCGTTGTTGCTTGGAGAAGCCTTTGATGGTGATGAGGGTCGGCATAAACTCTTATGGTCATGTCAGGACATTTGAGGCCCGTGTTAAGCGTGTTGCAGGGAAAAAATGTAAATAGTAGAATATGAAACAAATTAAACAGGTTTATTCTAGAAACTTTCAGAACAACAAGGCCAACTGTTTACACCGTGATTTTAATAATCATTTATAAAATATCAGGAACGATGATAAAATTAATTTTAATTATGGTTTTACATGTAATCAATATACTTCCAGCAAAGCAATAAGATGCTTAACAGTCAAGATGCTTACAGTATTGCAACAGATGCAATACGTAAATCCCAGTCAATCTAGAGCAAATAACTTTATCTCCCAAAACTATGAGAGCTATCTAGTATTTTCCACAGAGTTTCATTCTATTGTATTTAATCCTATCAAACGATTTAGGGATCGTACACTTTGATTCTTTTAATCAATCTAACAAGCGCTTAAAACGGGTTAATAATTTAAACTTGCTTAGAATAACATAGAAATTAAACTCAGGCTAGATAACAAATAATGTTTTATTACAAAAATTTGATCAAAGATATACATAATATATGATTTACATTTTTATATTTTTTTATATCGGTCGTATTGACTATTTTGGCCCTCAGTAACTTTTCAGTCGTACGTAAGTTATATATTTTATTTATCGGACGAAATAGCAAACAACCACTATAGCACTTGAAAAATCTTAGACAATAATTATTAAATTGAAAGGGTATGTTCGGCTCTTTTTCGATGTTTTTAATCGAAAGTGGTTTTTGTTGGTATATATTTTCTAGATCGGGTCACAAGTCCAACTACCTATGGCACTTGAAATATTTTAGATTGAAAATAATCTAAACAGACATAAGTTGAAATTTTTTTACCAAATTAGGTTATCGAAACTTATGTGTTTTTATTTATTCATACAATGAAACTTAAAATAGAGCCAGTCAAATTTGTATTTAAGTTCAGCATCTATGAACCATGGATACTGAAATACTATATATCTGATAAATTTACTCGCATACAAAAATATAGAGATCCATCAGATTATAACATAAATGGTTTCAGTAAGAAAGCTATGCTCTTCGGTTTTGAAAATTAAGCCGCGGGAAACTGCTAGTTACTTAATATAGGGGAAACATCTGACTCTCTTCAGGGCCTATAAAATAAGAGTAACGCTATATAAAGACGCTTTAAATATTGGATTTGTCTGTATGTAATTAATGGCCTCTCCCCACACAATTTCGTAGATTTTGTTCTTGTATGAGCTCTTCTGGTTCGAGTGATTTATATTTGTAACGCCCATGTTGAATTTCCCTTGTTACTACGATCAAGAAAATACGCTATAAGTGTATATTTCTGGCCTTAGAAATTTATTTAATTCTTTAATTTTTTGTTGCATTTTGTTACTCCTTGTTTGCGGATCAAGTATATATATAATTTATAATAAGTTATATTTTTAGTAAATGTGACATAATGGCTTTGTCTTTTATATCTAATACTAAATATTTGCTAAAAATCTACGGTCAAAAGCACAATAACAATCACAATATTTACGAGTTTATTTCTTTATAAACTGAAATATTTTAGAGCTAGAACTGGTACATTAGTTCTAAAGCACAGTCCAGCAAACTTTGATCTAGCATAGTTCTAGCAGACTGGTACAAAGGGGACTCCCTGAAATAAAAACCCTGAAATTAGAATGCACTTACAGGTAAATATTTAGGAAGTCTATATCATGTTCATCTTTCATACTCTGCCACTCTCCGAGACTAGAGGTGGCGTCGCATTATATATTAAAGATAGCATTCCCTTTTGAAAGCTATATCCCTGTTAAGGAACTCAGGTTTCAAAACTCTATGTGCTGTTCTGAGGATTAAGGGGGGCAAAATTTTGGTTAATACGTCGTATATAAGCTTCGGAGTCAATTTCTAACCATCTTTATGTTTTTAGGACATTTTATAATGCAGATGAGTACTTATCTAATCGTTGAAATATAAAAATGGCGTAAAAACTAAAAGTTATTCCTTAGAGAATTTACACCCCATAAATGTTAAAAAATTAAAAATAGTTATTAAAATAAAGAAACGTATTGTTGTGCTGTCATAAATCAAAATTTACACAGAATAATGCTGCTAAATAGATTTTTTTAATGGTTACTACTTTATAAGGAGACAAGAAAGAAAAGTAATGAACAAGGTGTTAATGTTTAATGTTTTTTTCGTGGAAATTTGCCATTTTAATCAAATTGTAATTTTATTGTAAGAAAGGTTTGTTTCAAACTATTGCTTTCAGTCCTATTTTAATATGATATGGAATGAAAATGATACATTTAAAGGGGGTCTAGAAAAAGGTATCACAAACGTCTGTGACTAATAATATTCATAATTTATTTCTATATTATTATTATTTAATCAAATGAATTACAATAAAGCGCACATATTATAACCAACTCGTAAATTTATTATTTATAACTTGAGGCAGTAGCTGAGCCAACTCTGCTTTTAAGAGTATCAACCATTGTTGGGTGTAAAAAATCTAAGATGAAAAACAAAATTTATATTATTTGTTGAAATTACTGTTAAGTTAAAAATAATTTGTCCCCATCATAACAAAGTAAATGTGAACTGTCCATATTTTTTGAGTTCTTCGCAGGTATATGTTAGTTTAAGTCAGGATGCCGAGATCTCCATATCATAAAGGGTGCTGACTCAGCGCGAGCAGTGCTGATGTTAAAAAAGTGTACGTTCAGCTGATTGTGTGCACATAAACCTTCGTCCGCTTAGTAAAAACTTCATTACTTATCTTTACATCACACTATATGAATATTATAACAAACAAAAATACTTATTAAACCAAAAATATAACCACGTTATAAGTTGTAATACAAGTTATATTATGAAGAATTAGTTAAAATTTAGTTTAGTGAGAAATTATTATGCTAAATGTTACGCTTATGAAATAAAACCTGTAGAAATGTGACTGAACTTACAGGTAAATATTTATGAACTCTATATCATGTTCATCTTTCATACTCTGCCACTAGGTGGGCTAGAGGTGGCGTCGCGTTATATATTAAAGATAGTATTCCTCATGAACGCTATCTCCCAATTACGGAACTCGGGTATCGAAACTCTATGTGCTGTTCTGAGGATTAAGGGGGGCAAATGTTGGGTTAATTGTCGCATATAGGCTTGTGAAATCATGTAGATTGGATATCACAGATATGTAATGAGGTAAAGAACTTACGCTCACCTTGAAAGGATCAAATGTAATCAAATTAACGAGCACATCAGAGTCACTGCTAGTAGTGCACTGTAATTCCTTGTGGCACTAACACAGACCTTTCAGTGAGTGGAAAGTGGGTGTAATATTTTCAGTTTTTCGAGCGTAGCCACTCATTCCAGTCTGCTGTCTGACTCAGAATTTGCAGCCAGTCTTTAAAGCTGGATCACATGCAATCTCTGAACTTGTCAACGTTTAGTTATTGTGATCTAGGTTACGGAAACAATTCCTCAATGGAGAAACAATCTGAATTGACCTTTATGTTCTGATTCAATTGGTAAAACAGTCACTATATTTTATAATAATAATAACTAATCATTGGTTTGATATTGCCCATCAAAATACTAAGAGTTATTGTCTACAAATGCAATTCAACATAACCAAAATAATTTCCAATATTGTTTTAAACCTTTATTTTTCGTTTAAAATCAATTCCTGAATGTTAATGCATGTCCTGAATCTAATAAAAAAGAGAAATTGCATGTGAACTAATTTTAAAATCTAGGTAACTAAATGATCTAATTATAATATCAACTATTCCTTCTTTAATTTCTTTGTCAAAATAAATATTCGACCTAACAAGAGATGAAAAATTTGTTGCTTATTATATTCATTTGTTTGTTATTATAATTGATTAAATATGTTGGGAAGATTGGTTTTGGAAAAAAAATTCATTAATGTTTCTGTTCTGTAGTAAATTTAACCTGACAGCCAAATTATAAATAGTCCTATATAATTGTTTGGAACAAAAGATCAAAAACTAAAACCCTATTATCGAAAATATAATTAACCCCAATCAGAAGTACGCACACAAACACAAAAACTGAAATTAGATCTCTGATATCTTAATCATGAATACCAAAAATGTGTACCTACATCCGTTTAAAAATATCATAAGACTCGATCTTATTAACACCATAGGTGATTTCAATAAAAAAGCTAGACACTTCCCCTTTAGGGTTCGTCGACATCAGTCTAAACAGCTCCAGTGTTAACTGACATTTTTGGAGGTATTACATTAAATACACGGAATGTTACATTTAAATTTGATTTAATGTTTCCGTGTTTACTTGTCTTACTGCTTAATTTCAAGGTCTCAAAACACTGTTCTCCAAATCCATAAGTCTAACTATTCTGATATGGAACAGGAGTATGAACTATATTACAGTTTCCATTTCTTATTCCACGAGTGATTTGTAAGCCCTCTCTGTTCAAACTGGATAGTTATATATTTTTGGGTCCACATATTGGAACACAAAATAGTGTCGATGGCCGAACGGTCTAAGTCGTTGGAATTTGAGTCTGAATCAGAGATAGCGCATGTTCGAATCCTGTCTGTGACCGTTGCACTTTTTGTCAGTACGATCGACCTAGTACTGTATCGACTCTCCCTCTTATAATGCTTGATAAGAACCTCGCACCGGCCAGTGGCCCATGAGGACGGACAGAATAAGGCTTAAAAGGAGATCGGCCTCTCCTTAAAAAAAAAAATCAAAAAAACAAAAGGACATCAAAATATTAGAAGTATGTATTAATTCTCTATAATAGCGGGCATTTGTTTAAGTGAATGTTAGAAAAGAATACAGACTCAAAATTGTGTGGAGAATATAAGAAAAATGAAAAGATAGAGCAGTCACCGGTTTCGTTCAAAAACCTTTTAATCCTTTAGAAAGTAATTGAAGCAGGTAAACATGTAAGTGAGAGAAATAATATCCATTATATGTGAGTTAAACCCGATAAGTTTCATGGTAAAACAATAATATTAAATTATGATATCATAACAAATGCAGAAGTTATATTGTTTGTCATATAATTTTATAAAATTACATTTATGTAATCCATCGATTTGCTGTAATGCAGTGCGTTTGTCAGTTTCTAAAGCTGTAAACCAGCTATACAATTGCCAGCAGAGGTCAAACATTTCCATCTCAAAGCACACGCTATGCAAACCAAAAGAAAGATAACGATGTCAGGGAATTCAGCTGATGCAAAGCAATTTCATGGACAAGAATACATCAGTTACCGTCACGTTGGGCACAGGGCCGCAAAAGCCGACATGAAACGACACTGTCTGATGCTCTTCTTTAACTTTAGGAAATAAAGAATTACCCCAGATACGTATGTGCTTTACTTTATTAAAATTTGTATTACTCACTTTTCGACATAAAGTTGATATTACTATTTTTAAATGTGTTGTGTTAAATCTTTATTAGAGCTATTTTAAATTAACATATTGCTATTTATATATTACCTTATAATAAATAACATGCACGATTTACTTCCAATTCTCTGTAAACACGATTATGGAAAATATTTCTTTCCCTAAAATTTTTTTAAAGAGCAGAATAATTTTTTGTGTTGAAACTGACATCCTCTTTAATATCAAACTTTGTAACAAGTCTGAACATTCCTACAAAAATATATTAATGTTAAATGCCAGTTTATTGAGATCTTTTATTTATATTGTTCATCATTGTGAAGGAGGTTCTATAACTTATTATTGAGCATAACGTTAAATATTTGTGCCAATTTGTGCTACATAATTAAAATATAAAAAATACAGTTTATTTAAAACTAAAAAGTTATTGTATGAATATTTATTATATTTTTAATCAAACGTCTCCTGTAATTATAGGACAAAAATTCAGGACGAAAAAGTTTTTCGTGTTTAATATCATTTTTAAAAGGTAAACTGTATATATTCATTATGTCTTTTATGCCGTTAGTCCCTAGCCTTCTCCCATAGAGGGCTTCTTAACGCTAATTTCTCCTGGTAAAATGTAATATCCTTAAGTATTTTATTTGTTTAAATTAGACGCGTGCGCTACCGTCATCATTCTTACTTTATGTAGAGAAAATAAATTAATAATTACAATTTTAAATTTAAAGAAGGTTTATCGCAAATAACTTCGCATGGCTTTTAAATCTTTGAATAGACATACCGAATAAATAAATGGATTCAGTACAAAAGAATATTAGATTTATTCTTTAATTTGTAACTAATTTTTACTAGCTCACTAAAACGTTTAAAATTTAAATAAACGTTAAAAAATTAAAGTGAAAATAAAACATTTGTTTCTTACTCTACAAATGACTCAATTCGTGCACATACAAACACGAAGTTCATTTATCTACAAATAATATCAGATAGAAAGTACACGAAGATGTGTATATAGCGTGTTTCAAAAGAAAGACGTATCAGATATTGAAAATCAGTATTGAAAATTCAAAGCTAATAAAAGAGATGTTGAAACAGAGAAGTGCTTTTATTGTCCTGGAAAATATTGTTACGTTATATTTTATTTGACTGCTATGGCCAGTAGCACGTATGTTACCAATTTTATATATTTGTGATTTAATAATTCCAACTTTAGGTTTGTATGGATTTTAAATTCTCGTATTATAGAATTAAAGTTAATTTATATATTAAAAACATAAAACAAACAAGTGGCAATCACTAATCCTCAATTTTGCAACTTTCTAAAATTTATATATTTACAGTCTAAAAAATGTTTTACTGTATATAACGAACAAAAGTTATGTAACTTCCATAAACAACTTTTTAAGATGGTAATAAATCGTGATATCTATTACGATAATTAGTTATATAAATAGTTTATAATACTTAGTTATACTATATAATGCTATTTATAATAAATAGTATATTACATTATATTTAGATTTTTAATTAATTGACTTAAAATATTGATAATAACATTCCCATATAGTTAAAATATAAAACTTAAATATTTTCCTAAAAGTTCTTTATAGTTTTCTAAGTGAATGTAAGTTACAAGTTTCTTCAGCGTACTGTTGTCACTCTACCTTGGTTTTATTATTGTATTTACAGTATGAAACTACAATACTCCAATATAGCATACCTATAATATAATTATTTAAGTTTTAAATTATTTTAAGCCTATATTTTGCGCAAAAATATGTATTGTATAAGATTTAAAACTCAGTTTCTTTAAATGAAAATATAATTTTATTGTTTTATTAATTTGGTTTATATTTTTATTGTTTATTTATAATACTCAATATAGATAGTTCTTTCACTGACAATATAGAAAATTAAGTAGAATCTTGTGACTACTCCTCATTGGCTGAGAAAATTAAAAAACCCCTCTACATTGTAAAGACATAACTTGATCGGTACGGTGTCGCTGTTCACTTCACCTCCGCCGGCTTTCCAAAATATGAATAAGTCTCTGGTGGCTGTTTTAAGTACAATTACATGTCGCTTAAAACAATAAATTAATGATCGTACTCATCATAAAGACAATCAATAATTTAACTTTGTGAACTTTGTGTGTGTCACGCAAGATGAGGGCAGTTTCTAGAACTCCCTTGATCCGCGTTGAATATAATTTGAAGACTTCGTTTTTGTGACCCTGGACAGACGTGGGTTCCCGGGTCATTATTATTTTTTTGATTACAATTTAGTTGAAAAGCTCACTGTGTTTAAATATTGCTAAAGCATTTTAATCTATTGAGTCTGTAGCATTTTGATCTATCCTTGGACCTGTACTGTTCTTAGTTCATGTGAACCATCTTGGACTATCAATTCAGAATGGAAAGATAGTCCAATATGCAGATGACACGAGTCTCTGCGTTAGAGCAAAATCAAATACCGCTCTGGAAATAGAAAATTTTTTTGAACTGAATTCTTGTATTCAGTAATTCTCGGACTTAAATCTTAAAACAAATAATACCAAAACGAATTATATAAGTTTTTGTCTCCGTCAACAAGTTAAAGAAATTCGACCCATTGTCATGGTAGAGGACATCCTTTTAGAGGAAATGGAATCCACTCAATTTCTAGGAATATATCTCGATAGAGGATTAACTTGGACCGATCATGTTGAGCATGTATGTGCAAGGGTTGCTTCAGGCGTTTTTGCCCTGAGGAATTTGGCACAGGTTTGCTCTTTTGACGTTCTAAAGATGGCCTATTTTTGCCTTTTATATCATCATTTGACCTACGGCATACGCCTTTGGGGTGGATGTGCCAGGATCAGATTTAACAGAGTTTTCAGGCTTCAGAAAAAATTCATCAGAATCATGTGCAAATTGAATCCTAGAGAGTCGTGCCGCGATGCTTTCAGTGAGCATGGTTTACTGATTTTACCCTGCCTCTATATCTTGGATGTAGCTTTGTATTTCCGATTCCGATGTGAGTTAGTGCGTGGCAGGGACGTCCACAGGTATGATACTAGAGGTGGGGACAGCTACAGGATGCAACATCATAGAACACTGGCATCCGAACAACTTCCTTCACAAGCTGGTGTCAGATTAATTAATAATCTCCCTGAGAGCATAAAAAAATGTCAACAACCCAACCCTGCATAAAGCTCGATTAAAGGACCTTTTAGTGTCTGAAGTGTTTTACTCTGTAGATGAGTTCATGTTACGCCGCTGGGACCACTAAATTTTCGTAACTTAGTACCGATACTGAAGCCATGTATGAATGAGAGGGAGAATGTAATTTAATGTATGTATGCGAGTAGTGAATGATTCTTAGAATAGCAAATTTCAGGATTTTTAGCTTTATTTATTGACGGTTGCAAATACAATGTAACATTGTTTGAAAGCAATAAAAATATGATTGATTGATTGGGACTACAAAGAAACACAAAAATATTTGATTTTCATAAACTTACTCACTAATCTGGATTGCGTCCTATGTAATAAATTCCTAAATTTGGTTCGAGAGGTTAATGATATTTTTAATAAAACATTTTACATAGCAAAATAACTGTGAGTTAATTGTAAAAGTATATATAATAACTTTTTGTTTATATTTACACTGACTGTCTGCAATATGGTCTAGTAAATAAAATGTTATATTTCATCATTGTTCATCCGCCATAATTAAAACGAATATTTAATTTATTTTTATTTTTACTAATATATTATATTACCTGAAGTTGTCTCTACATATATTTATCTAAAACACTATATACGTTCATTTGTGAAAATTCAAGACTCGAACCCTAGACTTCTGAATTTTGCCACATTCTGCACTTAAAATTTCTTAATTATATTTTAAACTGTTCTAAAGTATAGGTTGTGTTTTTAAATTTGTTATCTTACAAATGATGTGAGTCCGGAATCAGACCTGCGTTAGAATACACCTGCGTGATTTTGTCTGCATTAATATGGTAATCCACAAGAACGGTTTGAATACATTCGAAAGACAAGGATCAAATTTGGTTTATTGGATAGTAAGGCATAGCAGGAAGTTGGCATTTTCAGTCTCCTCCCTAGAGTAGAATTAAATTATTAAGCAACAAGTAAACGCTTTATTAAATAGAATTCTCACATAAATACTGGAATGTTTTCTTTAAGTACTATAAATAATGTATTTCTGAGAGTGTTTTAGATAAACCAAAATAAAATAATGATAAAATAATGTATTATTTCTGAGGTATTATAAGTAAAACAGACATAAGTAACGAGTTATAGAGGCCAGGATAGATACACATTCTTCCCTACCGGACCCTTATTTACTACAATGACGGCTTTATTTCCACTAAAGACCGCAGTAATGAAGACAATCATTAACTGAGTGCTTTTAAACTATTCATTACAAACTATTAATAGTAAAATGAGGTATCCAATGAACACATTAGTGTTTGATAGTTTAACAACATACGGCCCACTATAGTGGAGACTACTTATTTATTCTGGAAACCAATTTGAGAGTCATGATGCAGGTAATTGTTTCTCCATTATCGAAATTAATCTTGTTATGAACCATGCTATAATAATTAGATACACAGTAATGGACAGGAATAAACAGCCAGTTGAAGCAACATTATTATCTACTACATAAATAATTCAACTAATTTAAATAAATATGTAATAGTACTTATAACGTATTATTAATTTATTTAATTTGCTCTTCATCAACAGTTAATTGAGCAACACAAGCTAATAAATAACCTCATTATTACATGCATTATTTCCTTAAAACTATTTATTATTATATGTTTGTAAATGTATCAATATGGGTCGTAAAATAAACGCATACTATTTTAAATAATTAAGTTCATAAATTTCGGAGAGTATTTTAAAAGAGATAATTACTTATTAAAAATACTTTTAGAACTAAAGATTTTTATCCTAACTATAAACAAAAACAATATTTTTATGTAACAAAATAATTTTCTTGGTACTGATAATTTGAGGCATTACATTTTTGTCGAATATTTTAAACACTTTTAATAGTAAATATAATTTTTTGCGATAGACAATACATCTTACAATAATTAGGTATGTGCGTGCGTGCGTGCGTGGGTGAGTGTGGTGTTTAATTTTGTGTGTTTTACCAACGGAATACTAACAGCATCATAACGCAATTGCACTGAATTTCTTGAGGTATTTTAGGTATACCTTAACTAATAATAACAACATATATTGCATGTTCTTTACAGGCTTCTCTTATATACCTAATATCAACTTTAGTTGTATTTGTTGACATTATCGATGACTGTTAGAGAGGTATACAATTTCATCACATTTAAAGAGTGCCATGTAAGTTTTCCTGAAGATTTTTGTTTTCATGCTAGGTAATTTAATAACTGTGAATATTTTAAGTTTGAATAGCCGTCATGTTGAAACGAAAAGCTATACGAAGCTTGCCAACAAACGTACCCGAGATATGAATAACAAAGATTTTTCTACCGAGTCTAAACTTATGTAGGCCTTTTGGTTCAATTAGACTTTTCCACTAGCCGCGTTATATACATATTTCAATAAACCTGTTAGGACATTTCATAAATATTTACTTATTTTAATTTTTCATTATTAATATTTGTTTATTAATATTGTCGATAAGTGCATAAAGCTATCAGACTTTTCAAGGACTAATAAATTCCATAATATACGCGAAATGTTTACTATCTTACTATTTCAGCAATCTGCTAAATGATTTTCAACTTTGTCCCTGATAATTTAAACAGTTTGAAAAGTATTGCAAATCAATTCTGTTTTACAATGAATACTAACTATAAAAAAGGACGTAGCTAGGCTAGCTTGTGTTATTTTTTCTTTATTTCTTGTACAAATGTCACTTACAAATTTCTTATCTCAATGAATACTGGACCAGCCTAGCTTTGAGAGTTCATCCGATTCTGATTGTTTAATTCCATTATTTTAGTTACTATATACTGAAAAAACTAGAAAATTCTATATAAAAAAACTAACCACGTGGATGTTTGGTAACTCCAGTTATAAAGTTTACTGTTACAAAAATTAAAATGTGGACATTTACTTGACACATTAGCTCCTTTATATTAAACATCCGGATGTTTGGTCCTTCTGTATTTTTCTGTTGCATTCGTGGCAAGTTTGTTGAAAAAAACCACTAATGTTTCAAGAAAAAGCAATACCCAATATTTTAGATAACATACGTCTTATGTAAGCAATTGTGTTGCAAAATTATATGCTATAACTGTATTCAATATAAAATATTAAAGTATCAATAATGTAGTATAGTTGGATAATTCATTCTATTCTATTTAAAGCAAAATACAACCATTTCAAATATTTTTCCAATTTTAAATTGTTATGAGATGGGAAAATCAGTGTTTTGTTGTTTTTGGCTTACATTTTTATCAATTCAGCTTTACAATTATTATTGATCATAGCCAGTAGTGAAGATTCATACATAATTAGCCCCAGATTATTGTATATTTCGCTCTAGGAATAGTATACCGAAAACGGATGAAACCGTTTTAAACGTCCAAAATAAGAGGAAGCAGCGTCACTTAATATGTTAAGATAATAACTGTGTTTCCAATGTTTAAAAAAATTAGAAATGCAATATTTAGAACATTGTTATAATGTAGAACAACGTCCTAGGAGTAAAAATAATTTCTTATTCTTCCCATGATTGCTCACAGTACTGCAGGTTAAGCTTAAAGTAAACACGAGCTATACTTTCCCATCACTATAATAAATGTGTTGATTTGTTACTTAAGTTTGTATACACAAATTTACTAGAATTAAACAAAGTTGTTAGATGATCGAAAAAATATTTTTGTGTTGCTTTTGTAAAAAGTAGATAATCCATTATTGTTTTTTTGTTCTAATGTGCAATTTAGAAAGAAGAGGTGGAGATAAAGGACACAGCCAAATGAGAAATGAGCGGAACAAAAGCAAGGGTTCTTGTGAGTATTAGCGTTCGCCAGGTAATTAAGACATCCAGCTTCAAATCCCCATGAAGTCTCCTAACGTACTACAAGGAAACCTTGAATAATTTGTTGAATTACAAAAATAAACCATTATTATAAATACTAAAAATAACAATTTCATTGATTTTAACTTGTTATAAATCTAAACGTTAAGTAATACAGTAGTGTATATTTGTGGAGGATAATTATATCCCTAAAATATTCTTGTCACTTATTTTGTTTCATAAAACTTTTGAAGCACACTTGTATAGGCAGATCATACGTAAAAAGCAATTAAACATTATAATTGCTGATTTAGGTATAACGTTCAGGGTTAACAAAGCTTAGGGAGTTTCAAAATGTCCTTAACTGGAAGGAAAACTGAACGAAACCGCTATTAACAGCAAAAAATAACAAAATTAATCATGCATTACTTTAAATGGAATATTTACGTCAGTATTTAGTGGTTATTTTCATACGTACTTTAATATACTAAATCCTTGGATAACATAAGTAAGTTCTTCAAACCTGTATTTTACAGTTATAATAAGTAGCAAAGTAAATGTTCCTAAATAAAACAGCATTTCTACATTTTTGAAATATCTCTGTAAAGTTTTGTTAGGAACGCTATGGATATTACGGAAAATTGACATCGTCGCCGTAACAATGTATCACTAACCATAGCAAATTTTCCTCATATTCATTTAATATTTTCAAACCAAGACTGTACTTTCAAAAGTAACAGAGGTTCATTTGTTTCAATTTCCAAAAATAATCTGAAACATTTATTGATCTTCAAAGCGGTTAAATGTTGCACCATAACACATTTTATTGTGTGTATCATTGTATTGAAGGATTCTGTATACTCTCCTCAGTAATGAATCGGTATGTTCATCTTACAAATTGAAAATCTGTCTAGAATAATGCAATAATTTTGATCGCTTTCATAAAATATCCATTCATTAACCGTAATGGAATTTCTATAAACCCTTAAAAATCAAAACATGAGGTAGTAACAACTTCTATGATTTGAACAACGACTATACTACCTGTAGGGCAGAACCTTCTCAAACTTGGACCACAGTATCATGGCATGGGAGTAAACTTCCACACCAGGCACGCCCCATAACCTATCAGTTACAGTAATATACCCATTAAACAATACGTGTTCAATACGTAAAAAAACACAACTTTTCATATTAATTGAACTTTCAATGAAAATAGTAATGCTTATTCTTTTAATGAATAATCAAGCGTATGATATTTAATAGTATTAAGAATTCTCTTACACAACATGAGAAAAAAGGTTTATAAATGTATGTTAATAAATTATCCTCAAATTGCTTAAGGTATAAGGTTACCACCATATTTTTACTATATAATTAGATTACAGTAATCTAATTAAAACACAACGTAGCCCAGAGTGGTTGAAATCAATTAAAAATAAAGGTGGTTCACTCATGTTGATGCTATGATGCGTATACTTCTAAAATCTGAGTATGGCTTGTTACCTGTAAATATTATTCTTCCTTCTGTAGGATATGAGGAAATATTTGCTTCATCTAATCATAATCCTTATCTTTCGTGGCTTTAGAGGTAACAAAAAATTTTGTATGAGTTGGATAAAAGAATTTGGGCCATTTCTAACCGAATAATGAAAACATCTAGTGCGTTTTTCTAAACGGTAGTGCGTTTAACATGTTAATATAAAGGTAAGCTAGTTTTGGTTACAATCTCTAACGGTTTTGATCTCCTTTGATCTCCGAAGGTTATTGTAGGTTCTCCCTCATGTTCATGCTTCATAAGTCTTAACGCTAAGAGATAATCCGTCTACTTCAACTATCACCCTCCATAGTGAACTACACCAATTTATTTCGCTGCCACACTATCTACATATGTGCCTCGTAATATGCCGTTCCTTTATATCCACTGGGTTGACTACCTTCTATACGTAGTGAATAATATATTGTAAAAACCAGCTAGAAGGTAACCCTTATGAAGATAACACATTATTTATGAATAATTTCTTGTATACAACGAAATATATAACAGGGTGGTTACGATAATTTTAAGTATAATTTAAATAAAGATTTTCAAATAATATTGAATATCTATCAGCCCAGAAAAAGTGAAGACGCGATTGAAGCACTGTAGAAAGCGAAGATATGAAAAGCAAACTCTCATCTGCTACATCAAACGGAGAACGGAAATGTGTTTCTTAATATGAATTCTACCGTCTGAATAACTTTGTGAATAAATCAGACGCTCGTTAAAAAATCTTACTCTTGGTTAAGTAGTAAAAATATTTAAAACTATTAGTTTTTGTTCTGAAATACACTTGGCGAAAATGATATTTATTATCACAAAAATCCCGTTTAAATTCTCTAAGTAAAGTAAAAGCTTTTTAGAGTTATGAGTATATATATATATATATATATATATATTATTTTCAATAAACATTGAATCACAAAAAGTACTTGCTCCGCCGGGAGTCGAACCCGGATCTCTCACTTGCCGGGTGAATGTGCTACCATTACACCACAGAGCCCTCACTTTTTACGATTTAATTATTTTGTATTTGGCCGTTTCTTTCACATATGTGTTTAAATAACCAAACTAACATATGATCGGAAGACCAAATACCTGTCAAATGACTTTTATTTACATTCATTAAATTTGTATAAATGGCAATAGCCTTATTTAATTTCAATAAACATTGAATCACAAAAAGTACTTGCTCCGCCGGGAGTCGAACCCGGATCTCTCACTTATGAGTATGATAGAAAAGTTATAATAATGATGCAATTAATATTTTTATATGTTAATAGTTTAGTAGATATCAGTTTTACTAGCTAACACAGCAAATCCTGTCTATTAATTTGATGACGACACTACCAATAAATTTCCAGAAAGGTTCAAGTCATTTAGTCCGCAATAAAACTGTTACTGAGTGTTAATGCATTATATAAAAGAGCCGGTAATGCTTGATTACGCCCACAGTACTTTTATTTGCCTTATAGCAGCTCTCAACGCGTGGCCTTTCCGACATCTACATAAATCTTGGATATTTACACAGGTTCTTTAATGATGCTTACATACAACTTCAGTAGAGTTGATACAGTACAATTTATTAAGGTGTATTTACTCAATTATATGCTACAACTCTTTTTAATATTGGTTATATTTTGCAGAATGTACAAATAAAGAATATCCGTATAATTTATGATTTTTAATTATAACACTTAATAAACCATGTAAACATTTTCTTTCTATATGGCGTTTTTAATATTTCGATATGGTCGATTACGCAAGTTCAAAGATAACGTAAAACAAAGTACAAGGGAAATACATCACGACAAGGGAATAATGGATGACGTCCTCCATTTCCTCCAATTAAGTGACCTTCACATTACTAAGATAGTCCGAATTGGCAAAGGGAAGCTCGGAAAACTACGTCCGATGAAGGTTTCCTTTAGAGACACAAGTGAGGCCATCAGCTTCTTTGAAAATTTTGATTCTCCCAAACTTAGCAATCTCTTCCGTGACAGTACTGTTGAAGTGTCCCGCGATCGAACTCTCAAGAAGAGATATCACTTGCAAGAATTTCGCAATTCTCTAGCTGACAGATAAAGGAATGTAGAGAAATATTTAACAATTAAGTATCAGAATGGAGTGCCGATGATAGTTAAGAAGACAAAAAACTAGTTTTCTCCAACGGGCATACTTTTTTTACTATCAAAATGTGAATGGAATGAGAAGCAAACTGAATGAATTCAAGTCCTCAATTACTATGTCTAACTTCGACGTTGTAATATTGGCGGAGACAAATTTGTCAGTTGACGTTAACGATTCTGAGGTGTTCCCCAAGAACTTCTCAATTTACAGATGTGATAGGTCTTCACTGAGCATCTCTAAATCTAGTAAGGGTGGAGTAATGGTGGCCATCAGAGATACTATTACCTCAACTCAACTCTAATCTGAAATCTGAAAGATTGAGCACCTTCTTATCGAGCTTAAGCCCTTCAAATACATCTCATGGCTCCTAGTAGCTTGTTAAATCGCTCCTCAGCAGCCACCCTCCAAATACAATAGTTTGTTACAGTGTATAGAGGCGCTAATGTCAACGGGGCGACGATTCGATGAGGTGGTTGTCGTGGGTGATTTCAACCTTCCCGGGATTGATTGGAATGGGTTGTCGACTGGTACACATTCCCCAGCGTCAAGAGTGGTACGGTCACTGATGGACTTGTTTCAGCTTTACCAAATCTATAACAGCAGAGACGTCATGTTGGACCTGATTCTGAGTTCTAATAAAGATATTACTGTATCACTGGAGAGTGATAATCTTTTGCCAGTTGAAGAGAGACACCACCCACCCTTGTCCTTTGTGATCCACTACCGACATACCAACCAATCTCACTTACTCAAAAGACACATATATCATCTGGAGAGGTGTAACCTTATGAATGTTCACCGCTCGTTGTTAACTACTTACTTTCATGCAATATTGCCCAACTCAGACCTTAACATGGCAACAAATTCCTTTATCTCTACAATGTCCAACATAGTGAAGGGTAACTCGCCAGTAGAAAAATTTTATACTCTCCGTTTCCTAAACGGTCTTCACCTTTTTTAAAAAAACTGAATAATAAGAAAAAAATGTTTACATAAAAAAATACAAGCTCTTTCCGTCAGCTTATAATTATTCCAGATTTGCTAACATAAGAGCAGGGTGTAGGATCTTAGCTGCCTGGGATTATCGCCAGCATATACAAAGGGTTGAAGCTGGAATTCCCAACAATTTCCGTTTTTTTTCGAGTCATGTCAATTCCACAAGAAAATCTTCGTCTGTGCCCTCTCAGATTGTTCACAATGGAGTCGTTGCTGAGGAGCCTCTTGCGATGTGTGAAGCATTCAAGGACTTCTTCTCCTCAGTTTTCACGCAGCCCACGGGGGTCTTTGTTCATATTGGTATCATATGACCATCTCAGCGATGAGGTTGCTTATGAGTTCACCCCTGAAGAAGTATAGGAGAAACTTAGAAACCTTGATGACAAAAAGGGCTGGGGCCACCAGGTGTACTTAAGTACAGCAGAATCATTTTGGCTACTCCAGTTTGCCACATATTTAATAGCCTACTTCACTTGCGATGGGAATTTTTCCTGAGGCGTTCAAAGCAGCCTACGTGTCCCCATTCATAAATCAGGACCTACTGATCTCGCCTCTAACTAAAGGCCCATTTCTATCCTCTCAGCTTTATCCAAAGTTTTTGAGGATCTATTTCTTGATCGAATAAGATTTAGGATTGCTCAGTTAATATGTCCTCAGCAACACGGCTTCTCACCAGGAAGGTCGACTTTATCAAACTTAATGTTACTTCAGACTCAGGTGCATAGTGCATTTGCTAACAGTAAACAGCTAGATACAATATATTTAGACTTTTCCAAGGCCTTTAACACTGTTAACCATGCCTTGTTACTAAAAAAATCTCTGGACTTGGTTTCGATAACATTTTAATTCGTTGGCTGTCGAGTTACCTTTCCGAGCGCAAGCTTGCAGTAAAGTTTGCTGGCTCAATATCCTCTGAGTTTATCTCAATTTGTTTCTGGTGTTCCCCAGGGCTCTATCATTGGACCTTACCTTTTCGCTCTCTTCATAAACGATCTTCCTCTGAATATCAACAGTGTTTGCGGATGATGTCAAGTTATTCTCACAAATTACTCATGTTGCAGACTGTGAATCACTTCAAAACAGCCTTCATAACGTATATGAATGGTGCTTAACAAACAAAATGTCACTAAACGCCAAGAAATGTCATGCCATATAATTTTACCGTTGCACTTCGCCTATAATATACAATTATTTGTTACAAGGAGAAACCATCGCTAGAGTGAGTGAAGGAAGAGATCTGGGAATAAATCTGACACAGAATTTTAGCCCTGAGGCTCACGTTCATAATATTTGCTCAAAAGCAAACAGAATGCTTGGCTTTATCTCACGTTTTTCTAAACATATAACAAATATGGTTGCCCTGTGGACTATATACTGTGCCCTGGTACGCCATATTCTGGAATATAGATCGACTATTTGGAATCCACACTATAAATATCTTTGTGGCGATCTTGAACGAATCCAGCGTCGTTTCATTCCTTTGGTGGGTGTCAGAAATGGATACCAATATCATCTAGCACCAATTGATGATCTGTACTCCAAACTTAAACTGGAACATCTTGAGACTCGCAGGACTGTAGATGACTTAGTAGTTCTCTACAAGTTGGTGAACGGTGAGAGGGCTTGCCCAGACGTCCTTCAACTCCTCCATTTCAAGACACCATCCAGCACTCGTTCCAATGACCTCTTCATCAGGCAACACTATAGGACAAACTATGCAGCAAACAGCACGGCGGCTCGCCTGCAGAGGGCCGGCAACAACCTGCCTTCTATTTTCGACCTGTTCCACGATGGTGTGAGAACATTGAAGTGGAAAGTGAAAGGTGCAGTGCTACCAACTTAAATGCCTCCACTCAATTTCTCACATATTACATCATCAGATTTGTTGTCTTCGCTGCTAACTTGCTATCTACCTATAATTATTCATATTCTTTGTTATTGCTCGCCATAGATTATCTTGTCATTATTGATATTTTTACTGTTGCTGTTTTTGAAACATTGTTAAGAATATTCTTGTTATATTATGTTATAGTTTATTATGTTATTTCTGTTATTATGTTATTTCTATTGTCATAGTTTATTTATTGTTGCTGTTTTCATGTTGGTACTGTTACAGTTTCAAAACACACACACACACACACACACACACACACACACACACACACACACACACATATAATTATTCTTGTTATATATCACGCCTTGCCATAGTTTATTATGTTAATATAATTTTTCAGCCTTTCACGTGTTTTGTTGTATAAATTCTTGTTTAGGTTAATTTGTTATAAGTTAATTATATGAATCTTGAATAGAAAAATGGAGAAGTATGTCCGTTGGAAATAAATAAATAAATAAATAAAGTGTTTTAGATTTAAGTAACCAATTCATACCTTGTATATAGCAACACTTTTAAATAAAAATATGGACCTAGTATTAGTTATTTTTCAAACCACTCATATGAAGGAAAATTTGGAATCTTAAAATAACTTTTTTGTTTTTTCCATTTCCCCGTGTAACCTAAAACAAGGCTGTTATGGAAGGTTAAAAAAATATATTTTCCAAATATGAAAAAACAGGACTGTGTTTTGTTGTATGAAAAATATCATACCACATTACAGAATATTGTATTAAAATTTTAATTTTTCTTTCCTTAAGTTCAGGAAGATTTTAAGTTTTTTAAGCAGTATATGAGATTGAGTCAAATTAATAAATAGTTTCTCCCACACTAGATATACAAAGTTGTTTAGTTTTCTGTAGTTACAAACATATTAAACATAGTGGCAAGGTGTTACATTCTAATGGTGTCTGTCTGATAAGTTACTCAATTATGTAAAAAGTACTTCACTGATTGTACAGAAATTTTAGATGGACATTCTCACGTTAACATCTATTCCTATTTTTAAAATATCTCCAGCTTACGCCCCACTGGTCTTGAACGCTTACTTAACACTACATTCACCATTATATTTATGGACTAATCTTGATCAGCATGTAGTAAATGTGTGTTTTATGACATTTCAAGAACTATAATGATAAGTATAATAATGTTTACACATTTAGGCAGGTGATAGTAAATGTGTATTGCTCTCCATCTGTCTAAGTCAGTTACACTTTACACATTTCATGTTTCATATAGAAGCTTTATTTATCTGGGTTAGTTTTTATTGGGAGTTTAATCAACTGCAGTAAAGTGACATAATTTATTACATCCTTATATTGTTAACTAAGGGTTTCGGCTAAGTGTCCCTTTACGATTTCTCCACTCTGGTGTAGAATAGTTCAATTCTTATTGAAATCGTTGGGTAAAAAATATTATAAAATATTGGAGAGAAATTTCATAAATTTCAGAGTGATTAAAAAAGACAGGTTCACCCTCGGAATTTAAGGTCTCATTTAAATGAATCGATTTTTTTCTGAATATATATTTAAGTGACTATCACATATCGAAGAATTGGCTAGTATGCAATTAAAAAAATATGTTCATGGATTCCCTGTTTTGAAAAGAAAATTGATAAATCGAGCTTGCGAGTAACTGCAAGTATTTTATAAAAATCAGTTATGACCGAAATTTTAATTATGGTTATACGTTAAACAAGTTGTGCATCAATTATTTAAAATTATTGGCACTAAGTATTTTAATCATCTAAAATACTTTGTAAATATAAAAATTGTTTTGCACTATGCACTAGTGTGCGTACAAAATATTGCGTATGATACAACATAAATAAGATAAAAATAATTCTTACTGCATGATGGAAGTACAAACATCAATACATCCAATGTTTTAAACTTAATTCCTTGTGTGAACAAAGGGAAGGAGAACAATTTTAGTTATGAACTAGTATATGTGTTATGTTATAACCAAAAGAGGTCATCTAGTGAAATATATGAATGTAGTATGTTTCAAACAAATACACAATGAATTTTGGTACATTTAATAAGACAATTGTATGACTATAATAACATACAATAATAAAAACTTTTAAAATTTCACTATGAAAAAAAAACTACATCAGACAAAACAATCATTCAAAAGCTGTTCTTAATGCATTAATTTATACAGAGACTACAAAGGGGAAAGTTTGTTAGGTGTCCCTTTTGTTAGGGATATATAATATATGAAAAATATATATATATCACATTTTTATCTTAATTCTTTTAAATATGTTTCATATCTGTTATTAGATGTTTAAAAAAAATATAATGCAGCAATAATATTTAGCTAAGCCATAATATACTATATTGTTATGACCTATTAACGTGCGTTTATATACTTGATACACAAGCTGTTGATGAGATTTGTTTTGAATCGGTAAAAAAAGTTAATTAAAGATAATTACGTGTCATTTTTTATCATTGACGAAAATATCCAGAAACTCTGAAGTTACCTCTTATAATATAATAACAGACGTAACAATTCACAGCTGAAGAAATGGAAGACAAATTGTCACTCAGGGTGTGCTTGATTGTCTTGTTACAGGACATCTTTCACTTTGATGCTTGTTTTGAAAGATTCTGTTACCGTACGCCTGTTTTTGTTTTTATATGTAAGAGCTTGTACATATTTAAAATTATATTACACACATTACATGGGCTATAATATTGAAGGTACTTATAAATTCTTATTTTTCTTATAATAACTTGTTTTACCACAAAATGAAAATATTTTACAGGTGTTGATTTTTAGGTTCTTAGTTGAGACTTTTTTAATAGAAAATGTAATAAAACGTTATATTATTTCATACTAGGTTAGAATTTTTAAAGTATTGTATTAGTAAAACCAAACCTAGATGTTTTCTGTAAAGACAATACATAGACCTAATTGTTTCTTAAAGTGAAAATTTATATACAATTAAGAAAAATCTTGATTTTTCACCATTGTTGGTTTAAATACCTTCCTGTAGCTTCAACATCAATTTTACGTTTTAGATTCCTTCTTGAAGAGAATGATTTAGAACGTTAAATTGAGCACATGAAAATTCCCACCACATCTCTTGAGATAGATTCTGCTTGTCTAGAGGTAATCACATCTCACTTCTTTGTCCTGTGTCTCGCTCCTCCAGAGCATGTATACTATATGTCATAATAAATTGGGGTTTATATAAAAAACAAAGAGCAAGGAGATCACTCCTAGCACTCGGATGGATCAGTCACTAGAGGCAATGTAGTGATTAATATCGCACGTAGTTTTATGATAAGATTGTATTTATCTTGCTAAAAAAGTCCATCAACCGACTACAAAATTAGTTTGACTCTGCTTTTGACACATACTTAAGAGTAGTAGCCGCACCTGTTTCTGCATAAACGTGATATTAACAAATAATTGTCTAATTTGTTGCGATCTCTATTGTCCAATTAAAATCTACCAAGAGAGGTAAATGAAACTTTTAATTGGTCAACGTTTTTATAGTTAGTTCCGTGTAAGACGACCTAGCAGTACCTTCCGTATTAAACGGCATATCTTCTTCAGCCTTTCGACCACGCTCAAATATCAAATCTATTTTAAATACCTATTTCACAGATCAAAAGTTTAGTTTTTTGTTACATTAATCGAAGAAATAAGTTTTTTCCAGTGTTTATTTCTTTTTAAAGTCGACTTCTCAGTTCCTCCATTCTATTCTCTTTACGCTCCCCCTTAATTATGTTAAAGGTCTCTCAGATCAACTGGTTCATCTGATTAATAACTCCAGCCCCATGGACGAGGGGTAAATATGCTACCAACCACACTAAATATAAATGAGGTACACATTGCAGTCCTTAATTCATGTTTATATATAAAATCACACACGTAGAACATCTGCCAATTAGATCTGCAATCCTTTAGCTGGTTGTGCGCTGCAATTAATGTATTTTATTTCATAATCAGGTAACAAATTGTTTTCACTGGAGTAACTTCTTAAGTAAGTAAATGCAAACTCATATGAATTTACCCACCATGTTGTTATATTTATAATACCATTTTACCATTCTTGATTTTACAATGAAATAAATATAACAGGGAAATGGGAATAGTTGAGAGAACCTTTTATGAGAAAGAAGTTTATTGGCCATTTAGTCAGTTTACGGGCTCTGGGAGAGATTTTCAGAGTCGTGACGCTTCAACAGGATAGATTTACGTGTTACGGACTATACATTCTTGTTGATAGTTTGTGTATGAGAAATTAAATGTAAGAGACAAAATAGTTGAGTAAACTCTACTATCCCTTCAAGTACATAATAAATCATACCACTGAATGCATTGTTTGTTTTTATATAACAACCACTTTTATAATTTTGATAATGGTTATCTAAATAATATATTTTTCAAACACTATATTTAAACTATGCAGACAAATTATTTTATTTAATAACATATTCTTTTGTAAAACAATTACAGTTCTGTAATAATATGTCTAAACAGTGATACAATATAACATTTAGTTACATACATTAAAACATAAATTGTTTGATAATTTTTCTAATATTATTTTATTTTATATACAAATTAACAAATCCTTATGCATATAGATATTTCCTCATTTATATTTCTCACGTCATTTTCTTCGGCACTTTTCTGCTAATCTAATCATGTTGGCCTAAACATATAACGTTATTTGGCTGAACTTATTGTAGATTTAGAATAATTAGTGGCTACCTTCTTGGCTGACCCTTTATACATCACTGCCATATCATTGACTTTTTGAGTTTGATATAGCCAAATCGAATACTCCTCCACTGATATAATTGCCACTCATTTAGTTAGAACACATTTAAATAGTTTTATAACTTCAACTTTTTTACAAAACGTAGGTCAATCGCAGTATGTTCAATTTATAAATAATTATTATGTTGAATTATTATATGACTCATCGCTAGCATAAGTCAACTTTTTAAGAGTTCAATTTACAATTGTAGAGGATAAACTAAAATAGAATGTTAGTCCAACGTTCTAAATTTACATGACTCTTTATGTAATATCAGGACATCATCGCCCACGCCGGTGTTTACCTCTACATTTTTGAGATTATTGAGGTAAATCCAAAAATTACCCGTTCCGCTCCTGCACCATAATTCCCATAATCAACTACTCCTAATAGATTTACAGAGAATAAAGTGTCTTTCCAAGGAAAGTTTTTTAGTCTTGTTAAACATTTTTATAAATATCAATCTCCTTTTTTCTGATGTTCAGATAATAGTAAACACCTTAGGATTGGAAGTTTAATTCAATTCTTAATATTGCAGTTTCTTTAGGGACACGCTGTAATAACCATGGATCAATATTATGCGATTAGTCAAGTTTTCGAAGTAATGAGATACATTTCCAATACCGTTGACATTCTGTAGTGATTGTTTGGACTTATATTAAGACAAAACAACGTCCGAAGTAAAGTCAGGAGTAGTTAACAGTGCTGCACTCCCCCCCCCCCTCTTACCAGACTATCCAGTTCAACACATACAAATGTCAGCTGAGGTCGATGCGTGTTTTACAGAACACTACACCATATGTCAGGCTAAATGTCTGCTAAAGGTTGTCTGGTAGTAGATCATAGCCTTTCTTCTCAATGAAAGGAAACATTCACAAGCGTAGTATTTAGAGTGATGAATTTATGATAAATTTTATGAAGAGACGCGTAGGCAAAATAATGAGTGCCCAAGTAGATATCTTTAAGTTTTAATTTCAATATCATAAATAACATATTTAAATAACAATAGATTAAACACCAACACAATGAGTTTTATGAATTTATTCACAATGAGATAAAAATGTTATAAATCTAATTGTGATATGTAATACGTGTTTATAAAATGTACTAAAAACTTTGGTCATTCAATAATAATTAGAATGGTGTGTTTTAAAAGTGTACTTGAAAAAGTTGTTAATGACAACGAAATATTGTACGAAAAAATTTTTGTTTTCTTTTGAAACTGCTCTAAGATATATATATATATATATATATATATATATATATATATATATATATATAAATTATTAGATATAGATATGTATAATAATAATTGTATATATAGTAGATTATTGTATTAATATCATATAATATAATCCAATATGGCAGGTTTTTAGACAAACTTTGATAAGACTAATTTTTCATGTATACTAATGATCAAATGTTTTTATTTACCAAACAAAAATAATTGTTTACTAACTTTATTCGGCTTTTTAACCTTTTCTAAATTACTTATAATTTTACTATCATGACTTATTGTAAGGAGATACATTATTGTCATATCAGAAATGAGAAGAATTATTTATTGAATATTAGAGAATATTTTAAACTATAACTGAAGTCACTAAATGTATCTCAAGTTTAACCTAACCACTGTTGTGGCTTCTCTATATCAAAAACTAAATTTGTGATTATAATGAAGTAGTTACCAAATATTTTATAAATTCAACTCCTGTTTTAACAAAACCTACTAATGCTTTTTCAGTTTTAAATACTTATAGAATAAAGATTTTATGACATGTTTTGAGTATTCATTCTTAAATGTTCTTGAAATATATATAACAATTCGTATGTAAATCCAAGTACGTATTTTATAGACTAATGACTTCTGGCACGTCTATTCTTGGAACGTAAGGACATAAAGAAGTCTTAAATGAGGTTTCGCCATTTTAGTCCCGGAGAAACGGATCCAAATTGTGTTTCGCTCATCAATATTCATCGAAACTTGGTCAAGTGATCTAATACATTAGCATTTAGATTTCAAACAAATCGCAATATTCGATTTAATTTTAGGAAACTGTTATCGTCCAAACATAGAGCGGTTTTCCGCTAAAAACTATATAGTGCATTTTCGAGTTGTGTTATTATAGCTGTTATTGCTTTTATAATTTTAATACTTATAATTTAGGGGGTTCGTTAGATATTTATCCAAATATGTTTATATATATATATATATATATATATATATATATATATATATATTGGTTGCCTAAATTTTATATCGAATGATATGCAATCTCAACATTCTTAATATTAATAAGATTTAAACTAGGTGTAGTATTTGGTTGTAAATTGTAAATTCCTTTAAATTTCCAGTAATGGATGGAATAATTTGGATTTTCTTAAAATGTATGTGCAGATTTTACTTGTTTTGTATTTCGGCAAACAATTTTAAACCTATAATTAAATTCTTATTTTTAAAACCGTAATTTTTTTGCTAATGTAATCTTGTACAGAAATACTTACATATGTCGGATATAGAAGCCTATTACAGATCAAAAGCGTTTGCTTCTTGTGATTTTATTACACCTCGTGTATAAAGATCTAGAGTGTGCAAAAACCATAATTTCCAACTGTGACTTACTCTTCAATATAGCTAATTTACTTATAGCGATACATCAATAATGTTCACGACTATTTGATTTCCTTAAAAGTAAATATCTGATTACTTTAAGGGCAACCGGGCTGCATTTTTTACCCTAATTATTCTTTTTTATAAGAAGGAAATATCTGTGAACCTGATACAGAATAGTATACCACTCTTCCTAATCCCTGTTCGCTGTATGTTCGCTGTTTCCTAGTTCAGTCTACGAATTGTATCAATATTTATGTAATTAATCAGTTATATATGCCACACCAGTGAAAAATGCATGTGATGTCCCCCTGAAGATGTAAAATTTGATGTCATAAAAATTTAGTCTGTAGTATGAGTCCGTTGCCTATTTCACTACATAGGTTCACTCCACATATTTAAAATTTTAGGCATGGAGTGAATGTATCGATGTATAACAAAACTAGATAAGGGTCTGTATATTCTGAGAATTGTTTGGCTGACATGGTGGCTTCAATTTATGTTACTTTCAAAAGATGGATATAATTACATTCTATCTTTCACTGTACAGTCAGTCTAAGAATTAAAGACACCAGAATTGTTTGTGATAAGAAATTGAGACTGATGCTTGTACTTGCGAAACTGATTCCAAGGTCTTCATATGTTACTAAGTATAACATAATTTAGGCTATGATAGTTCATCTCTGGTGTCTACTTCATTATCTTCCCATTAGTTCTATACAAGCTAGGAGGACGGCACACCACGCGTTATATAACAGGCGTTGCAGAGAGCGTATGCAAAACTTAAAATACCCCTTCTCAGACTAAAGAGAAATTATGTTAGATTATTGAGGAATAGGTTTCAATGAAGCTTGACCAATTCTATTTTAAACATACATGATATAATTTATTTTAGTCTATCTAGACATGAAGTTTCATAAAAAAAATTTAAAGTCTATCCGTTAAATCTTTCTCAAGATATTTTGCTACATCATACATTCAAATGTTTGTTCATTCTGTTTGGTTTCATAGTAGAGTCTAATTAATAAAAGTTCCGTTGAAGTAGGGAGGATACTATAAATCAAGAATTTGTTCAAATCAAAACTTGTCTGTAAATATGAACCGTAACACTTAATTTCCACTTTATATTTTTCTTAATACTTTATGAAATCAAATTTCGCAATTTCAAGATATAATAAGAATATGGATGCGTAGTTATAATGAAGTATACGAGTAATCTATAATCAAATAATATGTTTGTTTACAAATATATTTTACCATTGCCATCATGGAATGAATAAATAACTTTAAAGGTAAATACTTATATGGGTGACCTTTTGGTAATAAAGGACTTATGTAAACATATTCGTTAAAGATCTGCCAAATCCCATAGAGTGAAATGAGCTAACTCAGGTGTTGCCCATGTAGAAATGAAACTTTTCAGGTCTGCAGGTCACTTAGTTTTCTAGATATCTTTGGAACAGAGAAACGGAAATGGAATATTTTCAGTCTTGATCGGGCTTCCAATAGTTCAGCTATTCAGGGCACCTACTGCTGAGTTTACTCCGTAATGATGCATAGGATTCTCTTGACTGAGTTAACATGTTAATTTAGCAATTTTGTCAGTCACAAGTCATAAAAACTATTTGTAAAAAAGTGCTACAATCGTTGTGAAGATCCAAATAGACCTATAAAACTAAGCCACTGAAATTCAATTAAGGTATAACTGATTTGAATTTCAACCCGAGAAAATGACTTAAGTTTTTACAGGAAACAAGACAGATGAGTGCGAGAGTACGTGTCACAATCTCAGTGTAAATATATTGTTATACTAGGGAAGAATTTGCACAAAATTATTTTAGAGAACTAAATTTCAAAGGTATTAATCAGCCCAAATGTTTAGTTGTATTTGTTTAGTTTATTGTGGTTAAACTCATTTTCATTCACTTATAAGTAAACAAAATTAAATATATATTAATACACTATTTAATACGTATAAGGTATGAACACTTTATAAACTAATTGGAATTTCATTCAACTACATAAGATGTTAAAACTGTGGACTTTGTTTACCTAAAGTCCTATAAAGTCTTATATGCACTTTAGTGCTTAGATGTTTGATAGTTCACATCAGTCTCATCAGAGCTTCCTATCTGGAATACAAACTGAGTACAGTAATGGATGCTTAATCCAATGTAGCCTACGAATAGTGCATTTTACTTTGTTTCAAACTACAAGCTGTCGAACCAAAAACAATTCTAAAAACTACAATTCTCTTATAATATGAGATTTGGATGAGTATTTTGTTTAATAACATGTTTTCTTAACGTTATTGTTATGTAGGGTGACATGAGAGACAATTAGAAGCTCCATATCATAATATAAAACGCTCATCCGGCTGTATAAACTGTTTCAATGTATAAATGTCAATGGAAAACATACCAGTATAAGTTTCTACAAAGGCATTGTTAGAAGAGACACTTGTTTGGACGTAAAGTTTCCAAAGGAGTTCTTGATTCAAGCCTTTGTAACAGAACGCTGCCTTGGTAAAGTCTTGTTTCCAAACTCCAAGAATTTGCGGCGAGCATTCAACAGTCAATAATAGGTTTAATTGAAGTTTATGTACAGTTTGTCTCAGTCAAACTTTTTTGTACCTGAACAGCCTATATGTGGTCTGTATGCAACAATGGTTAAGATAAATAAAGCTACCTATCTCAAACACACTTTTGGTCAAAATATTGTTCTTTATCTTTAAATTATATTTTCTGTAATCACTATGTCAGCACTTCTGTGATTACTAAGACTACATTTTACGATAAGAGTTTGTAATGAGCTGTAACGTAATACTTTAATGTCTCTTATATGAACTTGTCTATTTTAAGGCAAAAATTCCATCCATTATAAAGGTTAATTTATCATAAAAATAGTGATATACTGAAGTATTAGGCTTCACACCAATTAAATCTTATTTTTCTAAAAATATAACACGTATTCTTTACTACACCGCCTTGTTTGTAATTATACATGAGTATTCGTTACTACACCGCCTTGTTTGTAATTGTACATGAGTATTCGTTACTACACCGCCTTGTTTGTAATTGTACATGACTCGGTTCTCTATACAAATGAAGCTTTCTGACGTCTTTAGCGTTCTGACTTCTTATATATGTCTAACGCAAGCCAAATAGAGTGTGACATCTAATATTTGTGCTAGCATGTGTACTTCTAATAGAGTGTAATCGCAAGTGTTTAGTTAGATATATTTTGCAGTTCATAAGCCTGGTACATTGAAACGTACGTTGTAGAACCATAATCTTCTGTAAATGCCGCAACCTTTAGATTACACTAACTCTGATAAATTCAAAGCTTCTGTCTTCTATGATATTCTGGTGTTTTGTATATCTATTATTTTTGGATATGTCAGACACAGAAAGATCTCGGCCTCTGAAAGTTGGTAGGCTCTACAACTTATCAGCTCCTGGCAAGTTCTGGTCTCTGACAACTCCCAATTTTTGGTAGATCGTTATCTATGGGAGGTTATAGCCTCTAGGTCCTTTTTCCATTATGTATTTAAATGTTACATTTATTGTTTCTAGTAAGTTAATAACTAATTCGACTTAAGAACTATTAGCATTTACCAGTGATTTTGCTCGCAAAGTCTTTGGAACATTGTATGTATTTAAATAACACCAAAAGTTTTAGTAACACTACCTATTTTATATCTATATGGAGAAACATCAAAGTCCGTAGCTTTCTTAGAGAAATAAATATAATACAATTGAGTCAATTGACATTTCTGAAAGAGAAATAGACATATATAACGTATATTTCGCACATAAATGTAAGTATTTTTAAATTTTTTCAAATTTTTTTTTCACAAAAAAAATTAATATTTTTACATTTTACACATAAATGTATGTATTAGGAGAAAACATAATAAAAATAAAAATAAGCATATCATAAGCAAACAAATTTCCATCAGCTGTTATGTATAATATTTGATAGCTTCCAAAGAAATAGCATTTAAAAAGATGAATTGGGATTTATTTAATCTTTATACGGTTTAATTGTTCATATTTGAAAATAATTAGTCATTATGTGATTGAAACATTTGTCAAATTTATTATATTATATGTGGTTAAGGGTTTGGTTTTATATGATAAATTCCTTTCAGCGTAAAGCAATCTTTGAAATGATTTAAGTCACGTTGAATCAAATGTGTGGATAATAGTCTCTCACAATTGAGGTAAACAATATAAAACCAACAATTTTATTCCTACTCTTAAACGTAATTGTTATGCCAATATAATATTCGGACAAAAATAGTACTTACGTTAAAGTAAAGAGCTTAATACAGTTGTAAAATGTCTGCATCTAGTGATTTTATTTCACTTCGAGTATAAGAGATAAAGTGATAAATCATGCCTCCCCGTTGTGCCTTACTCTTTGTTATGCCCACTAAATCTCTTCATTATACGTAAAAGGGTTTTCGAGATAATGTCTAGACAATCCTAAGTGGACATACTCACGACCCATAAAGACATACATTTTTCAATATTTTCTGATCTATTAATAATGTTTACGATTAGTTTATTTCCATAAAAGGAAATCTTAGTTTACTTTTCCATCCAGTCTGCACTCTTGTTTGTGTATAATATGGTATATAGTTCTGTTTCCTTGGTTCAGTCTAGGAATTATATATAATAAACCTGACTTGCCAGTGACAATACTTTTTTACTTTTTAACCTGTTAACAATGAGAATTAAAATAATATGTTCCTTAAACGTGAATAATTTTGATTCAAAATTATAATACCGTTCCATTATACTATATTATAAGTGTTTTTGATAGGATTATTGCAAACTTAATATTCCTTCATTCTTGCCTAACATTCTCCAGTTGTCACTGAAATTGTTAATGCTATTCATTTTAACATAGACAGAGGCAGACATAAATTCAAATTGTTAGCCATTCCATTCATTTCAAAATACAGTATGCATATTTTTTAGCAATAATGTTCATTTTACTATTAATGCTATATCGTTGTTTAATGTAACCAATTTCGTATCCGTATGAGTTCATTACAGATTTCCAAACATTAAAGTGATCAAATTTGGAGTGCATGAACGTAAAAGTCTTGTAATATTTTAAAATATACACATTAGAACTAAGACAACTCGAACGCGAGTTTTAGGAATTTTAAAAGTGTCTACTTGAACGTGTGTTCCAATTTAAATAACATGTGATTACAAGCAAACTAAACTTTGCCCAGACATGTCAGCCACAGTAATTTAACTTTTAATTAAAGTTCACGAAAGTCTTAAACGGATATAGGTTAAATTCTATGACTGAATGTAGGGGAATTGAGGTAAAAACTACTACAATAACGCTACTACAATTTATTTGTAAATATTTTGTCGTTTTGAGTGATATCCCATTTAAAGGAAAGTTAAGTGAATGAAACTATCATATTACATATTATTTTAGACGGTTTATTGCGGAAAATAATTCATAGTAAAAGCCCAAATGTTTATGGACATAATAGATTTAAGATTTAATTTTATCTCAGAATAAGGTGAATCTCTCGATCTTAGGTACTATGTGGACTAAATACAATGAGGTAAAAATGTTTACCCTGATATTTGATGTATTAATAGAAGGCTAAATTATTTCAAATCTATTTTCGTGTAAGGGGCTTCGCCCAATTTTTAAACCAAAGGCGTTAGTTACCTCAATCATATTCAAGTTGAAAGATGGTGTATCATATTATCCAAAAATATGCTTCCTCAATCTTTCTACCACCAAAAACTACTAAAAGCTCCTTGTAATTACACAAAGAGCATTATTGTGTCCACAAAAGTTAGGCTTCTTTAGAGCTCAGACGATTCATATGGAAGGCATACAATGTCAATAAATTCCATTATGTGTGGTGGAGAATGAAGGTTCAAGAATAATTTCAACGCTAATAACACAATTCGCATTCATTATTCATATGAGCAGCTGAGCTTCGTTAACGTTTAATAAATCCTGTAGAATGACATGATTAAAATTTGATATAATGTATAAGGAAATGAAGTTTTATCCAAAATTACAAGTCCATATCTCAATGTTTTCTTGAGAGATACTGCGGGCAGACACACAGAGGATTATTACCAGCCCTCCTCCCCTTCTGAGCTATAACCAAATATGAACTTTTTCAAATGTATAACTATAATAATAAATAATAATAAATTTATTTCTCAAAACAACAAAATATGTTACAAATCATGCTGAACTTTGTACACTGGCACAACACAATACATAACATACATAACAATAAAATTAAACAATGCCAAGCAGATCCTATAATAATTAATATATTTCAAGTACAATGCATAATATAATATAATTATGAGAAATAGACTCCTCCAAGGCACAGCCTGATTGGAGGTCTTACTGAATTTATTTTACAAATGGTGATCTAATTTTCAAATTACATATAGAATGAAAAAATAATTTCTCCAAAACCAACAAAGTCTACTCATAAAAAAATACACTTTCAATTAATTAATTTGTCTTTCTTTAAAGCCCATACAAATATTATAAACCATTAAACAAAAATATCTAGTTTCATGAATAAACAAAACTGTTCTATGTTTTACCCTACAACAAAACAAAAATCAAACTTAAAACTTGATTTTATGTACATAAAATATTAATATGCAAACCTTTATATTTTATAAGTTTAAATAATATATAAACAAAAAAATAACGTATATCCATATCAGAAGATTTTTACATTTTTTATCTGCCATAATCTTTAAAAACAAAAACTTTTACTGTATTATCTCAAATAATATTTCGTCTATATTTTCAATTTCCAACAACCACTGTCTTAATTTAGAGCTGCATTTAGTTAAAGAATTGACGTAGCGAATGCGATTAGGTAATTTATTAAATATTCTTGGCGCCAAAAAAATTATAGCTTTTAGTAAAAAATGTGTTTGATGGCCTAGGTACACATTACATCTGGAAGCATTTCCTAATTTTGATCTGTAATCATTTAAATCTGTACTATTCCTGCTACGACGATAAAATATTTTCAAGACTTTATAAATATACTCATGTCTTACTGGTAGTATTTTTAATTGATAAAATAAAGGAAAACTTGCTTCAGTTATATTTCTTCGTAAAATTAGCCTAACGAAATGTTTTTTGAATAATAAACAAGGATTTTGTGTTAGTTTTTATAAGTCCCTCCCCAACATGAAATTCCATATTCCAGTCTACTATGCACCAGTGAAAAAATATACCATTCTTAGTGTATCATTATCGCACATGTTTCGTAAAAAATAAAAAATAGTCTCAAAAACATTATTTAATTTTTTCTTTAAATCTAATATATGTTTTTTCCATGACAAATCCTTATCTAAAAATTCCTAAATATTTAATACTGTCAGTAATTTTTACTTCAATACATTTATTTTACAATATACACTCCTACTACAAATGCAATCAATACAGTGTAGAATAATCCTATTTGTTAAACGATTACCTTCCCTTAAATTAAAATTTAAATAATTTGTTCTAGCGGTACTTAAGATCATATTATTTTTAGTGAACCACCACTGTATAGCTTGAAGACCTAGGTTCATATTCAACTCTACATCAGTCCATGTTTCTCCAACGTAAGAGAAAAGCAGTATCATCAGCGAAAGAAGTTACTTTTCCAACAAATCTTGCGCTACATAAATCATTAATATATATTAAAAAAAGAAACTGCACCCAAAACAGAACCCTGTGGAAACTCCAAACTTAACTTCACGTAAATCGCTAAGCACTCCATTCAACTTTACACGCTGTGTTCTTCTTAAAATATAACTTTTTGAACCAGTTAAAAAACAACTCCCCTAATTCCACACCTATTAGTTTTTGCAGTAATATATCATGATTCACCATATCAAATGCTTTAGTTATATCTAGGAACAGGCCGCTTACCCTTTTTCCATTATTTATCCCCTCTGAGACCTCTCCCATAAATTTTAAAAGAGCCGACTCTGTATTTTAAACCCTGCCTGAAACCGAATTGATTAGAAACTAAAAAAAGTTATGTTTTTCTAAAAATGTAATTAACTGTTTCTTTATAATCTTTTCAATTATCTTAGAGAATGATGATAGAAGGGATATTGGTCTATAATTACCGATGTTTAGTTTTGATTCTTTTTTATGAATTGGAATTACCACAGCCTCCTTCAATTTTTCTGGGAAACCACACCTGATTGAAAACTTAAATTTATAATATACGTTAGTACTTTACCTAATTTCTTTTGAATGTTTCTTAATAATTTGAGAACTAATGCCATCAATCCCAGGTGCTGTATGGTTTTTTTTTAAAGAGCTTATCACAGTGAGTACTTCCTGCTCTAGAACCGGACTTAAGAACATCGACTGCGTAATGTGTTGTTCACTAAAAACATTTTTTAGATGCACGTCATTTAAATTATTTGGTGTGCTTTGACTAGAACACAGTTCTTCAGCTATTGAGACAAAATATTTATTAAATTCATTAGCTACTATATATTGGTTATTTTCACATTTTATTATTTATCTCCAAAATAATTGGAGTAAAAGTTTTATATTGCTGTCCCGTTACTTCATTTAAAATATTCCATTTTTCTTTAGAATTGCCTTTATTATTTTGGAAAAAGATCACGATAATAATTATTTTTTAATATTCTAATATCTGATTGCAGTTTGTTTCTATATTCCTTAAAATGTTTTTAGAAGCAATTCATTGTAAGGTTCAACTTGTACTCTCTTAAATAACAAGTTTCTCGTTTTAATGCGCTTACAAATTAATTCATCAATCATGGCTTTAATCTTTTTATTTCAAAAAATGTCTTTCTCTAATTATTTTTTTACTCTTACTTATTAAGTCATTAAGCATTAAATAAAACTTATCGAATGCATTGGAAGCATTCCGTTCATTATAAACTTCAGACCACTCAGCTTTACTTAATAAACTATCGAGTTGTGCATGATCAATGCGATGCGAGTTGACCACTTGCGTGAACTTGACCAACTGCTGTTCCTCGCTTCGCAGCCAAACAGCTGATAAACAATGATCCGTGATATGACAGTCGATAACTTCAGCTGTCACTGTTATGTTATTTCTGTTTTTAACTCGGACAAATTACGTGGTCAATGCAAGTTTGTGATATGTCTGTAATTCGGGTAGGTTTATTTATTAATGATTCAAGACCATTAACCGCTAATATTGTTTTATATTCTCCTGTGATATTATTATCGTCTAACAAGTGTATATTCATATCTCCCACAATTAATAGGTTAGTGCATTGATTTTACATCTGTGTGAGACAAGTAGGTGTTTAGTTCATTAATAAATGATTCGGGGAGTCTGTTGCTGTAACCTATATACATTAAGTATTTTAAAATATAAACGAACATTTCAAATGTGATATTTCTAGTACATCAGCAGAGTTAAATTTTAATATTTCCCAGGGTAATGTCACCAATGCTATTATGTACAAAGACAGCTACTCCTCCAGACCTGATTTGTTCATTTTGTATTGAAATATGAATTATAATCTGGAAGGTGATATAAACTCTGCTCAGAACTATTTATCCAAATTTCAGTTAAAATAAAAATTTTAGGTTGATGATTTAAAATTGACATTTCTGCAATAAAAGTATCAAAATTTACTCTTAAAACTTCTAATGTTTTGATGAACTAAGACAAATCCAGTATCCTTATCAATAGAATTTATGTCTTCATAATACTGCGAATGATCCTGCATTTCCAACAACTAAATACACAAAAACCTATTTCGATATCTATTAACCAAAATTTAGTCTACTTATACACTAACAAAACATAATACTTAAATACACACATACAATAAAACACTTACAATACATCTAGATCTGCTTGGCATTTTACAACAGTTACTGGTGCATTGTCCACCTTCCTTAGAAATATTTTTTCCACTTCTTACCCACAACCATTTGTACTCTTTTTTTATATTCACCTCTCTTGCCATAGCAAACAACCTCCTTCTGGCGGGGGAGAGAGATTCATTAATAAATACTGGATTGTCTGTCTGTAACCCTAAGTGCCTAGTTGAGAGCTTTTTCCCTTTTCTTTTTTTGAAGCATGTTTTCTACATCTATTCTCCGGACAAATTTAACAATAATACCAGGAGGTCCCCTCCTGTTTTGGCCTTTCACCCAGGAAATGACAATTGTCAATCATTTGATCTGTAATGTCCATGCCAAGAGCTTGGCCTACATTTTAACCTTAGATAAAACATCCTCATCACTAGCAGGTACTCCAAGGATTTCTAAGCAGTTTTTTCTGGAATACTGCTCGATATCATCTAATCTACTCTCTAGAAAAGTAAGCTTTTCTTTTAAATTGTTTGTTTTCAGTTACAAGTTCATCTATTATCTTCATGTATTCATCCATTTTTCAAGTATTTTGTTTTTAAGGCCTGAGTGTTATCATCTAATTTACTGTTTAATGACTCATAGGAGTTATTAAATTCTTTGATTGTGTTTTTTTGCTCACCTTTTAAATCTTCTATTGCTGTTATTACGTCCTGTAATGAAAGGTTTCCATCGTTACCTCTAGACTCAAAACTGGTTCTCCTAGTGGCAGCACAAGGATCACATCTCCATACTGCTTCTTCATTTTGGAAAATATTTCTATGTCTACCTTACTTAGTTTGACACAGGAACCATGAAAATCACTTTTACAATCAAAGCAGGAGATCTTCATCCTACTGCCCAAAGGTTTGTTGATGCATACACCACAGACGGCCATTTTCAGGTTAGGTTGACAATAGTACAACTATAAAACACTTTTTAATGAAGAACTACTAATACACACTGATTATACACAATGTATAGGCTTTCAGTATCACAATATAATCACGATCTATCATTTATAGGTGATTCTATTACACTAAATAATAGATTTTGGAGGAGCCAACTCATAAAACGTTTGCACTGATCAGCCACTGCCATCATAATAACTCAAACTGTTCTGGATTTATCCTACGCACAATTTAAGCTTAGATATTCCTCAGCATAATTGCTAAAATTCCCTATCATTAAACTTGGCGTTTCCTATAGCTTTTATATCTCAATATTAGTTCACGAGATATCCAGTGGAGAGATAGAGAGACATGATAAAGTTTGCCTGATCTGCAGGTGATAGGCATCGCTAACATTCGCACAATAAACCCGAAAAGAAATAAAGTTAATAAAACGTCCTTGTATAGCATTTAACTGGTAAAGAGTTAAGTAAGAAAGTATATTAAAGCCGTATATTTGCCGAATTCAACACAATAATCTATTTCTGCCGAACCTGAACACGTATTAAGGATACATGATTACTCCACATAATTTATGGATATTATATTATGAAAAATGAACCAAACGCATTGAAATGATTTTGTAATAATTACGGTGATTGTTTTATCAGGTTATAATTAAATTTGTAATAGAGGAAATAAACACACGTACGGACGTTTGCATGTAATCAACAACAGTTTAATTAATTTCGAAACCATATATATTCATTGCATTCAAGTAAACGATCAGCTATTAAACATTACGCATGTTACTATAGGTATCCCATTAAACTAGATAGAGAAAAGTTGAGTTCATTTAAATCTCTAAATAAATGATTTAAAGTTGTAAATACAGTTCAAAAAGGTTGAAGAAACCATAGTAATTGTTCATAAGTAACCAAGAGGTTAATATGGATGAACATTCAGTTTTCATATTAATTTGGTGTACTAAAAGAATAATTTAAACAAAATAATTATAAATAAAACGATTTTTATAAGCTTCTTCTTTTAGAATTAAAAAGTTTATGCGCATGATTAAAACATTTATATTTATGGTTTAGTAATTTATTTCTTAATGAATAAAGCGATAGATGATAAAGCGATAAAGATTATCGAAGGATGTGACAGAACGTAACGGATGATTTATCCCAAAAGACGGACAAAAAGATGAACACACTTCCGTTGCAAGCCTGTACGACCTTTCTATCAAGTATTTATTACACAGACGAGCGTAAGGGCATGCAGCCGGACTGCTCTGTGCCCTGTTGGTTCCAAAATAAATACCACTTACTCTTGGGCTAGAGGAAGGTTCCTCTATGTACCAATATTAAAGACTCTAGGACCTTTCTTTCCACAGTTACTGCACAGACGGCAAAAGGAAGTACATACAGATGGACAAAAGCACTATATAAATTAAGCCCTGTGGGGCCCTTAATAATGAGGAACTTTTAAGCAAGTTTTTATAGTTGTACGTAAAACCAAGCATGTCGAACAGCATCAAATTACGATATACATTTGGTTTATAAGTTTGATCCAAACTTGTTATATAAGTTGTCAAGTCTCTTTTTTATATATAAACTATTTTTTGTCAGCACCATACTGCACTTTAAAATTGTCTAAAATGTAAAAATGATAATGCGTATGTGGTTAGAACCTAACAGACCTTACGTAACATTCAGAGGTGGTTAGGTTAGGTTGGGCTCATTTACTTGTAATGGTAAGTGTATAGATATGAAGTATATCAGATTAATTTCCAATCGCTGTCAAAAACTATCGTGGTATATTTAATTTTTGCATATTTTTAAAGTTACCTTTCCAAATTTCAAACATTATAGGACTCTACATTCCATATCAAAATTAGAAAAATTTTTTTAGCTGTAAAAGTTTCCTCTTGCATTGTCAGGTGAGTAGTATTCGGCGCTGATATCCGTACGTTTGATATTTCCCTAAGTTACAGAGTTTCTGTATACTTATTATTGCAGTAACATTACTTTTACAGTGTCTGGTAAGATAACGTTAAGGTCTCGGCTATAAGTGTGGTCTTGATCATGGCTGCAGGTTGTAGGGTGATGTTGGTAGTGCACCATAATCCGGTAGCGAGGATAAAGAAACAGATTCAGCTATCTTGTGCCACCACCAGCTCCACCAACAGCCGCTTACACGTTGATTTCGGTGTATCCCATTAGAAGTGAATGCACCTCTTTGTGGTTTTGTCACATCTGCCCCTCTATATCTACCATACAGATCTTCAATAAAGGCCTTTACTACTTATATTTCCTTACATAATGAATAATTATAAAGAAAGGTATTCTACACAGCAATCAGATGACAAACATTAAGACTTTTGTACACTTTATACCCTTTTGTCAAGGCTAAAGGAACAATATTTTACGTATGTTAAGTCAGTATATAATTTTTCATTATAATAATTGATAGGAAAATTAAAAAATATCCCATTATGAAATCTATCTATAATTATAAAGTTTTTAAAATGTATGTACATGTTATAACCTCGCACATACCGTGTATACTTATATTATACAATAATATTGATGGGCTGTTGAATTGTCTGATTTACCAACCTTTAGTTTAGCTCGCGAACCTCAATATACGATCTCCACCCTATCTCAGTTAATCGGGCCTGAAGTATTGAGCCTCCTAAATCGTCCCAACCCAGAAATTATGTCTTGAATGACAAGTTGTTCCAAATATACATAGGGACAATTATGGTCCATAACAGAAATTCTCATTTAGAAAATTACGTTATCTCATTGCACGGCCAGAAGTATCGTGCTACCAAAGCTATTATTTTATAAAACATTTATTTACAATAAAATATTGTTTGTCCCTAACGCCAGTAGAAGAAAGGATGAGAAATCATCATATAAACTGTCTGCTCTCTCTCTTGACTGAATACGTGATCTCCTTCAGGATTGTTATCACAATCTATGACCCATCTTATGTTCTAAAGTTTTATTACGGTCTGGAGATAAAAAATATTAACAAAAAATAAATATATTCGCATCCATGACCCTATTTTGTATTCCATCAGGCACTGAGGCTGGCGATACTCAGCCGGGCATAACGTTTACTGGATGAAAGGGATATCAAACAAACGTGTCAAAAGAATAATGGACCCTAAAATTATTTTACCACAAGCTACTTTAACTTGTTTGTGCATCTATTGAAATTAATGAGAGTGATTGAAAATGTATTATCTCTTACCATCTGTTCTATTATTGTAATATATTTTCCATCAAAGTGAAATAATACATTTTTCGTGGTACTCATTGTTAGGAAAGAAGTAACTGTAAGTGTCACTCCACAAGAGAGTCCCAGTATTTTAAAGTGGACAAGAGTTATTTAAAGGAGATCACTGTTGGAAGTTTCTTCAGACCAGTTCACGTCATCTTCAGATGAAATATGACCGCCAAGTCAGCTGATCAAGACTCCTCGATAAACCACACTCTTATAACCACCCTATTGGTCCACTTTTTAGAAAGTTTTGAACTTTTTATCAAACATTTATGGTATTTTATTTTATTTCAACACTGTTTAAAAGATATAGAGTGCATTTTAATTCTGATTTGTTTTCGACAGAAAATTTATTTATTTCTCATAAATAAAAAGGAAGTTGCTTATTCCATAATTTTGTGTCACTCTACTTTAGATTTGATTACATCTTAAAATTAGGTGTTATGATATGTAACCAAATTTAAAGGAACCTAATATGAATCAGAGATGAACTAGTGCACACCATTAAAATAATGTTTGCAGTTGTCCCAGATAGACTTACTTATGTTATTAAAATAATATACTACTCCTACTTTTAATGTTTAGTTGAAGGCCTACATTCGGTACGTTATTTTACATAAGATAATAATATGCGTGTATCTAAAATGTGATAGCGAGAGATTTTAATTATTTCTCCTTTGTTGAAATAAAAATACCTCATGAAGCAGATGTGACAAGAATGAGGGTTGTGAATTTTATTATTAATAGGTCAATGAATGTTAAATAATAAAAATTAAGTTTATCCTGTAGAACATTTTCTACTCGTATTTTAAAAACTCTAGTAACTATCTTTGTAATGGTTCAAGGGCAGAGAATGTAACATGTGTAGTAAATCGAATTTTTGCATGTGTATACAGTGTAATTTGCAATAGTAACGACGAATTTATTAAACATTTTATTCAACATTACTAGTATTAAGTTTATATTTTGATAGACTAAGAAACCTAATCTAACCATATTATTCAATATTTGTTTTCTTAATTGCACAGTTTTATTTCAAGACTAGCAGGTACTCGCGGTTTCGAACGCAATTTTCTAAATCAAGAGGCCTACCCTTCTTAGTGAATTCCTAGCATTTCTGATGTAAATTGAGGGCACTCTCTGGTAGTTTAAAAACAAACAAATAGGCATAAAAAGATACTTATAATTTCATTGTCCTTGGTTAAGAGATATATAAGTTAGATAACATTTTGACTGGATCATATTTTTGTGCATGTAGGGGTATACATTTCTGGTTTGAATCAGTTAAACTTCTGATGCAACAATTTAGTTTTCCTGCCCTTTTGACCCTTGAAATGTACTTCCTATCTAATATATTTCCAGTCACATTTGGTTTGTCCACACGAAGAATGTACATGTACATATTATGTTAGACTGAAAACCCCTAAGTGTACGGCCTTGTTATGAACAAACTGTCTAAAATTTGCTAGCCTATTCCCACAATTGAAATTTATTTTCAGTCTTATGTATGCACGGCACCACAGTTGAGTTTACATTGTTACCCTGATCAAGAAAATATATAGGTTGGCTACATAATTTGTTTTCAAGACAAGTGATAAGCGTCTTTTACAGACTCTTTAAATCTACATCTTGTCTAAGATATATTACGAACTATTATAGTTAAGTTGGCCTTTTATAGCAATGAAGTATATTTATAAAGGATACTGCGCTAAAATGTATCTATTCCGGCCACAGTGAATTTACGGATCCACAATACAGTTTAAGTTCATAGCCCAACCAAGAAACTATAAACGTGTATAAGTCTCGGTAACGAACTTAGATTAAAAAGCATTTACTTCCGGTCTAGGATATTTCTGGTGCTAGTTCTTTAATTATGTACCGACCAAGGAAATAAATATATCTATAACCAACCAAAGACAACTTTGATAAATAACGTCTGTTTTTAGCATTTCAAAATTGTCGTTTATAATAAGTTTTGGGTTATAGAAGATCTGTTGTTTTCATATTGTAGTATGGGAAGGAATGACTCGTTGATGCATGTTTTTTTAGTCCACCCCCCTGTTTTTTCTCAACCCACAGAAAGAAATGTTAAATACAATATCAAGAGAGCCAAACAGTATACAAGACCTTGTGTGCAAACATTCACAGCTTTGTACATTCATTTCGGGTTTTCAAAAGGGTTTAAATAATAATTCTAATGTATTAAATGGTTTAAATTCGTCACTGGTAAAATATGTAAAAAATATATAGTTTTTTGGTCTTTGCAATCTACATTACACTACTTACACTACTGATCGAGAATTGTTTGTTTGGTTATTCATTAATTTTAATATGAACCAAAATTTCTGCTTCTTTTGCGAACTTCAGCTGAAAGTAGTAACAGCTGTTTAGCGTTAGTTAATTTTCAACTGTTTCATTAAATATTATAATTTTTTTCCGATTTCTAAAATACTCCGTAAAACTTATCCGATTTTTCTCTCCGTCAATACTATCTTCTGACTTCTATGTACTTAAAAAAGAGGAAGCCACCATTTCACCATGTGCAGTAATATGATCGCTGCTTTCTCCTGTCGCTTTGGACCCTCAAGAGTATACTCGTGTAACACTTTCATGCGTTATCCAAACTTTGGCAGTTAATCGCCACGTATTTAATACATTTTTTTGTGAATTTTTAAGCCTTTTCACGCCTGGTGAAAAGGACGAGAAAAAAGTTTTTTCAAAGCTCGTAACATAAGTGTTATAATTTTAGGTTTCTTATTTTGTTATATTCGTCACGCAGATTTTAATGATTTAAATTCTGATAATTTTTTTTACCATCATCAAAAGTTTGTTACGGATTTCCACTTGGATTAATCATGAATCACTTTTACTAAGGAAGTGTACACAAATGCCCTGAGAATACAGCTGGCAGTTCCTTTTCAGTTTGTATATTTATTTGCTTGTTCTTAAATTAAGTTAATCGATTGCATTTATGAACTTCTTTTATGCTTAAATTACTTAATTAACTTAATATTTAATTTCTTTATTCTGTCTAAATTTCATAACTATTGTAGAAGTGATATTCTAATTAATACTGAAGAAAAAGATTTTGCAAGAAACAGATCTTCGTATTTTAATCAATTTATCTTTACAAAACCATCACAAGAAAAATGTAGCAATAGTAACGATACAATTGATTTGAGATTTTCTTTATTGTTTTGTTGCTCTATGCGTATCTGACGTGTTCCATGTTTATGAATGCACGCACGAAATGCATCTTAAGGAAAGAAAGGACTTGATTTCTATGGACGGAATCGGCCACTACTAAAATAGTAAAATTTATGTGGTGAATAAAACCGATTTACGGATTTGCTTTAAGTAATAAATGAAAGAAAAACTAGAAATATTAAAATATAAAAACCGTTATAATATCAAAGTGACTTCTTATTAATGGTTACATAAGCTACACAAACTTATGAAGCCAAACAATATTGATTTTTTTCGACATAATAAGGAAAATTACGGTGTAACAAAAGAGCTCGCCCAATGAATGTCGTTCGGCAGCTAACAACACTGCACATTGAAAGGCAGCCGGCCGTAGAAACCACTCGATTAGCTCCAAAGAACTCGATTCTACTGGGACAAAATTGCCAGAATTAAATTGAGCCAAGAATATTGAGCAATTATATAATGTAAGAAGTGCTGAATAATATTTCTGTCAGGCGATAACAACTATAAAATACACATCATCTATTAAAGTTTATTTTGAAACCAACTTTTCTGTTTGTTTTTGGTATAAGAAGAATATTGAAATGTTAGTTGTGTCATAATCTGAATGTAAAGATTAATTTTAGCTACTTTTCAGGTAATATATTAAAAATTTTCAACATTTTTTGGCAAATAAATTCGCGGGATAGTTATTGTTCCCAAGAATATTTCTTCCCTAAACAAAATTAAGCGTTTGTGACATAGAAGATTGGAATAAAATCAGTACAGATCCAGCACATCAGTAATATCGTCGTATAGTTGTAAAATTAGTTGCACTATTTTACTTTTTTTATCCTGAAGGAAAGAGACGAATTGTCTCCACACTTAGTCTTAAAAGGACCTTTGCGCCTCCCTTACTTATGATTGTGTCCTCAGAATCTGAGACTTATACAGAAGCCGATCAGATTTGAGGGCTCCTGTTCTCTGATGTCCTTGGGGCTAAGGAGATATGCTCCCAGGCATCTTTTCCGAATTGTTGATATGGTAGGAAAATTTAGCCAAATATTCGTCAAAGTTATAGATTTAAGTTACAGTATTTATACATTTTTATTTATGTTCATTTTATAATTGATAACGATGAATATACATTATATAACTGAATAAGTATTATAGGTGAAGAAGTTTATATAGCAATTATCTAGTGTACTGTTGAGATATTTACTCCTGCGAAAATGTTAATAATTCACATTGTAATTGGTGAATTGGTAATTTAATTTGCTGTTGTAATTAAAACAGCAAAATCAATTTTTTCTGTCATATAGCCTGTCCACAAACACCTTGATAATTAAATGAAATATAGAACCGAATCTTTGCATGGAAAAATTAGTGACTACTCTGTCTGTAAATAAAAAAAAACGATATACAGTTATTGTGAGTGAATTTTGAATAATGATTATTAAGCCTTAATAGTTAAATTAAGGTTTAAACTACCTTATTATTATTAGTTAAAAATAAGTTGTACTTACGTTACACCAAAATTAAACAACGTACATATTTTGAAAGGTTTTTTGGAAACAACTGGGCATTGCAGTAATAAATAAATATATTAGCCACATCAATCAGTATTGCTAAAATAAATGGCATCATGAAAATACTTAGAAGATTTACAAGTAAGACAGTTTGATGTATGGCCCTCGAAAGGTTTTATGGTTCGACGTTAAGCCGAGTGAAAGTAAAGGTGAAGGCGTAAGTCTCAATAAATTCCTTGAGATACCGCGCATATTTTACTCCTAATACAAACTTTCACTCTGTCTGACTTAAGAAAATGGTGGGATTAGTCGAGATGTTCATTCGAACAAATTATTCAATATTTTAAAAGTTTTTTTTTATTCGTAAAAAAGTATTATTTTGTTACTAAAAACATTCAGCAAATGACTTAGCTATCTCACAACTAACAGTTATTTATCGAATATCGAATATATTTTGAAGAAAAAATATATTTTTAAACTCAACAAATCCACACTCAATTTATGTTATTTTTATATAACTTTGATATGTTTTTAACGGAAACTCTTGTACTGTATAACGCTGATTTGAGTTTGGAAGTTGTAGGCAGTAATTGATCTCAGATCAGGCATAGTTAATAAGAACGAGAGATCGACATACAAGATAAATATAATTGTTTATAATATTTCCTGAAAACGCATAAAGATCCATAGGATTATCTGGTGACTACAGTTATAATTGAGCTCTAACATATTATTTTCGACATTTAAAAGCAGTATATGGAAAAAAATTAGTAAAAAAGTTTAGTTTTACTTTCAAAGTTTATTTGTGGATTTTTTAGATGGCAAAAAATATGTAATTATATCGTTTTTTAAACCGAATTGGTTACACGTAAAGCTAATTTAAAAATTATAAACCAAAACGGGAACTAAATATATGATGAATACACTAATGATTATTTTGGGGCCTTCTTTTGCTTCAATAATACTGATATATTTATGACAAATTGGTTTTGTTTTTCTTTGTTTAAATTACAATTACATGTACCAAAATTAATACCTCAATTTATTTTACTATTACTGCACTGTTGTATCTAAATCCATGCATTATTATTTATAAGAGCCTAATTATAAATAATATTCCAGGAATAATGATAATGGTAAAAGGATAGGATGAACAAATATCATCATTAATGCAGCTGACGAAAACAACAAATAAAAGTCAAACCGCTTTGACATACCACTGCACCAAATACATTGCAGATCGAACAGCGGGACGTGATTCGTACGAGATTACACTGTTTGACCCACAAACTAAAATAAGAGCTTTGTAAGACAATCGGCTTTCCTGGAATACTTCCCTTATAGCATTTGTTACTCGCTTTGATGGAGCAAATCTATGAATGTATCTTTGTCAGCAAATTGCAATCTCTCTTTTATGCTACAATTATTAAATTAAACTCAGATGATATTAAAGAATGAAGTTTTACTATAGGATAATTTTGTGGATAGGACGGATAATAATATTTACAGTTGCTTATCGTGTAGTAATAACTCATGAAATATATTTACTCAGTGTAATTCCTTAAAAACATGAAAATACCCGAAACTGCTACGTATAGTTTAAATTTCTTAAACATTCTGAAACCCTTAATTCCAGAAGTACTATAATTCAATGTTAAAGCTTAAGAATAATCTCGATCTTTAATACCATTCTTCCTGAATATAAAATAATCCATGATTTAAAAATGGTTATTCTCGTATACTGATTATTACCAGATGTATACGTTTGTATACTATTGTGTTTAACTATTCTTGTAAAACATGTTGGACTGGAACCCTTGATTGCTCATTTGCTTTAATACGTATACATTCCACATTTTTATTTTCTATCTGGGAGAGAAGCAACATTGAAAGTACGGAAGAATATTTAACCAAGTTTTAGCCTCCCACCAACAATATGTAACTGATATTAAATATCATCCTGACGTACGGCTTATGAATTTTAAGAGGATTTATTAAATATTTTGAATTTTTGATATTTTTTCATAAAATTAGAGAAAATTTTAAGGAGACAGAGCTCAATTGAATTGCTTTTCACCACACATAAAGACTCACAGAAGAGGGGAATCTGTATAACGTTTTATACTGAATCGTATATTACACATAATATATTTCGAGAAAAATCGGAGGATTCTAAGCATTATTCTTGTGACATCATATCATTCCCACAAAGAAATTTTATATATTCAGTTTCAATAAATATAACATATAATATCTTTTGGATGTTGTATTTGTTATGAGTTTAGGACTAGATCAGCCTAAGTGCTATGTGAAATTAAATTCAAAATGTATGTAGAAAATTGATAAACACTTTTTTATTCTCTTTAGTTACATTCCCTCATATACGACTAATAACGATTAACAGATTAATTAAAATGATTATTCTAAGTATTTCGTGTATTATACAGTAAGTATGAATGTATTTTCAAATTATTGTGAACAATATATTGCATTTAAAACTGAAATATCTCTCAAACCAGTTAAATTTAAACTCAATTCTAAGTGTTGATTCCAATTTAAATTTCTGAAATATGTTTAAAGAAAACAACTGTATTAATGATCAAGTCGATGCAAATTTCCCATTCATTACTGGCATCACAGAGCTTCATGTGGCAAACGACATAAATTTAGTGATAAAATGTGTTGCTATATGTGGCGCAGTAAACCCGTGGTAGTAAAACGACGGCATTTACTCACTGCTGGACATTTTATTTGCTTCCTGATGATCTGAAATAAACAAATTGAAGGTTATGGATTGTGTATCTGTACGTATTCATATTGTGATCTTATGTTACTGTAATCTTATACATTTATACTTAGAAATATATCAAAACTACAATATAATATAACGTATTTCTTAACCGTATTATTCTTTAGTTTTTGGTTTAAAAGAATTTTACGCTGCATCACATAGTTGATGAATGCTGTAAACACTCACAGCACACATTGTTATAAATTCCACACAATTTATATTTAATATACTTTTAGATTTAAACATAAGGTTTAGATGTATACAATTACATACGTTCATACAATTTAGATTTAAATTGTATATTTATTCATGCCCACAGAAGTTATGATTGTTTTAATAACTAAACCCTGAAGCGTACAATTTTATAAAACTGAAAAACAAGTTAATAGACAAAAAAAGTTCTAACAATGTATTAAATCGATATGTGATAACTTCAGACAAACATGCCGCAAGTCTAGCATAAGAACACGGGCGACACAAGTAACAATTCTCTCTGATACTGTTCCCTGGACTGGAAGTTATAGTTCAACAACATTGTGTTTAACCTCAGGATATTCGGGGAAAAATTGGTTACAGCCCTTTCACTGTCTTTTATTCGATATCAAAAATCATGTTGAGCAATCAATGATATCAATGGAGTGTTAAGATCTACAGGAAATAAAATTCCTCAAAATGTGGTAGCGCAATATATTAATAAAATGCAAGTATTTAGTATAATACAAAACAAATTATAATCACCAGTTTTTTCGAGAAGATTTGTTATTTACCATCCTAGATAATGCTTTAGAAGTTCTTTATTTTAGACCCGTTTCATTTGTAACATTAACTACTGTAATAAGTAGTCCGTATATTAATTCAACAAGTTTAAAAAATGGATATGCGAATACTTTATATATTGGGAATCTCTTTGCAGATATTAAACTGGCTTTAAATCCTATTTATTTCGTACGTGAATGCCACCGAAAGCTATTCTAAAGATGCACGTATTGCTATTGCAGTTCACATTTTATTTTTGTGACAGTGAAGATGTAGGCCACAAGGTTATTCATTCAATAGGTTTGTTAATAGCTTTTGCGCTTTAATATTTTTAGGCTCCTCTAAAATTAATATTGAACTGATGGTAAATTGTGATGATATAGTCAAAGATGTTTTATTCGTAAATGAGTTTTTTATATGTTTATTATTATTGAAAACATAAATCAAAGTACTGTTCTCTAAAAAAACAAGACGATTTAAACAATGAGTTAAATAGATTTTATTCAATTATTTAACTTGATTCATTGAATTAAGTAGTAAAATTTAAAAAAATCTATATAACCTCATAAACGTAATACTACCATTGAAAAAATATAATAATTAGTATAAGCGAGATTTAGAATATCTCAATACAACGAATGATCATTTCATGTACTTCATGACTTTAAATAATAATCTGTTATCCTTATAACATATTTTATAGGATTTGGTAGTCTGAGTGTGGATATCTTGCAGATTTCGGGCCTTTATCACTAGGTTCTTCAAAGTAGCCACGTGAACTTCTTGACCACCATCTTCATTTTCCGGTTCACTCTGCGTCTAATTTGAAGACTTTAAAGTGAAAATATTTTAAACCAAATTTTGTAGGATATACACAACCATCTTATATTTAATATAACTAACACATATATTTATAACTTTAATTGACTTAATCTTAGGTGTTTTCCCCAAAACCTATTTGAGGTTAACCGTATTTTTTCTTAGATTATCCAAATCTCTATTTATTTAGATGCTAGTACCATCAGTGGTCGTACTTCACTTATTGTTACTTTAAAGTGCATGCTAAGGGTATAAATGTGGCGAGGAATCATTTAGTTTTACCATACGCTTTCACTATTGTATTATCATTTTGTTTTACCTTTAAAGTTAATTTCATACATGTTTGGTGCAATATTACTGAATAGTTATTACTGAAAAGAATTGAAGAATGTGCTAAAAATATTCTATTTATAGTATATCAGTTTTGTATTCTTATACAGTTAAATGATAATCTACAAGATTAAAAACAAACATGTTTTATTGAGATGGTCATAGCATGCAAATTTACTTTCACATAGAAATGTTGTACATGTAAACCGATATATTCATGGACAATCGCTTCCACCCACCATTTATCAAGTAAAGGATCATAAATGGCAAGAGACAAGAGCAGCTGATTAGTGCCGAGTGCTACAAATGTACTCACATTTACCACATTTAATGTTTCCTGGCACAATAACATATTAACAATTAACAATAATTATTAATGTTATTAATTATTAACATATTAATAATTTATTTTATTATAAATTATTGTTATTTATTTGTTATCGTTGTTAAAATTTGTTATGTATTCTACAGATTCTATTTTGTTACTCTATTAGTGTTAATATTTATTACAATAATGTAGATTTTATTTACCTTTACTAGTATAGTTATATTTATTGTAAATCATATAGCTTTATTATTGTTATTGTTGCATAGTGTTGGCTGTATTGTTCCCTGCATGTTTGGCTTGGTGCTTGAGCTAGGGCTTAAGCACCAATTAGTTTAAAGTCCAATTGCATGTTTGGCTTGGCCCTCTGTGTTTATAAGTACTAGTCATCTTGAGAAACTATGTAAAACTGTAACCCGTTGTAAATTGGTCTTTTGACCGTTGGAAGTTAAATAAATAAATAAATAAATAAATAACACTGATTACACCTATTTTGTATTTGAAACTTTAAATATAAAAAATAAACATACTTTTCATAGTATAGGAACTTTTTTTATAATAACTATTCTATTAAATTTATACGTTTATAAACGAAGAAGGAGTCACTTTTGCGAGGGATGTAATATATAAGATTTAAAATCTATAGTTAATAAATTGTATGACTACATGTGTTAGTGATCATATCATTGTACACAGTTTGTTTAAACATTTATTTCAGCTGCAATTTTCTTGTTACCAGTATGGTTACCCACATGAAAAATGTAAAAATGCGCTAAGGCTGAGCCAAAATCCATGCAGAAACAAAAGAACAATAGAGATTGGTATTATTTGTATAAGTAAAATGTTTTATATAAGGCTTCGTGCAAAACTTCAAGTCTGTAGGTCTGTTCGTTCTGAAAGCATCGTGGGGAAAGAGAGACGGATATACATGCAGAAAGAAATTACATTTCAGTCTCGAATGGTAGCTTTTGCTAACGCTAAGCCAACAAACTATCATTAAACTTTTGTATGAAAATAAAATTATGTAACTGGTTTTAAGTTTTAAGTATCTGAATCCTATCGCAATTCAATACGATAATACCTTGTGTAACATATGGTTTGGTAAATTATGTAACATATTTTAAATGTAGCCTACATTTCAATTGATTGATTGAATGAATTGATATTAATTCATTACCAATTTGTAGAATCTTGGAGCATTGGAAAAAAGGTTTATTGTACTATCACTAGTATAAACGAATACAACATTTTCCAATATAATTTTTATTTTGTGCAAGGCCTTTCTGAATCAAAGATTCCATCATCAGGCACTTCACAAATTATGATGAAATGTTGTACTCGTTTATACTAGTGATAGTACATTACCAATTTATTTATTTGTTTACAATATTTATTGGGGTTAGGAAATATTTTCAAAATTTGAGTTTCACCAAAGGTCCAAACATTGTCTTAAATACGAGTAGGTGACAAATATACGAGCGTATAAACTTACAAATAGATAGGCATGGTTTTAAGACACTCCTAAAATAAATTTGGATTTTGAATAGATTACCAATTATTTAATGTATATTGATAGATTTATTATAGTCTATTATTATTCATTTTAATACTCATAATTACTTTGAATTTATATTTATTCCAGGTTTAGATTTATTAGGCCTAGTTAACGTTCAACTCATGAAATCTTAAACGTTTAAATTTAAAATGTACTTCTTTTCCAAGCTATACTCACAAACCCTACGGAATATCTCATCTCCTCGTTTTAACATTCATTTTCAATAAATACTTTCAGTGAAAAGGAACGAGAATTTTACTAAAAGTCCAAAAGGATTAAAATCCTCGTGGCTTGTGGTTAATACTCCGGGAAGCATTCATGAATATGGACGAGGACCTCTTTACACTTCAGTTAGTTCAAGGAGAGAACACCAAAGTAAGAAATTTCTTAGCTCGGGTTAGTTAATTGGTTGAAGTTGACTGGAATTGATAAAATGGATCCATTTCCCTATAGGTATTCACTTATCATTGTAGGGCTTTATATGAAATAAAGAATTTCACTCAATGTTTGTAGTAATTACTGTCTAACTATTTCTCGTATTCAATAAAATGCTTTCACTTAAAAAATGTGGAGTTGGTGTTGTTAAAATGTATGGTATAACCAACTGTAAAGCCAGTTCTTAATTTTCATCATTCATATTGATTTATATTGAAAACACATACTAAATTTTTAATTAGTAACTATTCTTCTACCTATCGTATTTAAAATTCGCCTGTTTTAAGCTTACAAATTTTTCTGAATCTCTTGTGCCAAATTTTCATAGCCTGGTCACTAGTCTTTCTACAGTGGAGCGCATTTATGTACATTAGTTTTGGGACAGTAAGTATATTTTTCTCAATATTTAATTGCTATATGTATTTGAAAATATTTTATCGTAATAAACGAGTTTTTCTTTGTATCGTTGTTTATTGTAAAATATTGATTAAAATGTCCGTAACTATTAATGAATATTGGAATTAATTTGCTCATACAGCATAATTAAAAAAGGAACGATGAAAGATTGTAAAGACCGGAACTTCTTAGAACGGACAAGACAAGAATTCCTTGTAGATAAACTATATGACGGGGCATCTCGCTCATGCCAAAATGATAGACGCTCCACAGTGCCTATATAACACCTATTTAAATATATTTCAAATTCTTTATATTTAAACATGTTAGAGAAATATGTTTATATCACCCGTAAGGGTTTTAACAACAAAAGCTTGAACTTATAAACTACGGAATTATGTATGTACTATACGAATTGACTACGGCCAATCATAATATTGTTTTTTTCAATAGTCACAAATATAAAGTCAAGTGTTATAAATCAAAATTATATTATTTAAGTGATTACACTTTTATTTTAAAATGGGAGTGATGATTATATTATTAGAATAGTTTTACTGCAATTTCAGGGAAGTCTACGTGAAGATATCTACAGGGAAAATGTTCATACGTACTGCCAAAAAGCACTGAAACTACCCGAGGTAAATGGACAAAAGATCTGTTAGGGGAGAGTCTCACAAGACTGCAAGCAGGGGATATTGTTGTTAAGAGGCCACCAGGTACTATGGAATTCCCCCTCAAACGCTTTGTCGTTGAAGGTAGACAAGTAACACAAAGAAAATACTTTGAAGCCAAAGTGTGTTAGGTGTTCAAGGAACCTGACAACCCTTAATGGGTTTAAGGAAGCTGGAATATGTCCTCTTGACAAAGAAGCGATTCCTTATCACTTCTTCGCCATAAGTGACCAAGCAAAAAAGACAGACGCCAAGCTGCTTTCAATTTGTCACCGTTTTTGCTAAAGACCCGACACCAGGGACTTTAAACAAAGCTCCAACAAAGCTATTTGTCCAGATCTCTCCTAAGCAACGTCTGGAAGAGAAATCCAGGGAAAGGAAGAAGCAGTCAGCCAGTCATCACACAAAAGATAAAAAGACAATATTGGTAAAGTACAACTAAAAAAGATGTAGAGGAAGCTAAACATTGATCCATATTTGGAAAGTGAAGAAGAAATAAAGAATGTCAGTTGCTTGGAATGTTATGAAAATTATTATTGCATTGCATAATATATAAACTCTTATTTCTAATGCAAGTAAGATTAGTTATTATAGTAGAACGAGGATTATGTAGTATAGATTATTAACAGATTAAAAAACGTTACAGGTCTTTCATGTGTTGCATATTATATGTGGGTGATACTCTAAGAAGAATTATAACATAGGATAATTTAATATAATAATATAATATCTCGTTTCTGTTATAAATAAATATATATATATATATATATATATATATATATATATATATATATATATATATCTGTTTATAAATTATTGCAAAACCAATGATATATTTTCTATAATTACCCTAAATCTTACATACAAAAGGGGCATCTCTTTCACAGAGGCGTGACATTTCAGGCGGACAAATGGGAGAGATGGCCAATTTTAGCAAAATAAAAAATTTAATGTTTTGGGAAACATATGTTTTTGTATTAAAAGTGGTCAATTTTTATCAATTCTAAATTATTTGTACGTTTATTTTCCGATTTATACGCCTCTGTTACAATCCTAATAGTTTTTATGATGTAATTTCCTTACGTCATCAATCAATCCCGGAATTACTTTAACCGATAATGGCAGGTGGAACCGCCTAAAAATTCATTAAAACCTGTTTATTAATTTTTTAAATCTGATCAACTCAATCTTTATTTTGACGGTATTTCTAGGATACTGCGTTATTTATTACTTCGGTTATATGTATATTACTCTTATCAGGATCAAATAAAACTGCATGCTTATCCATAATGCAACACCGATTAAATAATATAGGAACTCAATGCTTCCGTTTATATGAATTTCGTGTTTGGTGAATACAATTTACGGTGCCTCAACACTTTTAATCTGTTTATGTTCCCTTATATGAATATAAATCGCTGGTTAAACAATACCATACAAAATATCCAAAGAACGAGAGAGAAATAGGCTATATTAGGCGTACTATAAAGAAAGCTTGAAATAAAATAAAAATATTCTTATTCATGGATCCATCCAGGAATGTGGTAATACAGGTATAAGTAATAATATTCAAAGGCAGATTATTTCGTTAGCTAAGTGACTGATGCTTGATGAAAATTATATATCACCCTTACTATTTTTTTTAAGAATAAAAGGCATACAACAATATTAACTCTCTAGATAGGACAGATAAAATAAAAATCTTACGACAAATTTGACGTTTAGCTCTGCAATGAAATGACACATCAAAGGCAAAGAAGCACGAACATTATATATCTGATCATTAGATCATTAAATTAACGTTGATTTATATTATTTTATTAATTAAATTTTTCCGACAGTGTCTCAGGATAGATGCAGAGGATATATAAGTGCAAGCTAGAGAAACAAGAAATTTTAACAAAACAAAAGTCTTACCTCTGAATACATAAACCGTAAGCTGACCTAGAAACTTTTATTTATTACCTGTAGACCGCGTCTCCTGAAAGAAAGATCATTTGTTCCAGCTAGCAAAACACTATATAATACAGTTGGCATTGTACTTTCTGTCAGCTTTGTAAACAAAAACATCTTCAGTACTGATATTTTATACCATATAAGCATACTGCAGATTATATAAAACAAAGCAATAATACCTAAATGTAACTTTTAGGGATGACAATATCCCATTGGGTGTTGTATCGCAGACAACGGATACGCTATTACCAAATAGTGAACCATATCAAATCAACAAAGAGAAAAGTAAGATTTTAAAAATAGAATCATTATTGTAATATGTTGATGGTTATCTACAAAATATTTCAGACATACGTTGGATCCGTTGTGTAATATTGTTACTTTATTTCTTAGAATTCCGCGGCCGGAGTCACATCTAAGCTTAACATCTAAGATGTTAGTTTCACACGAAAATATTTCACTTAGACATTTATTGACTAAAGGTGGCTTTCCATAGTGAGGTAGATTTATTTCAAGAATATAGAGTAAGCGTTCTTTCGACGTGGTGTGAACTGGAAAATCCAGAATTTAAATTCTGTTACTTTAGAGTATAAGTTATAAGAGATTGAAAGCTGTAGCTCCAGTAGTCGAAACAATGTCTCGGGGGACAGCGTCAGCTGTTTACAGTAAACAACACGAGACAAATCACTACCGGAACTGATAGAGGACTAAAAGGTCTTTATTTTAAAAGTACATGTTTAATATTATTTGTGATTTAAAATATTTTAAAGTCTTTAATTTGGATTTAAAGGTATTAATAATGACTATGAAAACTGTCTAAATAAAATGAGATAATCCCTGAATACTAAATTAAAATAAATCAGTTGGCTTTTTATTCCTAGTATGAATATTAATAAATGCGTGTATTAATTGTAATTGTCAAGATATACCAACAAAATGTTTAAAGGGAAATAAGCCTAGCTGCAGGGACTCAACAGGTAACGTTGATTATTCAATCTAGTAATACTACATTAAAAATTTCATACTAAGAAGAATTTAGATGTGAAGTATTTAATCTGCCAATCGAAATTTATAAGGAGTATTCTTCGGAGGCGGTTTCTTATATTTTTGCTAAATACAATTAGACTGATTGAATGCCCAAACTACTAAAGCTAAAGAATTCGATATGAAAATAGGCATTAGTCTGTGAATGCAAGACTCAGGAATCAAAATTTACTTGGATTTTCTTGAATGAATCATCAAAAAAAAAAGAAAGAAATTAGGCCTTTACAACTCAAATAGTTTTTTCTAGCTTTATAGCCATTATTATGAAGAATGCAAATCGTTAAATTATTTTAAACGATTGTGTACATTTTATTTTATCGGAAACAGTGCCAATTTTTTGTACAGGACTTTGAAGACAGGTCTTGGTCTTATTTCATGTCTTATAACATAAGCTAATCAACATCTACAATAAGCTACACTGTTCAACATTGAGTTGTTTTAGGTTATGATGGAACTAAATGTTCTGAATACATGCATGAGTCTGATGACGCGATTCTTCAGATATAGGAATTAGAGTTCTTTTTTAGCAAAAGTAACTCCCAAAAGCTATAATTTGCATACATTTTCGCGTTCATATATGAACAGTTTACATTTACGACACCAATTTTTCACTTGGTTCTAGTACTTATCTGTCATATAAATATTACGCTTTATAATGACATCTCGTAATATTATTGTTTTAGATTACAATACATTTTAATTGTACATTTACAATATTTTATTCCAGCTATTTAAAACATGTCAGGTTTTTAGCGGTCATTGCCATACATTGAAATTGAATCCCTAGCAAGAGTGGAAATAATATTCCAACACAATTGGCGCATTTCTTCATTTCCTGGAGAATGTGCTATTGTAAATGAAGAAGAACTATTTAATTTGGATTGAACGTGGAGGAGTTGTTAGTTTTGGCTCTCAAACCACAGTACTACACTAGTGTTACTGTTTTGTATCTCTGAACGATGGCAAATGTCCGGAAAAAATCCTGTTTCCTTCACAATCCTTCCATCGTCAAAAATAAACTTCAAACAATTTACTTCACAATTACTTCTCCTTTCATATCATCCATACCCAAGCTTTCTATAATCTAAAAATCTAATCTGTGTGGTAGGGTAGATCACTGAAATCTGTGAACGAAACCTACTTGAAGAAATCCAGTAAGAACGAAACACGGAGTACTAATGAGAGAGCAATCTTGTCTTTTCTTACAGATTTTTATTCCGAGCAGAGTCAGTTACTTATGGAATTTAAATATGGATACCACTCCCAGTATACCGAAACAGCAGAACAGGCAGTTGGTGATCAACGATCATTCGTAATACAAAAAGCACTTTCAGAAACTGACAGAGTGTAATTTACTTTGTTGTATTACACTTACTAAGTTGAACCATGATGCTTAAGTAGAAAATAACTTGCTTTGGTTTTTTATATACTAATTACATTATAACTAACGAAAAATTCATCAAGCCGGTCACTATCAAGTGGAACGGAGTCGAAGACAAAACACTCAATTATAGTTTTGACTTTCATAGAATTTCAGATTCATTGCAACGTGTTGTACCGTTACGACATCAGAGACACCCGGTCTAAAAAGAGCTCTGCCCGGTGGATCCGACAGTCACCTAGTGTATACTAAGTGCTGTGGTGTTTTTATTATCTCAACAGGTGCACAATTCAGTGAACTAAGATGTTTAGATGTGATATAAATTCTCCCGCCCATATTTATCTTGTCAAATATAAAGTACTTTCAATATGAATGTTATTGACAGAGTCAAGTCATCTCAATATACACCATTAGACTTCACATAATGATGAACTACGTAGTTGAACTACCTAATGAAGTAGTTCAACTACGAAATTAATTTCGTAATTTAAATAAATCAGTAGAGACATATTTTGTTTATATGGGACAACACCTAACTATTGGACTCTTATAAATGTTGCTAAAAGTAATTGGTGGAGTAGTTTTTCATTGATACAGGAAAATGTTGGTCACAAAACTTCAAAATATCTATCAAACCAGATAATTTAAAATAGTGAAAATTAAATTGCAATAGAGATGAGATATTGTAATAAAAGAAAACATCACAATAAGCGAGTGGCTTCAATGCGTATGTCTTATTTAGGCATCTCTCGAAACAAATTCAATATTCCGTTATGAACTTTGAAAGTTCTTCAACGCTTATTTATGAATTGATTAGTAATAATATATCCACCCTTTCGCCTCTATTGAAAATTAAATTGCAATAGAGATGAGATATTGTAATAAAATAAAACATCACAATAAGCGAGTGGCTTCAATGTGTATGTCTTATTTAGGCATCTCTCGAAACAAATTCAATATTCCGTTATGAACTTTGAAAGTTCTTCAACGCTTATTTATGAATTGATTAGTAATAGTATATCCACCCTTTCGCCTCATCTTGGTTTGACTCCACCCGCTAGGTTCGACGAAAACAGCGTGATTTGTTAATTACAGCGTTCGAGCGGCAGCATATCACGGCTATAAAAAAGGAAGATATTTTAGTAGTTTAAAATGGATGAAATGAAAAATGTCTTTACTGAACAAAAAGAAAAACATATTCAATTAATTGGCGAGGTTAGGACTATTAAGGCCTCTCTTACACCTAACTATAAACTTCTATTGTTGGAAAGATTGTTTTCAGCAAACTTTCAGGAAAATTTGGTTTTTTAAATGTTACAAAATACAACAAGTAATTTTTAAACACACTCAAATATCAATTACCATAATCGGATTAAAAAAACTGTTACCATGAAGAATAAATATGTAGTGTAATTCATGAATTTCATGAATGTTTTTCATGTTTTCACTTAATAAACAATGTCTCTATATGGTTCCGGCAGATGCGATTTTAGACTGATATTCAGTAAGGATGTCTCCCCGTCTTAAGCCGTTGATCCCCAGGTTGTGTTAGTGAGAGGTTCTTACCCCTAACTATTCCTGGTAAAATAAAACATATTATACTTTTTTTATCTGATGGTATTTTAATTAATGAATATCTTATTTATGGCCATGAAAGTAAAATGGTATCAACACATTCCTAAACATTTAAATTATTAAATCTTTAATTGTACGCTACCAGGAAGCATTCATGAATATGAAAGAGGACCCTTTACACTTCAGTTAGTTCAAAAGAGCTAAAGAGAGTGAACCAAGGCAAGAAACTCTTGGCTCCGATTGGTTAAAATCTTAACTCTAGTTCATTAAACACATCAAAGACAAGCTTTTAATCCTGGCCCACTTTCCTAATATTTTTAACTTATTGCTTATTCATATATACAGTAACACTGTAATCTGAACAGAATAACTAATCCAAAAAATTTTATATCTACAAATTATTTCTATTTTCCACATGTTTTGAACAAATATCAGATCCCAACCTCTAGAAGCTCCCTACATTCTAGAAAGCAGCATTGTTGAGTATTGTTTTCGGGCCATTAATCGGAAATTTACAGCCTCTGACTCTTCAAGGTGTCTAATATTTTCCAGAATGTATAAAGTTTTGGATTATAATATTAGAAAAGGCACTTTCCCATGTTTCATTCTAACCTTTGAAGTTTGAGAGAGATCTCTCTGCCAAGAATGAATAATAATGTGGCTATTGGTAGTACACAAATTGTAGCAACGTGGAATATTCCAATTAGGAAAATATACATTTAAAATCCCCTTAAGCAACGTTCTATATTATCCATATTATATATCTTCTTAAGTTCGTCCCCAATTGTATTTCATACTGGGTACGGCTTCTGGCTGGTTTATACCTTCCATTTTAACCCACACTGGAAGGTGTAGTTGTCACTTAAATTTGGCCAACATTTTGGATGTCCAGGAGCGGCATTAATAACCGCAAATGTTGAGATCATGAGGTGGAAGGGTAATTTGATAGATATAGTCTACTCCGGAGATGACGGTTTGAGTTGGTAGGGTTCATTCCCTAGGGGTCAAAGATTCTTGCTAGCCTGGACATAAGGGTGTAAAACCCCTTGTCTGCTTTGACTGTAAAGGTTAGTTCAGAGCTGGCTTCCCTTTCTTCCAAGGGGACATGTCTTGACATTAGTATCCTAAATTCTTCCTCGTGGATCTCGACAGGAAGCGGTCCCTACCCCAACCTTACCCATCCAGAATATCCACTCACTCCGGAAGCAGCGTAAAGTTCCTTAAAGGAAAATGTGCAATCTAAGCTTCTTGTCCTAAGACAGAAAAAGGTATTTCATAAGAGTTTTCCATTAACCAACTCGTTGTCTGTCACACGCAACTTTTCCTTTATCCTTCAAGAATTGTTTATACAAACTTCTGTGTTTATAGCACTTATAAAAAGATAATATGAAACCTGATATTCGACTCGTGATGATGATTAAACATTCCGTTCTGATTCGACTCAGTGTATTGATTTGTGTTTGTTATCTTTTCTTATTTCAAAAATGGCACTCTAATATCTACTACTAAACATGATATACTTTGTATTGTTTAGTTCATGTTATGGACGTTGGAAATTGTTTTTGTTTGTTTTTTTTTTTTTAGTTTCACTTTGCAAATCTGTTATAAATTTTATCATGGAGCCGTGCTTATTCTAGCTGGCGTAAAACTAAAGCTTTTGAGGAACTTATTATTTAACTTCATTAAATATTTTATTTAAAATTACGTTTTAAAATGTTGACATTAGCACTTACGTCTGTTTTTCCAAATGTTTTGGTGAATATCAATCTGAGAAATTCCTAATTTCCCCTTTCTCTAATCTTAAACGTAACTATACCATTGTTGGATAATATTTTGAACTATTGTTACCTTGGTTTACACTCTGATAAACTTGCCATATTTCTGAGTATTTTTTCTGTTCTATTTTACAGTTTTTTAAGGCCATTGGAAAATGCTTAATATTATTTACACATATTTCCTCATCTTCTAGTTTCATATTCACCTTAACTATTTTTTTCCTTACGTGCTTTTATACGTTTCACATTCTTATTTCGCTTATCACTACACTTATCTACATCGTTTAGTTCATAGTATGGAAGCTCATAACATTCTTTTAACTAAACATTACCTTCTTTGCTGTCGAATACACGTGACAGGTAATCGGCAATTACAACGTATTTATATTTAACATGTATGATGTTAAATGGTAGGCTGGTTGCTACCCACATGGATAACTTATGCAGGTTTCGGAAATTGGATAATACCTATGCCGAGGCATTATTTTATGTTACTAATGTAACATTTTAAACCTCGAAATAACTTCCAAATTTATTTATGGCCCAGACGACGCCTAAACTTTCATTTAAATCCACCGTTAGATTGCGGCGCTCACTATAGTTAAACTTCTTTGAAAAATAAACGTCTTGTATGTTCTGTCCCTCTACTTCCTGCATGAGGCACGCTCCTGCAGGTTTCTATGATGCGTCCGTAAATAATACAAAAGGTTTGTTATAGCTTGGCGTCGTTAATGCGGGGGCGCATAAGACACTCGCTTTTAGTCTTCCGAAACTGTTCTGACATTCTTCTGTCCACTCAAATTTACGACCTTTCTTTCATAATTCGTTTAAGCATACCACACTGTTAGTATAGTCTAGGATAAATTTTGAGAAATAACCGCCCCGATAAACCTACTGACTCCTTTAGCGTCCGTTGGTGGTACACCATCTCTTATCTCTGTAGTTCTTTCCAGGTATATTTTTATATAATCTTCACATATTAAGTGCCCCAGTAGTTTAATTTCTTTACAGGCAAAAACTCACCTTTGCTCGATTCACTGTAAGTAAACTTTTTTACTCATAACATTCTTTTAACTAAACATTACCTTCTTTGCTGTCGAATACACGTGACAGGTAATCGGCAATTACAACGTATTTATATTTAACATGTATGATGTTAAATGGTAGGCTGGTTGCTACCCACATGGATAACTTATGCAGGTTTCGGAAATTGGATAATACCTATGCCGAGGCATTATTTTATGTTACTAATGTAACATTTTAAACCTCGAAATAACTTCCAAATTTATTTATGGCCCAGACGACGCCTAAACTTTCATTTAAATCCACCGTTAGATTGCGGCGCTCACTATAGTTAAACTTCTTTGAAAAATAAACGTCTTGTATGTTCTGTCCCTCTACTTCCTGCATGAGGCACGCTCCTGCAGGTTTCTATGATGCGTCCGTAAATAATACAAAAGGTTTGTTATAGCTTGGCGTCGTTAATGCGGGGGCGCATAAGACACTCGCTTTTAGTCTTCCGAAACTGTTCTGACATTCTTCTGTCCACTCAAATTTACGACCTTTCTTTCATAATTCGTTTAAGCATACCACACTGTTAGTATAGTCTAGGATAAATTTTGAGAAATAACCGCCCCGATAAACCTACTGACTCCTTTAGCGTCCGTTGGTGGTACACCATCTCTTATCTCTGTAGTTCTTTCCAGGTATATTTTTAAATAATCTTCACATATTAAGTGCCCCAGGATTTTAATTTATTTACAGGCAAAACTCACCTTTGCTCGATTCACTGTAAGTAAATTTTTTTACAACCGCTGAAGCACCTCCCTCTAATGGTTTAAATGTTCGTTCAGTGTTTTGCTATAAATAATAATATCATAGACAAAGTTTATAACACGTACATTAGGCCTTTTAATACCTTTTTTAAAAATGAACTTAATACTAATCCGTATGGAATTGTTTTGAACTCGTAGCTAGCATAGGGAATTGCTAAACCAGTTATGTGACGGCTAATAATAATAGCCACAGTTAATTGTCAGTGTTAATGGCTGTTGTGCAATATCTATTATTAAATTGCTATAAGTTCAATTTTATTAAATTTCTTTCAAAAATTTGAAAAAAAATCATTTCCTAATCTTTATTCTGTTTACTACATCTAGATGGGTCCAACTTTCCACAACTTAACGTAATGTAGGCCATTACGTAATTTCATGGATACATATCCATTACGGAACCCGCAATAGTATCCCATCTATTACCTACCAGCACCTGCATCCATCATGCGTGTCTTTAACTTATCCTAAACGTAAGTGCTTTCATCCCCTAACACAATAACCTTTATATTTATATTAATCTAAATAAGGCTATGATATATGAATATGTGAATATATGAAATAATGGTTATTCAACTATCATGGTTTTCAATTATATCTCTCATTCATCATTTCCTGATCTTTGAAAAATTCCCAAATCATAATTTTAAAATATCCTGTAAAATGTTGATAATTTTTAAGCATCATATATAGATGGACTTGGATGCAGGCGAATTTTCCTCCCCCTTGCTATCCTCCCTTTCCGCAACCGACACTCAGATGTCCTAATCAAATTTCATTTCTACGAATTACTTTTTATTGTGTGCAATATTTATGAATGCTCAATGTTTTATAGTTAGCTTCTTGAGATTTCATTAGTTTAGTATTTTAAAGAAAGAGGGTATACTATTCAATATAGTATTTTATGGTATTTACTTAAAAACATACCGGATTACTTTTCACATCTTGATGTTTAATGTTTAAAAATAATCAAAATCGAAATAGAATTTACATAATAGGTTCTTTACATGAGTCCACATACTACGAGTTTAAGTCCATTAGTGAAGCACTGATCATTATGAACCACACTCATGTTTACAATGTTGTGGTGGTACTAAGTGATCCGTTACACTGTATTCATGTGTCTAATTGAGTATCTAATCCTGCAGTCACTATACAGTTTCCTCGGTATACAGAACCACTCTCTGCAGGTGAAAATAAGTTAAAGATATTCTGTGAATTAGGTTTTCCTTCTGTTCAGTTTATAGTGGTAGAAATATTTTATTGTTGGTTTTTTTTAGTTGTAGAAAACAAGAATGGTAATCTCAATACGTGAAAATGTGAAGAAGTAAAAGGAAAAGAATGTCATGTTGCCGCAAACAACAGCGTGTTTACCGTAGAATATCTTGCTCCGTCCAAGCCTTTTGTCGTGCTCAAGCTATTGTGTCCCAGGGGTCCCTCTCCTAGTGGTAGACATACATCTTACTGATTACCTTTCTGTTGTCGACTCCTTACGTTCCCAAGTGAAAAAATACCAACCTCGATAGCAAATTCTCTGTGTTTAATTTTACATTTCGCCGACTGAAGTAACCGAATAACGTTGTAAATAAGTATATTAAGAAATGTTTTATGACCTTAAATGCATTAGATAGATATTTTCCTAAATTATTAAAATTAATGCTTCATTAAAAGAAAGGTGAGACACATATGCAAGGATAAAATTAAGAAGAATAACTAAGGGAGATTATATTTAACTACAATTTATTTCCAAGTTAATTTTTTTAGTTTTGTTAATAACCCATTTGTTAACTGATATAACATTTGTACTGTATCGATTAGGTCGTTTTATATTTTTCCTAACACTGTTCCTGTTACGCGGTGAATCCACATTCTTTGGTAGATCGATATACTGTGAATTCGGCATAAATTTGCTTGAAGCCGATAACAACAAAACATGGAGTAATTTTGTCTTTGCATGTATGATCGCAAATTTAACAACTTATTTCTATTTTTAGTATTCAGCTTTATCCGAAAACTTAAATCCAGCTGTCAATGTTTAGTCATAACCAATTTCTTAGAATAAAACAAATACAAAATAAATAAATCAGTACTTTATTTATTTAATAACGATATGTACGGCACACAGGACAACAAAATATAAAAACACATCATAGTTATCAACGAAAACCGCCATCTCGATTGACAGCACCTTATCTTATTTACCGTAAATTATACATAATGCAATTAATGTTTTATATATATATATATATATATATATATATATATATATAGCCTATATATAATTATATATATACGTAACTGAATAAGTTTAACAATTTGAGAAAGAAAAGGTATTATAAACAATACAACTAGAACTAAAATTTAAATATAATAAATAAAATAAAAATGTGTATATAATTCATACATAAATATAAAGGAAACAAAACCACTTATAAACCGTCATACAATTGAAAGATTACACTACATATTTATATGCAAATAAAAATATACTTCCCGATAATACTAGGGAAGTCTGAATTGAATACAGTGATTGGGTCCTACCTATACTGCCAAGTATGATTTAAATTATTTTTTTTTAACTGACCAATCTCGGTCATTAGTAAATATATAGATTAGATACATGTTAGTGGTCATGTGTTAAGTCGTTTTCCTGTTTTTCACCAAAATAGGGCATTTAGCAGCAATTATAAAATGTCCTCATCGTAAATGAGGTTACATAAGGGGCAAGTCCTGTTTGTGTCAGCAATCTAGGACTTAAAATCTAAATTTAAAGACTCAAAGCGAGCTTTGGAATTCCAGTAAACTAACTGCATACTAATATTATCACAGATAGATTCCAACTGAAGGTCGAGCGACCCAGACACCTCATGACGACGTGACTTCGCTCATATTACATGCAAGTCTGCATGCAGTGCTCCCGCAACGCTTCAGCAATCGATAACAGATGATTGCGTACCCCTGCAAAGTCATGACCATTCAGATACAAGTGTATGTTGGATTCTCGTCCTAGAAATTCCCATTACTTAATACAATACAGATTTGAACTATTACCTTCTTCTCCACAATGTTTAATAGTCTGTCTGGTGGTAGTTCCAATAATATTTTCAAATAATTTTCTCGAATAATTAAAGTATACAGACAACTTAGACAACTATAGACAACTTAAACTATCGTGAAAGTTGAAATTTTTCCTGCACGTTCTACTGTTACGCAACACGCGGCATATCATACTTATATCTTCTATCATTTGATAAATTGTTCCACAAAAGTATCCGCTATATTGAAACTTTTTACTTCAAATATGGCTGAGCATGATAACAAACTCTCTAATTAGATTCTTGTAAAATGTCTACATGTAATAAACCTTTCTGTAAAATGTATAGAAATTTTGATCTGTACTCAACTCACTAATGTAAGTTAGTTTTGTTATTTTATCGTTATTACTTTATATTTCATCATATCACTCTAAGAATAAAAATACGATTTCAAATAATATGATATAACATTATGTTGTAATCGCTATATTTTTTTGTTTAGTAAAGGATATATTATTTTAAATGAAACATTGAACATATTATTCAATATTTATTTCAATTCGTAATTCTCTAAAACAAATATAATGTTAAAATATGCAGAAGCTTTGTAATGATTGCATCATCCAGGATTTGACCACAGAATACACAGAATTATTTAACACGTGTATAATTTGCGTTTGGCACTAAAATATATATTTGAATAAAAACCATTGCTCTGATTAGTTTAATAAATGTAGCTATATTATCTATAAATAAAAAGAAGCCTAATACGATTTAACTGACTGATTATATTTTCTAAAAACCTATGAGGTTTTGGACTATGAAACGTTATATTCATTATGGACTCTACATGCGTACTAAAAATAGATTTTTGAAAATTCAGCCTGTAAGTATTTTGAATATTAGTAACAAAATTAACGTTGTGCATGTAGTCTACCTACACTTGACGAAGGAGCTGACCTACCACTCCTTTACAACAACTCGTCACGCATTATTTAGAAAGTTGAAATTTCCACGAACACTAGTTGCGTAGAGATCATAGTTGTAAAACCAAACTTACAAAATTGGTCAATTTTGGTCAATACAAAATTGTCAATATTTAAAAATTACGGCTTCTGAATTTTGAGAGAAATTAATTTAACTCGATAACCCAATAAACGCATAGGGTTTAATGTTAGCAAAAATTTCTTCAAATTTTACTTTCTATTCCCTAAAGGTAGAAGTATATTTTTGGGGGTACATTTATGAGTATATTAATCTGCTTAATTCTCTCAATTAATTTTTGATAAAATTAACACTGATATTTAGATTAATTATTGATCGTAAGTATAAGGAATAAAGATCATAGCAGTCGTAGATAAATCGTCTGGAGTAGCATTCACATTGTTGGATTCCTCAACTTAAACATTACTGACACTCCAATGTGCAAAATTTCAAAACAATGCAACTCAGCTGTAACTCTTACAGAATGTAAGCGGATTGTCTGGAACGTGTATACTAAGGCCTACAGTTTATGGTTTTATGACGTATCGAATCACGAATATTCAGCTAGTATAACATGAATAGTAAATTTAAGTAAAACAGGTTTAACTTATAATTTTTAAGTAACGCCAACAAAATTAGAAATAAAACTTTATTATTGAGCAAGACTTTTACATACCATCATATCATGTAACATGATAAGAAAACACGACTCTCGAAGAATATTTGAAGAAAACACAAGGTTGATAAATTTTGAGCCGGGGCCGTCCCTAACCACTTCTTATATTGAATGTATCTATTTAAATGCATGCGTATTTTTGTATTTCCTAGCGGTATTTCCTTTTTCAATTCCTAACATCAACTTGCAAACTCTCGCTGTGTGTATGTCCTCGTAATGCAAAATACTCGTAAATTACTTAAATTAAACAGCTTTTCATTACACAATCCAACTGAAATTTTCCATATAAATTGAAATCTCATACGATTAATAAAAAAATTTACAACGATTAAGTTACACGGGCTGCGACAGAGTGTCATCTAAAGTTTACGAATTTTATATAAAAATGAATTGAGTAAACAACCTGAATTTTAGTCACATGTTCAAAGTAAACTTTACATCACTACATTGGTTTTATTACAGTATGTATTAAATATACCACCTGATGTGAACATAGCTGATGTACACATTGCGTGTATCTTTTTATTGATTTTAATGTTATTTTTTAAACGTTTATAAGGTGAGTTCGTGTATGAGTATTTTTATATTTACATCATATTTGAATATATGATTTTAAAAAGGATGTAAAATTAAAACAGTATACTTGAAAAATAACAATACCACAAATTACTATCTCTATATGTGTATGTTTTCTTCTCTTGCCATTTCGGTTGTGGCCAAATTATAAACTGTCTATGTTACGTAGCTATTTACTGTTTATAATTATAATCCCCGCCATAAACCGTGGGATTTCAAATGCAATCAAATATAAACAATAAATTTGGATTAAAAAAACGACCTGAGCTATTCACACTGACAATGAGAAAGGAAAGCGAAAAGAAACTACATCTCAAAGCAAGCAATATTCAGAAAAGAAAGGTTCTAAGAGAAACTTGCAAATATATATATATATATATATTTATAATATATATATATATTTGCAAGTTTCTCTTAGAAGCTTTCTTTTCTGAATATATATATATAATATTCATATATTAGATATATATATATATATATATATATATATATATATATAAATGTCACAAGAGTAACGCGAATCGCGATTGAATGCTTATCATAAGTGATACATAACATAAAAATCACAAGAAACTTTACTGGAGCAGAGTCGTAATTTATTAAAAATAATACATACAATTGTACGTTATAAATAAAGTTTGATTCCACATTTATAAATTTCTGACATTATTGACTATTTGGATACTAAAATGATGTAACTGTTGTTGTTGTAAATGAATAATAGCAAACCATTATTAATTTTTAAGAGTAAGACACGTTAAGGCTATCAATAAAGTTAATTATGTGTTTACATTCAGGTTTGAAAATTTATGATTATAAGCATTCACAGTGTTAAAATTACTATACAGTATGTCATTTAAATAAACAGAATTAAATAATAAGTAGGTATATTCCTGTCCACTTTAATTCATTTTTGTCTCAGTGGTATAATTTAAAATGTTTTATTTTAAAGTCCTTCTGTTTTGTAACGAGAAGATTGATTATCAGGAAATAAGTTCAACTTAGGTGTTGGGCTACAAAATATAATGTAATCTCATTGTCTCATCATGTGCACAATTGAGTGCACGATCTCTATGCACGGTGGAGCAACCCAACTTACTCCACATAACGTGGCTGTTGTGGGAAGGGTTGATTGGATGTGAATGTTTTCGAAGTTTCGCTCGAGTTCACCTTCCTTTTAGTTCTGGAGCTGAAATCAACAGTATCAGCCAAATTATCAATGTGTACTATTTAAAGAAAAAGAACTAAAGTTGTGTTATTTTCTATATTAAAAATAAATTGTACAGTACTTCACTTTTACAATTTCATAAACAAGAAACTAACTAGAATAACAATTCTATGTCATGGCACTCCTATTTCCATTTATATACTTTGTTGCTTCGAGTTATTGACTGACATTATTAACGAAAACTGTTTTGCAAACAAAATATGTTGAAATGTTACAATTTATATATTAATAGACCAATCCTGGAATGTTGCATGAAAATGCAGAGATCCTTCACGCAAAGAATAAAGCAATATTATATCGATTACTCTAACCATGAAATAAGAGCATTTTAGAGGAAATGTAATCAATTAATACAATATAAATACTTAAAATTCTAAAAGGGAGTAATTGTAGATTTATGTTTAGATTGTTTATGATTTCTAGTTTTGATTTATTCTACAAATAATAGACGAGTACATTTAATATCAGGTAATTTAAGGAAAATAGGTATTACTGTTTTCCACTCATAACTGTAATTGTAAATAATAATTTTAAACAAATAATAATTTCGAAAAAATGTTCAATCGTTACTAGAAATTGAAGACATAGCATGATGTTAAGTATTTCAGTAACGCGCCTACTATTTATATAACCGTTTACAGACAAATATTAAACTTATTACTCTCAATTAAAGTGCGCTTTATTAAACTTTTCATTAAAATGTAGCTTAAATCATTGAATCTCTCTCAGAGCTACGTAAAGGTATACTTACGTAATATAAGTAGGATAAACGTAAGAGTTTACGTTTATAAGATAAACATAAACACGTTTTGGTATAGCTAGAAATTATTGTTTTATCCTTTTCAAATGAGATTTTTATGAAGAAATAAGTTAATGTAAAAAGAACCTGTTACATTGAGAGACAAAACATCTTTAAGAACTTTTTAATTAGTTATCATTGGATTTAAACGTTGCACAAAAATATAATGGGAATAAATTAACGTTTACTGAAAGCTAAATTAAAAAAATTAGTTTAAATCTTTAACATCTAACAATTATTCTACATCAAAACTGATACATTTTATAAACAACTAAGTACCAATACAACATAGTTTAATGGGTAAACACATATTTTTCAACATTTTTAAGTTATCATTCAATATTTAACAAATATTCCAAAACTTTTACTGATCAAGGACCTGCCCTCTGAACTTTTCCACCAACCTATGTAATAATAATGACGAAAAAGATTATATAAAAGATTCCTCTGTATTCCGTAGAAATATAGCACGTCAGGCTTCAATTATACGATATTCATTACTTCATTCTTAACTCAATATTTATTTAACTTAGACCTTTTGTTGAGAGCATAAGTACATATATAGTCAACAGGGAGGTAAGCAGAATTTTATCCATGAGCAACAAATTAGCGATGCAATTACTCAGCAGTTAACGCTAGGCTTTTGTAGAAAAAGTTGGTGTTAAGGGCCAAAGTTCCACAGTTTCTGCGTTGTCAAAGTTTGCCTAATAGCAACCAATCATCGAATTTCGTTGCATCAATTTCCAAGAACCGTATAGATACTTTCAATTTACAATATTACTAATTAGTTTATGAGGTCAACAATACTACTTTATGTCCTGTTTGTCACGCAATTGTACTAGTTGCTATAATAATAATGAGTTAAAATTAGAGAATATACAATTGACACGTTCACTAACCTGGCAAACGAAAGTCTAAGTAATAAACGATAACGAGTGTCTATGAAGAAATCATTGACAGAAATGATTGGTGATATGCAAAAAGTGCGATTTAATTTAACTAGACGTATTTCTTAAATCAAGAGTAAGTTACATTTTGAAAGTTATTGTTGGAGTAAATCAAGTAAAACCACCTTGTGTTTAGAGACCAAATGTTGAAAATGAAATGAAAAATAGTTGTAACAAAATTAAACTTCTATCGATAGTCCCATGATAATATTACTGGCTACCTACACTTCATTTGCGTAGATGGAAAATGGAATAAGGCTTTAGAAACGAGTTGAATATATTAATATTTTGTATGGATATTATACGCTGTATACAGCAAAGACACCAGTCAGTTCTGGTAGCTATCGAATTCTAGGAAATACAATTACGGAAAATATGTAATTTATAAAATCAATTTATTTATACAATTTGGCTAAGGAATTATTTTAATTAGTAATATTTTAAAATTAATAAAAGTTATATTTTTCTAGCCTACTTTATAATTATTTCTGTACACGGCGTATTTAAAAGTAAATATTTAAGACTTCTAAAATTTTGGTTAAATACAAACTTTCAATTATTTTTATTGAATGCAACTTACTTCAAATAAGTCCAGTTTAACTCGTAGATCAGCATCGTTTACGTAAAAGAAAGATATGTCTAGACACTATTAGGAAAGCAATTAGCTGTTAAGGAAACAGGATTTTTCCGGACATTTGCCATCGTTCAGTGAAACAAGAAATCAGTAACACTACGTTCGAGATGTGCAATCTGATCTCTTCTTCATGTAAAAAACTAACCTAATACATAATTACAAACTAGGTTAAAATAAACAAATCATACCCAAGCGTTGTGGTACGCCTAAGTCAGGAATCACAACCACCATGTGGTTTGTCAACTTCACTAACTCTAAAAACATGCTCTTAATAAAAAACTATACACAACACTAACCATTAAAACTGAACTACAGAATACAGGTCACAATACGTCTGCATTCGTCTACTAACCACCTACGACTGATGATGATTAGTGTTGTGTATAGTTTTTTTATTAAGTGCATGTTTTTAGAGTCAGTAATTTTTTTAGTTAGAGTATAGTGTTTTTATAGTCGTAGGTGGTTAGTGTAGACGAATGCAGACTTATTGTGACCTACTTAAAAAGAAGTGTTTACGTTAAAAAAGACTGGAGTACGACACACCACGTGTAACAGCTTTTGCTGAGGTTGCATGCATAAATATCCGTCGACTCGTATATGTACACGTTTTACTACGTGTTTAAATGTTCAAATGTCTTAATATCGTAATTTTATTTGTTATATATTCATTTACTTGGAAATTATCTCGTTTCAATCATGATTACCAATATGTTTATTGTAAAAATATTCACTAACGCTCAGCTAAATCCCATTGATTGATATGCAGTATCATATAACTGGATATTTTTATTTGTTATATATTTATTTACTTGGAAATTATCTCGTTTCAATCATGATTATCAATATGTTTATTGTAAAAATATTCACTAACGCTCAGCTAAATCCCATCGATTGATATGCAGTATCATATAACTGGATATTTTAAGCGTAATGGAAACTTTAAAGTATATTGGTCAGTTCGCTCTCGAGATATTGTGTAGACAGACAGATAGAGATAGACAGAAAGACAGGCAGGCAGACCAGTAAGCAGAAATGAATTATTCCAGCCCCTCGAATTACAGAATTCTGTATAAATATATATATATATATATAATTTAATTCCAATAAACATTGAATCGCAAAAAGTACTTGCTCCGCCGGGACTCGAACCCGGATCTCTCACTTGCCGGGTGAATGTGCTACCATTACACCACAGAGCCCTTACTTTTTACGATTCTATTATTTTGTATTTGGCCGTGGTTATCTAAAATACAGTACTGTCTAGGTTGTTGACGTGTACGTTATAGAGCGCAGGACCCCATACCATACCTAAGTAAATCCTGACAAAACAGGGAAAAACAGACGTGGGCCTTACCTCCCTAATCCTGCCTCACGTACTTCTACATGCTGAATAGGATTGTAAAAGCTGGAGGTAGGCTCTAAATATGCTGTATTAGAGTTATAAATGTGTTGTACAAACGTGAAAAATATGGTTTTAAATCTAAAAAAAATGTACCAACTCATCTGACTTAATTAAATAAATTCCATTGCACACCTTATTTTCCTATAATTTGTTAACTTTTACAAAATTGATAGAATTTTCACTACAAGGAACACAATTTCTAGACTTGAAAGTCTAATTTTTGTTCCCTGAAAGTTATGATGATGATAAAGTTTTTTAAATAAATCCATCAGAAAAGTCTTAAAAGTTGTGCTTTTTTGAATATTTATACTTTTGTACATTTCACATAATTTCATAAATGAATTTTCATTACATAAAAAACCTATATACTATCTCAACGCTAAAGCATGCTACACAAAATAGTTTTTAAGCCCGCAATGGTGACGCAGGTAAAACTATACACAGTAAGAGTATTTAGAGTTTAGAGTTGTTACATTTTAATTAGGCTAGTTAACATGGATTTTTTACTATTCTAAGGAATATAGGAATTGACAACCCATAGAACAAACACGTGTTTTATTACTAACATTTATTAGCATTTTAACATTATTAGTATTTTGTCCCGTGTTACTCCTAGTAACTAGAGGGAGATAACCTCGCATGAAGATTAGTGTTTCTGTCTTATTCGTGGTATTCAGGATACTACACTAGGATTATCCGTGCAGTCCAAAGGCTTCGTTGACACCATTAAATTTAGTGTATGGTAGTAGGGAGCCTTACTAGTATTTTTCTTGGGAGCAGGAGTCCAGTTCCTTGTTTGAGCCCTGCATTATCTACTGACCTACAACAAGGTGGCGCCCTTACATCACAGAACAAACTTAAGGAAGGAAGAATACTAATCTTAGGTACCCTATACCTTCACGGATTTCTGTCAAAGACCACCCCCATCTCCACTGAGTACAAAGAAAAAACCGGACATTTGCTGATTTCTCCGGGGAAAACGTAGCAACACGTTATATAACAAAAAAATTAAAGTATTTAAAATATTTTACGTAAGTTTGTGGTATTTATTTTCTGAACTACAAACTTCCTGTTAAAGGTTATAACTATTTAATCTGCCAAAATGTATATAGTTTTATGTTTATACATTTACGGTGATTTAATTACCTACCGATTCTATAATTTAATCAGTTTTATATGCATAAATGCACAAAAGATTATCATAGTTTTAACAAAATTTTAATTTATTTTAATGTTATAAGAACTTGTGTATATTCCATGTTCATAGAATAGTTACAATTTTGATAAATTAACGCTATCTAGAAAATTTATTTTACTGGCTATTGCCAGACAATGTTTATATCCATATGGGGAAACATGAGATAAACAACCGCAAGTCTGGCATAAGAACGCGGGCGACACAACAAGGGAAAGTAACAATTCTCCCTGATCCTGTTCCATGGACTGGAAGTTATAGTTCGACATTATTGTGTCTAGCCCCAGGATATTCGGGAAAACATGCCTATAGCCATTTCTCTTTCTTTAACATTCAATGTTACAAATATTGGCCCTGCAAGACATGAGTAAACGTTTTAATTAAACTTATATGAATTGAATCTCATTGAATAACATTGTATAATATAATTAATAATTATGCTAATTAAATATGGACTTCATACGCGTATAATATTATAATTCGTTAAAACTTTCCCACTAATAAACTGAAATTCCTCTTGAAAATAATGAACTATATTTCAACGATCCCTAAATAAACTCTTCACTTTTCCTGGTCCACGAAATTTATGTTGGACCATTATACAAGGGATCATTCCATATTTTTATCTGTTGACACTCCGGATACCATACAAAACGAATTCGCAAATTTGTTTGAAAAAAGTGTTAAGGATCTCAATCACGTTTGCCCTTTAAAGCTAACACATTAAACTAGTTCTTTTAGACCCACTCAACATTTTTACATACCTAAGCCAAGTAAGTTATTTATACATAAAATTATCCAGTTACTAAGTAATAAAAAAATACTCAGGAATAGATGGAATAAGTGTAAAGGACATTCAAATGGCGCAGGAAAGGACTTGTGATGTAATATGCAGCGTTTAAGTTTATACTAAAACAGGTATCTTTCAAGAAAATCTTAAAGTTGCTATTATAAGACCAATTTTTAAGTCAGGATCCAGAAGCTTAACATCAAATTATCGGCATGTAGCTGTTTTATCGGTTATGGATAAAAAATTCGAGAAATGCGTTGCACACTAGTTAAAAAATACTTGGAATAAAATAAAATAATTTGTAAAAATCAGCATGGTTAAAAAAATGAAGGAACAGAAACTTTGTTGCTTGATTTTTCTAGATATTTGCAATTTGATAATCTTGACCAAGCCATACTTCTGGATAAATAAAAAAATATTGGAATTGAAGCCTACATTTTAAGGTAGTTCGCAAGTTACCCGGAAAATAGACAATTTTCAGTTAAAATAGCCCATGAATATAGTTCATACAGACAGAGTCTCTAACCTATGAGTCCCACAAGGTAGTGCTTTGGTCCCAATTATATTTAATATATATTTTGACAGTCTTTCAAAACAAAATTTCCATGGACATTTATTTATGTACGCGGATGACACAGCAGTCGTGGTGGCTTACAAGGACTTCTGGCAGAATCCCTCATTTCTTCCGATTATAATGTAATGTTTAGATAGGCACACGACAGAAAACTAATAATAAATTCTAAAAAACCCTCGTAATAAACTTTCATTCCTCTCATAATATCCATGATCGACCTCCATTAGTTAAGAGCCATGACTATGTACGTTTCTTTGTTTGAAGGTTATTTTTAACGATGGAAGGATTGTGAAGGAAACAGGATTTTTCCGGACATTTGCCATCGTTCAGTGAAACAAGAAAACAGTAACACTACGTTTCGAGATCTGCAATCTGATCTCTTCTTCAGGTAACCTAGCTTGTAATTATGTATTAGGTTAGTTCTTTACCTGAAGAAGAGATCAGATTGCAGATCTCGAAACGTAGTGTTACTGTTTTCTTGTTTCACTGAACGATGGCAAATGTCCGGAAAAATCCTATGTACGTTTATTTAACCATAATCAAAACTTATTTGGGAATCACTAAAGACAACAAATTGAAATGGGAATTACATATTAACAAATTGGTTAAAAGATTAAAAGCTATATCTGCGAAACTCTATTACTTAAGAAATACTTTCCCGGTTCAACACTCAAGCTAATTTATAAGTCGATGATTGAATCCTTGGTGCTGTATGGGGTCGAGGCATGGGGTACAGACTCTAAATCGATCATTGACCGGGCGGGTAGCTTGCAAAGAAGAACACTATATCAAATAGTGTGCGTGCAATTACAACACAAATTCCAAAATTCATGATATCATTTTGCTATACAGAACCAATAACTTACATTCTAAATAACGTTTTTAATTTAAAAATCATTTAAAACTACTACTTAATCTGAATCGTTTAAAACATAAAACACAATTACATGCCATATATTTACAATATTACATCAATATAAACTGCAAAGATGTTGTAATACTTGCGGGAAACATTTGCTGAGTTTAATATATTTAAATATTTAATCTAATCCCTACAGAACTGCTAAAATTTTAAAATGTTTACATTGCCAAGCTTTATATACTTGATTGGCTGCTTGAAATAGAAAATGATGAATATATTAGTGAACTTTTAGGTTCACTAATTTACGTTAGGTTCACGTAATTTTATTACGAAATACCACTCAGAATAACTTAGAAATATTATAGAGCAAATTTATTTGACGTCAAAGTCGGCAATATTTTTACTTCTGACGCAGTCATAGATACGCAGTTTCACATAATTTTGTATTTGTATGAATAAGTATCAGTTAATTGTCCTTTGGGTATGAATATAGTTATGACTAGTAGTAGCATATAACTGTTATTTCAAACTAATTAGCTTATTCTGGATTAGAACTGATTTTATGTACATGTAAGGTCCTAAAGATTGGTTTCCTTTGACATTAAGGAACGACATATTTAAAATGGCTGAAGGATTAAACACGGTGGGAATGGGCACGATGGTGATTCAACGAACCATTCGATCCGGGACTACAATTTTAGGTAAAAAACGAGTGCAGTGAACACATTAAGATAGTAAATGTAACAGCACATAAATACTAGACACACTAAATGCACGTTGTTATTACATACAAGCGTCAAGGGAACGTTTTTCATTGAAAAATCACAAGATATTCATTACGAATGTAAATATTTATATAATATCTAGGCTGAACTGAGAAAATAGGATGATATATCAAACAGCGATTGAGAAGCGAAAGCATATACTGTACTGTATGAGGTTTACAGTTATTCCTACCTCTTAAAATCATTACTGAGGGTACAAAGAAAGACAGCGTGCCGAGTGGCCTGCAACTTAGGAATAATACAGGTTGAATATTAGAACAGTACTTATATTAGTTTATGAATGAAAATAATATTTTACACAACATTCTCATTAAAATGAGCTATTTTTATGGTACTAAAATTATAAAAATATGAAAATAACACATTAGATTTGTTTTTAGCTATGGTTTGTTACTTATTAGCATTTTATTACGTTATTTGAAGTAGTTTATCAATACACAAAAAGTACTCGTAGCATTACGTTTCAAGATCTTCAATCTGACCTTTCTTTCAGACGTATAAGTAAACTAACGTATATCTACAATCTACATACGTTAAAATAACATGGTGTTATTACACTTAAGTACAGAATTATAAAAACATTTTTATTATTTAAAAGACACTCTCTTTAAAAACATTAACAGTTAACTCGCAATAACAAACTATGATCTTAAATTAGGTCCATTACAACTTTTGGACCGTAGTTTATATGCGATATTTAGATAAGTTTATTTAAAACTAACAATGTTCGGCTATTAACAGATCAGTAAGACACGTATTTTATGTTTTTAAAGTAAAAAAAAAAAACAAACACATTTGTAATAAACTTGTTGCACCAGCAATCATTAAATGTTAAGGAATTTAGTAAATTTTAGCCTTCAGCACTAATAAGCGGCTCTTGTCTCTTGTGATTTACGATTCTTTAGGCTACTTGATAAATGGTGGGTGGAAGCGATTGTCCATGAATATGTCGGTTATATGAACAATAATTTTCATATGGCTCGTTATAGTCATCTTAAAAAAACTGGTTCTTTTTGCGTTTGCAGACAGACACGTGCATACATAAACTGCAACTTTGTAGAATATACAAAAAGGTTTCTTACTAAATATACTGTATAGCTGCAGTCTTTCTAGTAGATGTCTTTTCTAGTATGGTGAAGGTACAACCAAATACGATATACAATTACTATATACTACTTGTTTTAAAATATAGTGCAATAATAATACTGTGTAGACTTCATATTCTTATTTTATAACATTTAAGAATTCATATCTCATTCGTATCTAGAATTAATTACTAAGCCTGATAACGAACCTACATTTTCCATTGCCATTGTTAAAACTCGCCAAAAAAATATTTTAGATTAATATTTTATAGCTGTTTTAACACAGCTTTTTGATTAGAGTAAATGTTTTTGAACATATAAGGTTACTTGTTTTGTTAACCAAGGACCTTCTTATTGCACTAACCCATAATACAATTTGAATAATGTTAACTTAATTTTAATAAAAATTAATAAAAAGCACAAGAAATTTGTATAGTAAATTAAATACATTAGTTTTAAACGTGTTAGCACGTAAATGTAAATAATGTTAATATCCATATTATTAAAATGTGTATATAACATATGTAAATATAAAAATTGTTTATAAAATTATAAATATAAATAAATAAATATATATATATATATATATATATAATGTATGTGTATATAAATACTAAAAGCATATATATCTTTATATATATGGAATGGAATATGGTTTATTCTTATGTTTATGGACTTTTGATTTAAACTAAATTATCGTGTAGTGCACCTTCTATACCTAAGTTTCATCCTTATTCCTATATATTTTATATTGCTTTTATTCCAAAATGTTGGCGATGAAGAAGTTCAAAATCCTCTCCATTTACCTCGTTTTACACCTCAATTTACACCTAGACTACTCAATAATGTGTGATATAGGTGAAGAGGTATTCTCGTTATCTTATTTGGTCCATAACTGAGCGCACTACTATGTTTAGACACGATCTCTAAACACGGTAGAGCAACCATGTTTTCTACACATAACCTAGCCATATTGTGGGATGAGTGAGAATTTAATGTGAATGTTCAGTTTTGCTCTATGTTTTATATCTCTTCTGACAAACTAGATTATAGATTCTAGGACTCAGGTCTGAACTGCGTCTAACGCTGCACTATGATGAAAATGAACTGGAGCTAAACTCAACATTCACATTGATTCAAGCTTCCCCAATTATAGCTACGTTATCCATAGAATAATTCGAATTTTTCGGATCTCTTCCGATGAACATAACTTCTGAACATGAGATTTCAGACGCATCTCTAAGAAGAAGGTGAATTGGACCTACACTCAACATTCACATTGTATGAACCCCTCCAACCATAGTTATGGTCGTATATACTTGATTACTTTAATTAATTTATATCAACTAAGATATATGGAATATGATGGATATGTTCCATTTCTTTTAATTTATAAAAATAAACAAATACTTTCAGGTCTTACGTTTTTTCATGACACTTGATGGTGTTATAAGTAACGTGTTTTCGTTTAGAAGAGTAACCTGAGGAAGTCTCTCATTGCAGTTAGTCACAAAAATATCATCTCCGCCTTAGGTATTTTGTAAACACACTCCAAACATAATTAAATATTAATTTAGTTAACGATACCACGTATGTAGTCCTCATCCACGAGGTTCCTTGCGTGTTGAGTAATGATAAAATATTGGAGAGGATTTGCTATGTTGTGAAATATTGTATTTTTAGAAAACAATGTGTTAATCATGGTTACGTATATGTATACGGTTCAATATTAAACATGTTCAAACAGTCCATTTACTCAGCCCGATAAACCAAACGTGCTCTTTTCAACTCCAACATGCATAAAATTGAATTGCTGCTCTGAACACGTCTACAAAAGGGTCAAAATCCTTTGAGATTGCTTTACCAGATCTTTTACAACATGCAGATAAATATTTGCAATACATTGTTTAATAAACGTAAGCAAAACTTCTCCCAGATTTATCCAACAGTTTTCTGTGTATGTTTATTGTATACGTTTGTGTCAGAATACCGAGATTTAAGATTATCACATAAGTAAGACACTATAGAAATTCTTTGCTACAAATCGAAGGAAGGGAAATGTTTTTAAGTAAATTGTTTCCCTCCAAAAGTCAATTGGAATATAAAAATGTCTTAAATTATACGAAAAATATGTTTAAAAATACCTCATAATACGCAGAGGTTCTTCTTTAACGAAGTGGGCTACTCTAAATATATATATTTTTAAATAATTAACAATACAGATTAATGATGTTTTTTATTTACTATATTAATCCTAAGCAACTATTTAGGAAATAAAGCCATACAACAGGGACTTGTTTAATCCCTTATTTCACAAGTTGACTGTAGTAAACCTCTCCCATATTATCGAAAATCGATCTTGACAATAATCTACCTAAATGGTCAACATAATACTTGTGTTCAGAAAAATTCTTCACAAGTTGACTGTGCTAGACGCCTGTCGTGTTATCAACTATCAATATTGTCTTGTTTAATCCCTTATTTCACAAGTTGACTGTGGTAAACGTCTCTCGTTTTACCAAAAATCGATCATGACAATAGCCTACCTAAATGGCCAACATAATACTTGTGTTCAGAAAATGTCTTCACAACTTTGAACACTGCATAAGTTTATTTAATCCCTATTTAACTATTAATCCCTTATTTCACAAAGTTGACTTTGGTAAACGTCTCTCGTTTTACCAAAAATCGATCATGACAATAGCCTACCTAAATGGCCAACATAATACTTGTGTTCAGAAAATGTCTTCACAACTTTGAACCTGCATAAGTTTATTTAATCCCTATTTAACTATTAATCCCTTATTTAACAAGTTAACTGTGGCAGATGTCTCACGTCTCAACGACAGACTCCTAATAGGTAAAGGTGTTTAAATTAATTACGTCTATGTAATTATTACGAGATAATTCTCTAAAAACTGGATTATTTATCTTTATAGTGTCAAATTAGTTAACTTAGACAATTGCATACAGTATTTCATTTTAAATGTAGTAAAATACAGAAAAATATAGTCCAAATGTTGAATTCACGTAAATTTTATACACAAACGCATTGTTATTCGACCAATGGACAATTGTTAATTTCATATTAGGATTCGCCTAATCATTTTGAAAAATGCTTAATTTGTTTGTAAAAAAAATGGTAATTCTAGAAAATGAAAATTCTCTCAATAAATCAATAAACCCTTCTCTAGCCTTTATTTACTAATTATTTCAACGTACATAAGACGCTCTCTTACCACTTACAACTACCGTGTAGCGCAATATCTAATGTGTAGATCCTAGGGACTGTATGAGTGTGTAAGCCGCGGTGTTAACCGACACATAACGGGACCGAAATTTGGTCGGGTAAAGGACAGATCAGTTTAATAGAAAATCTATATTATGGAATCTTAAGGTCACACCCCCTGAAATTTCAAGATGGGCTAATTGTATTTACATACTTTATTGCTTTTTTTGTTAGCAAATGCAACTAATTTGACTTGACTTCACTTTGTGAATGAAATTAATTGTGCATAATAGAATAAAAGTTCACAAGTAAACTGTAGGTTATACTCTGCTCAACTCTACTGCACAAGAGACAAATGAGCACTATGGTAGTAGGCAGTTACGTAATTGTACTTGTGACTAAAATACTGAAACAGAAACGCGATAGCTAAGTCGATGGACGGTTGACATAAGGGCGTACTACAGATACTTACCATATACCTGAATATCTTATCTTAACAAAGGCTCCATTCTGTACATGTTGTGGCGCCAAGTATTCGGACTGTGGGAAGACAAACTCAACATAACTTCTCTCGTTTCGTAAAGTAAAATCTACAAACGTTTGTTTTGTTACGTTACATAGATCCATCGATTCTTTTCGCCCAAAATATTAATAAGTATGTATTTTATTACAGTTAGTTATGCCTCCTTTTTTAATTATGGTTACAGTTTAAACGCATATTGTATTAAAATACCTTATAAATATTATGACTGTTTTGCACTTTGCATTTGTGTATTTACAAGATGTGCTTGGTGATGTAACATTAATAAGAAAAAAATAGTTCTTACAGCCAGACGAATAATACATCCAACCTTTTAAATTGAAGTTTGAACAAATTAACAAAGTCAGTGTATGAACAAGGGAATTGAGACAAATGTTAGTGGTATATTTTATAAACCAAGAGGTCATCAAGTTAAATATATAAGGGTTGTTTGTTTTTATAAAAGCCTACGAATTTAATAACACACAATAAAAGTCAAACTTTTAAAATTTAAACACATACGTTTTATAAAACACAAGATATTTTATGACATATTTTGTCATAGTGTTTTAATATTGTAAAATAATTTCTTATGTAACATTGCTATTGACAAAATGTATGCAAAATCTTCATTACTAATATATTTTATAAAGTATTTCCAGTAATGCTATGAAGTTTCTTTTTATAATATGAGAACAGACGTAACAATTCACAGCTGAAGAAATGGAAAAGACAAATTGTCACTCAGGGTGTGCTTGATTGTCTTGTTACAGGACATCTTTCACTTTGATGCTTTTTTGACAAATTCTGTTGTCGTAACTCCTGATCTTTTATGTAAAGCATTGCTCATTTTTAACTTCATAGTAAGATCACAATGTATAGCTTATGAATGTTTAATAATAGTTATGTTTTACTACAAATGTAAATTGTATAGACGTTAATGTTTACGAACCATCGTTTTGATATTTGTTAAATTGGCTAAATAGATAGATAAATTAACAATTACACGACTTAAAAATAGTTGTTCATTTAAACAAAAATATTAATCACATGAATTGTAAACGTATTGCCATAGTAAAACTTAACCTCAATCCTTACCTTAAAGATTCTAAATAGACTTAAGTGCTTTGTAAAATTTGAGTTTGTATATATATTTAAAAAAAAACCTGAATGTTAACAATTGTTGATTTAATTTCCTTTCTAAAGCCTCTGCTTCAACTTTACGGTTTAAAGACCTCTTTGATGAGAATCATTTATAAACTTATAATGCAAAGACAAGATATCGACTGCATCTCTGAGGTAGATTCCGGTTATTGAGAGGAAATCCCAACTCACTTCTCTGTCCTGTATCTCGCTCCGCCAGAGTACATGTACTACATAAACACGGGGTTTATTAAAAAATACAGGGGGAAGGAAATCCCTCTTAGCACTCGGGCAATTTTGTTACTGGAAGAAACTCCCGCTCATATTAATATCGTGCGTGTAGAATAGATAGTATTGTGTTCACCTAGTCGAAGAGAGGACTACAACATTGAACACAAAGTTGAACATGGCGTTGACTGGTGCATGTTCACAAGTAGCTGCAGTACCCGTTCTTACATACAGGAACAGTCATGTTACCATACGATTCTTTAATTTTCCATATGATTCTATTGGCCAAATTAAAGACTTGAAGAATGGTGGATGAAAATTTAATTAGTCAACGTGATTCTAGTAGATTACATGTAAGAAGGTCTACTGGTCCCGCTTAAAGTATCAAACCAGTAATGTACCAAGATAAGTCAAAATATTGTTGTGACCATACAAGACATTGACAAATTAAAAAAACTATTCTTTACTAAAGTACGAGTTAATAATATTTAATACTCTACAGGCCTACTTAATAGAATCTGTTTTAAAAACTCATTTGTGATGGAACAGAGCATAATTGCACTTTTGTTTCAGTTGAGATCAAATGCAAATGTAGAGGTCTATGGAGAGTAGTGTAAATGAATATTTATTGGTATTAACACAGTGATTGCTCCATTGTCGTTTTGTTTTGTTTTGTCCTGAATACTAAAAAACTTTTAAATTTTCGTAGTAATTTTAAATTGTACAGCAATAATATATAAAATAATGTAAAATGTGGTCGAACTCACTGCGACTGCATGTTTAGTTCCTTCTGCAAAAATAACGCTTGAGCCACTGCCAATCTTACAATATTATGTTAGAATTTGCAACAAAAATGTATAATTTACTCTGTATCTGATTTATCTGTAATAAGGCAACTAGATCCACCATAGATTCATGAAGCTTAATCAGGTTACATAAATAATTAGAAACTATTAGGCTAGACTATAAAACAATAAATAACATATTATAATAACTATATATAATAGGCCTATATGTTTATCACATATATCACAATCTAAAAATATTCATAATATTCTAAAACACAACAAAATTATAAAAATATAACGGGATCCATAATAACAGGTTAATATACACTATATGTTTATCATTACACAACAGTAAATGTCCACAATAACATTACAAAAATAACATACATACATACATACCTGCAATTATAACAAATTCTCCTACATCAATAAACATAATAAGTTAATAATATCTAGAAATTTACATAGATGTCTATATTCTAAATTTATCACTCTTCCATTAGTCACCTTAAAAGCAGTTTTTTTTATAATTTCAATAATTATTTTCATCAGAAATATAATTTGGTAGACTGTTTAATAGGCAGGGAACAATATATTTGGCCAATCTTTTACCAAAAATATTTGATATTCTGTAAACTTCGATTTTTCAATATTTCTTAAACCTATATAAGTGTTCTTACTATTTGAAATTTTATATTTACCATTTGAAAAATAATATACAAGGATGCAATACTTTTAGTAACCCTTTGGTATCAAGCTATTGGCTTTTATATAAAACTGTTTTTCTGTATATCATTAGCCCTGCCATTCAACATCATGTCCAGACATTTGTTTTGAAGGCATTATATCTTACTGAGGTGATTATCTACAGATGTTCCATATACAATTACTCCGTATCTAAACATTGCTTCCACTAACGCCTATACTGGAATCTTGCTTTCAATACTCAATATATTTTTTAATATATAAAATACAGCAATACACCAACAAATCCTTTTCTGTATCAAATGAAGTGAGGCGTGAATTTGTGTAGTTCTTCTTCTTCTTCTATGGGGCGGCCTACTGCCATGCACTTAAGCCTCAAGAGCTTTTTGAGAATCCCGCAAGCACACCATGAGGCCTGTCAGTCTATGATTTCAGCAGTTCCAAAAACAGCCGAACACAACCTATCAGGTCCTCCTGGGGAAATTCACCACCCTTGTCAAAACTACCAAAGATGGCATACCGCTCCCTTTTTATTGAAGGGCAATCAAAGAGCAGGTGCTCGGCAGTTTCATTCAGCTCATCACACATTCTACAGAGCGGATCATCCTGAAGAATACCGACTCTGTGAAGATGCTTCCTTAGGTGACCATGTCCCGTGATCAGACCTATCACCCGAGAAGACATTGATCTATTTAGTGAGAGAAGGTCCGACGCTACTCTGGAGGAAGGCTACTGTAATACCATTCTGCTCATTCTCATGCCCGGATGCAACCTCCACCTTCTCTAATGTTCCGCGCGAACACATTTTGAGACAGCCTAAAGGATTCACACCTTGGAACACCGCAACGTGGGTACATTTCCCACATTTGCGATCACTAGACTACGGGACATTATGTATTTCAGAAGCGACTTACCCCTGCTATTAGTGTTGGTGCTGCCCCACGCCTCGTTGTGCGAGTTGGCATCGCATCGAACTAACAGCTCTGATCCGCTCCTCCCAACATGGTCCACCAGGGCAGCTAACTCTCTGGAGGGCGTAGAGTCCACATCATTATACGGGATGTAAGATTATGCAATCAGCAGGGTTCGTCCAGTCCCAGCCACCACCAGCCTGACTGTAACGAGATCGGTCAGTTACGATAAATAAATAAATATATATGCTATATATTATATATATTTTTTATAATATATTATATATATATATACATTTTTATATGTAGATATTATATTTATTTATAAATATATTAGGTACATATTTTATGTATATACTTATTCCTTCAAGTTTGTGTTTATATATTACTAAGCGTTTATGAATTTCATACTGGTAATACAAATATTCATCTTTTCAAAAACTATCTTTAAAACTATACAGACAAGTTATTTGATTTTTACATATAACCACATTGAAGCTAGTTTCTTTTGTTATGGGCATATTTTGACTAATACCATAAAACACCAGTACTATAATAATATATTTAACTATGTTACAATAAAATATAAACTTTATTTATTTAAATTTTTTCATAATTTAATCTAATGGGACTTTATTGCGTATACAGATTAATAAATCTGTATTCATATACAAGTTCGCTCCTTTATATCTCCTACTTCGTCTTCTACAGTACTTTTCTGATAATCTCTATCCTGACTTGAATATAAAATGTTACTTTACTGCACTTATTTCAGATTTAGAATACCTAGTGGTGATCTTTGGTAGATCTCTTATCCACAAATTCTATATAATTTCCTTTTCCAGTTGGATACAGCCAAATATAAAATATGTCCAACAATACACTTGTTAAGTGACAAGTTAGCCTAGTTATTTCCTCCCTCCAGTCAACAGGGACAAGTTTAAGCATGAAAGAACTGTTGTTCGTGGATCTAGGGTTAAGAACTTGGCACAGTACACTACACTACATAAGAGTGAATGAATAAAGTACATAGAAAAAGTGTATAAGTCAAACACTACCATGCGTTTAATCCATTTGAAACTTCGTCTTTGTTTATGAATCTCAGTTCACACACAATGTTCAATATATAAATAATTAATAATAGATGATTCAAAAAGAGCGCCGGTTTTGAAAAGACCGGTAAATTTTATTTTATCGGTTGGCAACAATGTTTGACCTTGATTCTATTTCTGACCACATTCCGATTGTTGACGCAGCAGATATTTCTCTCATTTGTGCATTCTGTGTCTAACCATGGAGAAGTTTACTTGTGCGCAACGAGTGTTAATAGTGATAACGTATTATCAGAGTGGAGAGAGTTATGCGGTTACTGTTAGGCGACTTCGTGGTACTCTAGGACGTAATGAAGCACCGAATGAATCAACAGTTCACAGACTCATGAAAAAGTTTCAAAAACGGGTTCAACAGTCGACCTCAAAAGTTCTGGACGTCGTCGTTGTGCCCGAACTGAACAGAACATTGAGGTGGTTCGTGACAGTGTGACTGTTAGCCCAGCGAAATCAATACGTCGCCGTTCTCAATAATTGGGTATAAGATGTTCTTCTGTACGGAGAATTCTTCGGTACGATCTCAAATATCACCCCTATAAAATTCAGCTGATGCACCAATTGAAAGTGGCAGATCACCAGAAGAGACGACAGTTTTTTGATTGGGTATTGAGACATTCGCAGGAGGAAGAAAACTTCGCAATGAATATCATATTCAGTGATGAAGCGCACTTCCAATTGACTGGATTTGTCAATAAACAGAAATGCCGTATCTGAGGTTCAGAAAACCCTCGCATGATTAACGAAAGGGAAATGTGTCCACAACGAGTGACAGTTTGGTGCGGCTTTTGGTCGGGCGGCGTCATCGGCCCTTATTTTTTTGAAGATCAGGAAGGGCAAGCTGTGACAGTGAATGGAGACCGATACCGTACGATGATTTTTTGTGGCCCCATTTGGATAACATAGACACTGACCAGTTGTGGTTTCAGCAGGATGGTGCCACCTGCCACGCTGCCCGTGAAACAATTGTGTTGCTCCGTGACCGCTTTCAGGATCGCGTCATTTCTTGTAATTCCGACCATCAATGGCCACCAAGGTCGTGTGACTTAACACCTTATGACTTTCATCTTTGGGTTATCTAAAGTCATTAGTCTTTGCCAATAAACCCCGAACCATCAATGAGTTGAGGGAAGAAATTCGACGGGTTGTCGGCCAAATTGAAATGGAAACTTGTCGTACAGTCATGGCTAATTTCATGGACAGAGTTGTTGCGTGTCAGCGTAGCAGAGGAGGACACATGCATGCCATTATTTTTCATACATGAAATCGGAAGGTTAGATGAACATATGTATGTATTTGATTTTTAGATTTTCACTAAAATATAAATTTCTTAATTTGATATATCAAAACCGATGCTCTTTTTGAATCACTCTTTATATTAGAAATAAGTGTTATTTAACAAATAAGATTTTTACCGCTAACATTATTAAATATTTGTAGCGTTTTAATTTACAATTTAAGAGGTTAAATACCAAAATAGAATGTATATCCCACGCAGTAGTTTACATGAAACTTAATTTAATATCAGAATATCATCACCCACGCCGGTGTTTACCTCAGGGTTGTAGAGGTTATTTAGGGAAGTCCAAGAATTACACTACGTTCCTGCACCATTACACCATATTAAACTTTATTGTGTTTTCTTTCAATTTGGGCCACAATACAAATGTATGGAACTGTTCAGTATTTTTATAATGCATAATTATCGATAATTTATAGAACGTAACCACGTAGTCATACTTATTTCATAAGTTCCAATATTGTTCAATGAACAATGGGGCAGATTCGCGAAGTTAGGGGATGCATAATCTTTCAAGTGTAATTAAACACTATAAGATAAGGAAAAATATGACGTATTTATAGGATTCTGTCGTTTCTAAGACTTTAATAAAGTCTATTAAAGATTGCTAGAACGGAGTTCGAAAAGCAAAAAGGTTTATTCATAATAACTTGCAAATTACTAAGAATATCTATGTGAATTGCTAAATACATCTTTTCATTATGCACATATATATAATATATTAGGACACCGCAACGCGTTAGGCTTCGATGAGGTTGCATGCAAAATTAGAAATCTATATCTCTTTTAACCCTCGAATGTCTACAGACAGAAAAAAATACAAAAAGAAAATTAACAATAACATTTCACTCAGCCAAATACCTTAGTAGGACATACACCGTCGCAGAACACATTCTCGCCTGTGTAAAAGTTAGGTGTCATAGAAAATATTTCTCAAGATATTTTGCCGTAATATGAATTTTTTTTATTAAGTTGGGTTTCAAAGCAGTTTTTAAATAATAGACATTCCTGTGAGATAGGGAGGGTTTTATAACTGAAGCTTGCGCTGAAATCAAATTTTGTTAATTTTCTTTCCATTTAAAATCTCATATAGTTGTACTAAATTTGTTTAGAAATTTATTTATCCTGCTCTTTTCTTGTTGCCATCATGGTTACCCATAAGCGCAATGTAAAAATTATCGCCAACGTCGAACCAACCTCAAGGGGTGATGTGTACCATCGTTGAAATCAATCTTGTCTATATAGAAATGAAACTTAATCCTAATTTAGAAATCTATAGGTTACTTCGTTCTTGAAATATTTTGTGGACAAAGAGACAGACAGAAATTTTACCAGCCTCTCAAGTGTTAGGCACCACCATCTAATTATTAATAAATAAATATCAATAATTTGATTGTGACGGTGGCCGCTTATTAGGCTTCAGCCTTTAAATAACTATAATCTAATTCGGATCGTCATTTTAGTAGTTTAGATAGGTTATTCAGAAATATCAATAATTCGATTGTGATGGAGGCCACTTATACTTCAGCCCTATCGGAAAACCATCTAATTTGTTTGTGTATACTCCTGAAGGATTAACAAAAAATATTGTACATTCAATGGCATTACGATAAATTAAGTTGTAAATTTAAAAAATATACCTTTTATAAAATGGTTTGTTTCAACATTTTACCTTCAGTTTAAATAAGTTTAAGTTTTCATTTAAAACATCCTCTACATTTCACTTCACTCATGTTATACTCACACACTATCAGTTGGTCGAAGTGTGATTAAATGAACATGTAATGAAGTTAGATATTGTAATGACTTTTAATAGACATTTTTATCAAAACAGCCCAGATTGTTACAGATTAATCAAAGTTTAAAATTTTCGATTTAAAGACGTGTGCACAGGACTACGTCTGTCAGGTCTGCTAGTATATATATATATATATATATATATATATAAGTAGATAATAATATGGGGTTCCTGGCGCACTTTCGGAGCCGACCGAAAAGCAATGTAAAATACTGTTCAATGTACCATAAAGGAAGCTGAGAAATAACACAGCAAATCTCAATGAAAAATTAACCGAATCTACAGTCGTTCGTCTCCAAAAGCGATCGGTACATTACTATCTACTCTGTGGAATGAAAAATTAACCAAATCTACAGCTGTTTGCTTCTACTTTCTTAAGCTGTGCTTTGTAAAAATGTTGTCAAATCTGCTACGAATAAAGGAAAAATCTTCGAAATCTTAATAAAATTTAATCAATTTAAAACATTTTTACTAAAAACATACTGTACTTTAATAAAAAACTTTTCTACTAAATAAACAACATGAACTCACCAAAGTCTCTACAATTTCTAGCATTAAAACAGTGCAACAAAGATGAATTCAGTGAATTGCCGGTTTATTTTCAACAACAGTTGATACCGTCTTCGATACTTTCCTTAAATGATACAGAATTCAAAGAACTTGTAAAGTCTTTTGCAGAAAAAACGTCTAATGGAGTGTTTTACTATCGGCAAAAAACTAAAAAAGTAAGGGATTACATATTTAATATAATTACGAAAGATATTGAAAAGAAAGTAAAAAATAAACAAACAGAGAGTTTTCATCGTTTTTTTATGACATTTTTCCCATATTATACGTTCTTTCAAGATAATCAAGACTTAATTGATGAATTTCTTAGGAATTTTTGTGAGTATCAAGATTTATCAACACAATTCATTAAAGAGCATTATAGAATTTTTCTTATAGAATATAGCCACATTTTGTGTGAAACAAAAGGTATTACTGTAGATAATATTCCATGTGATTCCTATGAAGAAAGACACCAACTATGATTATCAAAACAGTACTATGACGTGGGGAGGGACTGCAAGTTTTAGAGTTAAGACTTTATTCTACAAAGTTAATTGTTATAATTTCTTTATCTTTTATAGTCTTCTTTCCAGTAACAATCAAGTGTAATTTTTCATTTTTGTTTAATTCTTTAATCTTTTTCTCATCCAAAACAGTCAAAAATCTGTTCGGCAAGTGTACTTTACAATCTTCCAACTCGGCAATTATTGTAAACCCGAATTTATCTTTCATTTTCTCCAAATTCAAGATTCTATGTTTCTTCCTTTCTTCCAATTCATTTAACTTCTTATACTCTTTAAACTTACATTCTCCAATATCATTTAACTCTTTCAAGAACTCCATTTAAATAGAAAAAATTTAAAGACGGAAAAAATGAAATTTGCTAACAATCACTCGAGAAGTCGGGGAGAATGTGAGTAAAACCGCATTCTTTTCAAGAGGTTCCTCGTTTAATTTCTCCAAATGTACTATAAAATCATCGAGGATTTCTGGCTTAAAATCGTAGACAAATTCAACATCCAGATAATGAAAAAATCCAGGTAAAATCTTCTCATAATAAACGTGTGTATCGATACCTACAAACCTAATGTATTCTTTGAAAAGGAAAATAATTTTGTCAATGGTTCCAAGAGATAAGTAAAAATTTTTATTCTGTTTTCTAAATTCTGTAACAAATTTTGTTTGCTTCTTGTCTCCGTATTGTAATTTCATAAGCAGATTATTCAAATGTGTTAATTTATTTCGAAATTTCTTAGGTTTAGGTCTTCCTAACAAAATTAAATTACAACCTCTACAAACTAAATATCTTTTATCGATAATTTCTCCTCTATTAGAACACTTGTAACAGTTGGCATTATACTCTTCCATTTAAACAAAAAGATTTTTTTATAAATGGAGATTATGGAACTAAGTCTGCCGAGATATAAATTTTTCAGCGCAAATGTTTGTGTTTACATTTCTACAACAGAGATAAATAGAAATAATTTCATTCTATTGTACAACTATTTAGGATATTATGTGTACGATTATAAAGATTATTACGGGAGAAATCGGGATTTTTCAGTGGCGAAAGAGTATATTTTTGAAATATTAGAAGGAATGAAAGAGAATAATATGAACATCATCAATTATTGTTAAAGACATACAAAATGAGTGTTGTTAGTGTGCGTGTTTTTGCGATATCTACTTAACTTCTAAGAAATTGGGAATGGGAGAAGAAGAAAGGTATCATATATTTTATTTCAATCAACTGTAGATTTGTGACGTCTGCTGTGAGCGTTTGTACCACTAACGCTTGACCTCGAATCTCATTTTATTGAAACATGTGAGAGGCGTTTGTGTCACTAACGCTTGACCTTGCTTTGCACACGCCGTGTGTGGTACAAGGACAGTAGTGACACCAAACAATGACCTTGCTTTTCTCACGCCGTGTGAGACAATGAAATCACTGTAAAAACACTTAATTCTGTATTACAAATGAACACTTTACATCACTATTTTCACACAATGTTTTATCACAGTTTAGAATGTCTACACAAATTCACAATCTTCTTGTAACGTCTTTCTTCGAGTCCCAAATATAAAAGTAACTTATAAAATATAATAACACTATGAATGGCAACGCCCAGTGGAACACTTCACTTCACTTTTAACAAGAAACACAGATCTTCACAGCAATCTTCTTACTTTATAAAGTCCATATCTTCTTTCTTCAACTTGCAAATACATTAGAATCTTCTAAATAATGATATATCTTGTTAAATTTCGTTAAAATAGAGGAGGATCACACATGGCTAGCTATACGTGGCCAACGCCCAGCAAGAGATGAAGACGAGATGTAGTGTTACCAACATGTTAAAATGAAATGTCTCAATTCCCTAGAACTGTTATAGTTTCCAATGTATATTAAATAAGTATATATCAATATTTCTTTCAAACCTTGTTGTTCAAAAACCACTCAACCGATTTTAATGAAATTTGGTACACATATAGTAAATACTTAACTCTTTCGACTTAACTTATCCATAAGGGTGAAATCATCCCCTATTTCTTAATATTCAAAGAAAAATAAAAAATTTTATCGGAAAAATCTGAAACTTCAAAAACAAGCGAGTTCAACTTAAAATTTCATGAAAATAACAAAATTTTCAAAATCTACCCCAATCATCCCTTATCTTTAAACTCTTATATCTCGAGAACTATTGGAGCTTTTTTGATGAAATTTAGTATATAGGATCAGTAAATATTAAAGTATTTTTTAAAATCACCACTTCCGGTCCATGACCTTGAAATAGTTTTTTTCCTAATATCATCCCTATTTTTCAAAATTTTGTAATGCAATTTAAAATGTAAACTTTTATCAATGTCTTTAACAATTCTGTAAAGTTTTAAAACTATCCGACGAATAACGCGATTTTTTACTGAATTTCTCTAATATCGTTCTTAATCACATCATAGGCTAAAAATTTTTCAGAAACCACAACCACATAACATGTCGAGTTTGTAACAGCTTTTTGAAAATCCATATTGATAATTATATCGTTCTTTGAACCAGAAATATTTGTCAAACTCTTTGTTGTATCAATGACATAAATAGGTCTATTCGCTAAAAATTCTTTAGGATTGTAATACATTTCCTTATTATTACAGTAAACTTTCTTAAAATCTTGATACATCTGATACATGATTCTGAAAAGACCTCCGGAAATGTTTAAATTTTGTAATTCATCTGGATAATAAGAACCGTTCAATTTTACTCTGATATTTTTTACATCCAAACTATCAAACTTTGAAGGATTTTTTTTTTGATTATTCTGTCTATCTGTTTGAAAACCTATGATAACGAACTTGGGATTGAAGATATTTCTATAAATATTTGTGATATCGAACGAATAAGTTGTTCCGGAAATACCTTTTTGTTCAATACATTGTCAATCTAGAAAATTAAACATAATGTTTTGACTTTTTGTAATTTCATCAATCAACCTAATTTTACTCGTGGTTTTATAATCAATCATTGGAACTCTAATAAAAAAATCTGTAATTGTTATTTTTCCATCAACAGGCATAACATTTCCAGTTGCAGTCTTCAGAATCGCATCATCGTCTTCTGCTCTTATAAAACTTAGATAAAATCCTCCTTTATAGATCGGAATAGTAACATTTTCAAAAAATCCTAATCCAAAATGAGATAAATTTCCAGCTGCTTCAAAAACACCAAATTTAAAATCTGATTCAAAGCCATTAGAAGTTTGAGAAATAACATCACTTTTTGAATACGAAATAGTTCCTTTAATTGTGCTTAATTGGCCACAGTTTTCGACTTCTTCTATCAATTTATTGTGTTTTCTTACTTCAATCTTAGAAAATAAAAACGGTATAAAATTATCGATTAATCTAACATTATCAGTTCCAAGATATGCTTGACCATCTTGTTTTGTTAAAGTTCCAGAAATATAAAACTGGAAGTTAGACGAGCAAAAGTTATCTCCAAAATCAATATTAAACTCAGTTCTTTTATTCGGTTCATTCAAATGTTGTTTACTAATTGGATAGAAATTTTTAAACTCCGCCCTTTCAATATCACTAGCATATTTTTCTGTAGTCCGCCATTTAATAAGAGAAAATTTAGAAATTTTAAACATCGTGTATCATTTTTTCATCGATCTAATGTACGTTTTTATAAGAAAAGATATAAATTTTAGTAAAATAATTAAAAAGATTAGAGTCATTTTTAATGATCTACTTCGTCATATTCAGGATTCTCTTCCTTAAATTTTGCGATCTCGGTCACATATTTCAATAAAATCTGCACAGGATAGTAACCGCTATCTATAATATTGTTCCAATCAACTGTATCTTTATTTTCATCCAAAAACTTTATACTCAAGTGTTGATAGAGACAAAGAACAGACATATGATCTTTTAATTGATAATGTATATTTTCTTGAATGAACTCTGATGATAAAGTTTGATATTTAGCAATGTTATACCAATTCAATTTGTTTACGTATAATCTCATCATATCTTCGGATAATTCATATTTTTGAGAAATGTCATCCCAATGTTCTTTTTTCAAATCTCTTTCGTGTTGCATGATAAAAAGATCGAAAGCACTGTAATGTCCCGCCATCTCTATTTATTAGGAAAAAATTTCAAAATCAAGTTTTTATAAATTGGCTCTTTTTTGAGTTACATTCAGCACATTTTCCCGAAATTCTTTTAACTCCGTTAATGTTTGCATAGTATTTTATATCGTTTGTGGCAGTTTTCTCTTTACATCTCACACAATATATGAGCGCCATTTATATAAGGAAAATTAGTCATCGTAACCACCTACTCCATTAAATCTGTTGTCGATGTTTTCAAAAGTTTTATCGACATCTTCTTTAAATTTATTAAAGTTTTCTTCTAGTTTATTTACTTTATCGAGATATAAAGAGTATCGATCATCTATACTTTTAAGTAATTCATTATTATGTGTTATTTGCTCATTTAAACGTGTACCAAAATCTTCAAAAAAGTTTATTTTCTCATTGAAATGTGTATCAAAATCTTCCAGAATTTTGTTAATTACTTCACCAACTAATACATTAACACTATTTTTATATGTATTAAAGTTTTCTTCTAGTTTATTTACTTTATCAAGTAATTCACCAACATCGTCTACTGATCTTCTATTTCTGGCTTCTAACTTGTCATAGACTTCTGTTGTAAAATCTTTAACATGCTGTTTATGATTCTCATAATTTTGTTTTAGTTCATTAAACATTTTAATAGGATCTTCTAATTGAATCATTACAACAACATCAAATGGATTAATTCCTTTACTAACACCGCTAATTCTTTTTCCTTTAAAATCTAAGGCATTTTTAACATTCGGATCATGTAAATCAACAATATCGATGTTTTCTGATAATTTTAGAGGTTTCAAAATTTGTTCTTTAACAACAACATCATGTTTGTCAATACCAGGTCGAACACCGACAATTCTTTTCTTATTAGCCAAACTAACATAATTCTTTTCAACTTTGATCGCTTCAGTAATTTCATCAGCTTTTTCGATATGAGACATTAAATTGGTAAATATTTTTTTTGCACCATCTTCAAATTCTTTTTCCAATGTTTTTATTTTATCAGCAACTTCATTTGAACTCATGAAATTTGCAAGTTTGTTATCATATTCTGCTTTCAAATCTTCAATCTCGACAGCAAACATATCTGAATCTGGAAGGTTTTGTAATACATTTTCTAACTTGTTATCAAACTCATTTCTCAAACTATCAAAATTCAAACTATTATCTACATTTTGAATAATTTGTGTTCCAAATACGTCAAAAATATTTTGTGAATCCATATTTATTAAGTAATAATTTGTTAACAACTTCTTTAAAATCTTTACCAGTACTCAGTTCATTCAAAACAAAAACACATAAATGACCACAAATTGGGGGATCTTTATAGTCTTGAATCTGAGAATCATTGTAGTAGACGCTTGATTTTTTCAAATATTTAATCAATTCTATAGGTGGTTTGTCCTCAATTCTTCCATACGAATCAAAATAACATGCATTCTTATCATTTTTATAATAACAAATCCAATGCGTTCCACTTCCCATAATCGAGTCTAAATTCACAATTCCACATTCAAATTTCTTAACTTTTTCAGGTAATGTATCTCTCATGAAGATTCCTCTAAAATGTTTAATATTTTTGCAGATTTCTTCCAATTCCCCGAATGTTAAAGGTTTAAATTTTTTTTTCAATGTTTGATTTCACGTAATTCAAAGTTTTTTCATCTAATCCAGATCCTGTAACATCTTCCAACTCTTTATCTAACCAATTTAAAATGTTTCGAACAATAGGAATCACATCTTTTTTAACGATTGGAGCAGCTTTACGAACATAAGGAACAACATTTTTAACAACTGGAATATTTTCTCCAAAATCTAATAAATCTTTCAAAAGTCCACCATTTTTAAGTTCTTTCAACTGATTATAAGAAAATTCTATTCTGGTTCCTTTATTGTTTTTCTTATGTTTTTCGAGTTTATTGTATTGTCTATTTGTTAAAAATATCTTATCTTCGCCATTTTTTAGTTGATCTATTTTAAATTGAATATTAACGGGTATTTTCTTCTTAAAAGCGGATTTTATTTTTTCTTTCTGATTTTTGCTGAAATTTACATTCACCTCCATTTATATAGTTAAAATTTCAAGTTCTCTTCGATTCCCATTCCTAGTTTTCTCTTCAAAAACATTGCTCCAGCTGTTGGAAGCGCAACAAATCTTTCACCTAAACTAGCATCTTTTGATAAAAATCTATCCATTGCCTTATCTTGCAAAACTTTATCTGCGATATGTCTGGAATTTGTGTCTCTATGTTTTGCATAAAAAATATCGTGTTCCATAGCAGCTTGATCTAATTTATTTATACCAGGATCTCCTCTTTTTAGTCTTTTTTCGAGTTTTGTGCCAGGCCCCAGATACTGATAAGTTGGTACGTGTAATTCAAAAGGTAAATTGTTGATAAAATCATTCAAAAGTCCACTACCCTCAATCATAGATGAACTTATTGCCGGCAAAACTCGTTTTAAATATTTAATTCCATCAGGTTTTTCAATCATTTCATCAAGTTTGTTCGAAATAAAATCTTTAATCGCTTTCTTTTCGTTCAAAAAATTGTTGTTTCCAGCCTTTTCTTGAGCATAAATATAATTAATAATTCCATCGAGTTTTGTCAAATCGTCGATATATCTGTATTCAATCTTATTATCACTGTATTTTCTCACACCTGATCCTTCGATTCTTTTTTCCCAAATTGGTTTAATCAAATTGAGATATTTTTTACCTTTACTTGACTTTGGTTTCTTAGTTGATGGATCATTATTTTTGTAAATTGAATCAGATTTCCATAAAATTTCAGTATACTTTTTCAAGTCTTCTTCAGAATATAAACCGTCTTTTGGAACATCAGTGCCTGTTAATAATCTCCATAAACCTTGAGTTCCTTCATATGTTTTTTCATTAATAATGATATCATTATGCTCAAAATTCACGGGCAAATTTCCAATCATAAAACTTTTCTTTTTTCTGTCCCAATACAAACCAAATTTATCATCCTTTGCTCTAGGAAGAAATTTTTTACCAATTTCACCAGTTATTATATCCGTTGTTCCAGGACTTATTGGTTCAACTATGGTAGAGTCTTCAATGATTCGAGGTCTAAATGGTGTTGAAGATGGTAATTTTGGCAATTCAAACTCAGATTCTGGTATCGAAATATCAGCAAATTGTCGTACAACTGGAACCAAATTCATCAAATTTTGATTATCGCTTAAAACATTTTCAATTTTGCCCTCAACATTTTTTATTGCAGATGTTACAGGTTGATTAATTTTTTGAATAAATTCTTGTTCTTTTTCATCAATTCGAATCTGTTCTTTAAATTCTTTGATTAATTTCTTTTCTATTTGATCAAGTTTTTTTGCTTCTTCTGAAGTTACGTTCGCCATTTATTTAGGAAAATTTTGAAACGTAAACGTGGAACGTGGAAACGTGAACACGAAACGTGAACACGGAACGTAAAACGTGAACGTGGAACGTGAAACACGAACGTGAAACATGAACGTGAAACGTAAACACGAACGTGAAACATGAACGTGAAACATGAACGTGAAACGTAAAACGTGAACGTGGAACGTAAAAACGAGAACACGAAACGTAAACGTGAACGTAAAAACATGAAAACAACTAGATTATCACACGTTTATATTGGAAAATTTATTCAAATATTTACCACTTTTAGGCTTCAAAGTTAGATTAATAGTTAAAAATCCGTAGTCTTCCTTCCAAATTTTATCACATAACTCAATAAAGTGGTTAAAACTCATATCAGATCCCACATAATTGTTATAAATCTTTCTCGAATAGTGATCATCTTGCTTAAAAATACACAACATATTCAGGTTGTTTCTTATAACTTGTTTATCAACCTTTGAAAAGCATTGAGAAAGATAGATACAAGATATGTTTTTGTGACGAGACATTACGAAATATTCCTTAATAACGTCTTGATTTTCTAAAATACAATCATCAAAAACGATTAAAGAATTCGGTTTACATTCGCTTAATGGAACTATGTCCTCGGAAGCATTATAAAAATGTGATATTTTTTTGTTTAAGTTTTTCTCAATATTTTCAAATCTTTCTTGTAATTTTTTATATGCGTCTTGTTCTAAAGATTTACTAAAAACATACAAATTGGAATAAGGAATCAACCTATTGTAGATAAAATTCAATAATAAAGTTGTTTTTCCACATCCACTTGAACCAACAATTAACAATCTGATTGGTTGATCTTTCTTATTTTCTTCAAACGTTTGAAGTTTTATCTGATCTTTTTGCTTTAAAAATTTCTCCATTTAAATAGAAGATTTTCATCTTGAAGCAACGCTTGCGAAAATGAAGCTGTTCAAGTTGACTTCAGAAAGCTCTAAATTAGTTTTAAACTTGGAACATCCTATACACTTAGAGGAAGAATCAAATTATTTTATCGGTTTAAGCGGTTTTTATTCTGACAATTTTGTAATAAATATTAGTGAAAGTTCTCCTTATTGTATAGGATTTAGTGAGAAGAACGTAACAAAATATTATGGTTTAAACAAAGGATATTATACTTTCGATCAAATAAAAAATTCCCTTAAAAATTATCTGAAAACATTCAAACAATCAGATAAATCTTTAAACTTTGACGAAAACAAGTTTGAAATGCAAAAAAATTATCTCTCTAATAAAATTCAAATAAAATCACCAGTAAGAATAATGTTTTCAGCAATTATTGTAGATTTATTAGGGTTTGTTCAAGAAACTATTGAGCCAAATCAGGTATATTTAGGAAATAAAACGCCAAAATTTAGACCGTTTGATGTAATTGAAGTACATTGTAATCTCGTTGAACCTAGTTTTGAAAATCATACCGAACATTTACACAAAGAATCTGAAATTTTGTACACTTTTTTCCCAAATGTTGCTTATGGATCAAAAATCAGTGAAAAACCGAATGAAATCGATTATATTCCAATTAGAAAAAATATGAAAAGAATTCAAAAAATCGTCTTAACTGTTCAAGACTCTGAGGGAAATTTATTAAATAATGAGAGTAAAACAACAATATATTTAAGATTGAAAAAGGAATAAAAATGAGTTGATGATGATGACAAAATTCAATATTTTTTACTTAAAAAACAAGAGTCTATGCCATAGACCCTTTCAAAATCTTCATCCTGACACTGTTTTTATCAATGAATCTGGCCTTCATTCTCAAAATAAAAATTACTAGTTAAATTTCTTTTCTATCTAAATGGAGTCAGTTGTAGACCTACTCAATAATCAACTTAGATTTAAAAGCAAACATATCTTTACAATTGTTGACGAAAATAATGAATTTTGGTTTAAGGCTAAAGATGTTGCAGAAATATTGGAATTTAAAAATACGAGACAAGCTATCATAGATCATGTTAAAGAAAAATACAAAAAAAGCTTTGAAAACATAGATTCTGACAAGGGTATCGAATCGCGACTCTTACAAAAATTACATCCAGACACTATTTTCATCAATGAACCAGGCATATATTCTTTAATACTGAAATCTAAAATGAAGATTGCAGAAACGTTTCAAAATTGGGTTTTAGAAGAAGTTTTACCGAGTATTAGAAAATATGGCGAGTACAAACTTGAAAACGAAAATAAGCAGTTAAAAGATGAAATAAAACAGTTACAAATTAAAGATGAAATGAAATCATTGAAAATAGAGAATCAAGAATTGCGAATGGAATTAATGAAGAGAGATATGGTATGTAAAGATTTTGATAAGAAAAAACACCATGTTTTTGTGTTAATTAAGAAGAATCACATGTGGGAATGGCCTTATTACGTTATCAGAGCTCAGAAACGAGAAATACCAAACCGATTAAAACATCTAAAAATAAATTATCCTGAATTAGAGATTTTGTTCATTGATGACGAACCAAATTCTATCAATCTGTATAACCAAATGAAAGAATCTTTGAATATTTTATACAACGGAAATCATTTTACTACAAATATGGCAGAATCTCGACTGATTTATAGAATATCTAAATTACACGATGAAAATGTTTCTAAATTTTACTAAAAACTCTCGATTTATTATATTTTGTTTGTAAATGTTTAGCATAACTAGGTAACCATTGTAGAATTCTTTTTTCATATTCACAAGGCATTTCGTTTTTATAACTTTCGCTGAAAATTTTTTTAGCACAATCTTTGCAAAAAGCATCTTTTCTATCTTTACTATACTGTCAGTTATTAAATTCAGAAATATTTTTAATTTCTTTACAAAAGTAACACTTTTTCTCTTCTAAAGTTAATTTGTTCATTTTATCATATAATTCCTTACAATAACAGTCTTTTCTATTCTCTTCTTGACACTTTGTACATTTCTTTTGAGACTCCATTTATATAGAAAAAATTATTACACGATGAAAATGTTAAACTCTTAACTTATGATATTTGGTTTGTAAATGTTTTTGATAATTATTTAACCATTTTATAGTTCTTCCACATTCACATTGAGTATCTTCATAATATAATCTATGAAGATTCTTCTTTACACAATCTTTACAATATGAGTCTTTCTTATCTCTACTATAGTGATCACTATTAAACTCTGAAATTTTTTTAGTTTCTTTACATTTAAGACATTCTTTATCTTCCAAAGTTAATTTTTCTATTTTATCATATAATTCTTTATGATATTCCCTTTCACAATCTTTGCAATTATAATGCATTCCATCTTTCCTATTTTTATCTTTATAAAATTCATTTAAATCTTTAAATTCTTTGCACTTTGTACATTTCTTTTGATGCGCCATTTATATATAGAAAATTTATATTACAGTTTTGACTTCTTCAATTCATATTCATAAAACTTTCCGGTTATTTCTTCATTATTTAAATCTTTTATACTATAAGTTACAGGATCTGTGTTATTAATTTGATAAATTACAAAGATTTCTCTTGACCAATTGTTCTTATATTTGCTCGAAAATGTTTGTTTTTTACTAACAATTCTTACATGATCATTGACTTTAAATTTAGTTTTCGTGTGAATTTCTGGTGGAACATACTTAAAAACCGACTCTAATAACTCTTTTTCTGCATCCTTATCTACGTCTTTCGGTTTCATTTTGATTGTGCTGTGAACTGTATCGTTATAATTGTTTACGATTTTTTGAAGAATATCGATCCATTTAAAGTTTTTATTAATCTCAAAAATTACTTTCATTCTCTCATTTTGAGTTCTGTTATATCTCTCTACAATACTTGATTTCTCTTCGTTTTCAGTATGATAAATCTTAATGTTGTATTTCCTCAAAACATCGTTAAATTCTATATTTTTAAACTCTAAACCCTTATCTGTATGAAGTAGGTTAGGAGGTTTGTGATTGATCCTTATGGCATCTTTTACTATATCTTCGAAAGCTTTTGAAATATCCTTGCCGTTTTTTCTTTTGATAGCTCTTGACCAAGCATATTTTGAGAAAGTATCAATAACATTTAACATATACTTAAATCCATCATTTTGATCTGAATAGTTAGACATTATAACTAAATCTGCTGCCCATAAATCGTCAATTCCTAATGTTATAATTTTTCTCTTTTTAAACTTTTTTCGTACCGGTGCATGAATTTCTCGAGCTTCAATCTCTATCTCATCTTTAGTCTTCAATTCTTGCTTAACAGGTTTTGGATTTGGATTCTTTATAAACTTACTCTTGTTTGTCTTACATTTTGAACATTTTGCAGCAATTCTATACAATCCATTTTGAGTTTGAACGATTTTTGAATCTATATTTTTCGTTTTCTTTTTACACTTGTGACAGTGAATTAAATCATCTTCCATTTACATATCAAAGTTTCCAAGTTTATTTAATTCGTCTAATATATCTGTTTTATATCCATACGGTACTGTATCGATCTTATTTTCTAGGACAATTCTCTTATCATCTTTAGCGTTCAGTGCCAGCTTGTTTATGGTAACAGTGTACAACTCATGTTTATAACTTTTGATGACTGTCATCTCCCTAAATTCTTCTTTATCTTCGAACAAACATCTCTTCAAGTTTTCGATATTTATTGTTTTATTTACAACGCTTCTCTTAATTCCTTTACACCTAACTGGGTTTTTATCTAGATATTTGTACGAGTACATCTTAGACCTTAAACCACAAAATTCTTCTAAAACTTCGCTATTTAACTCATCTTTGAATTTCCCTATTACCTTCTTATTTTTAGTAGTGAAACATTCGTGATCTTTTGGATAATCACTTGTATCAAAGTCATCTATATTTTCTTTAATAATTTTAAAAGGATCTCGTTTCAATTCTAGGAAATAACTGTCTGTATCCATGTAACACAGATTCAAATCTGGATCAAACTTCTTTAATTTGTTGTAATAAAACTCGTACATTAGCAATTTTGAGAGGTCGAGAACTGAAAATCCTATGTAAATCGGTTTGTTAAATTTAACCTTTTGTTTGTACATGTGACTCGCTATACAGTTGTCGTCAAAGATGTTAAAGCATTTGAAATTTGTTTTCTTAGCTTGTTTCATTGAAAATTCTTCATTTCCAAGCTTAATATCACATCTGTTTCTCACATTTTCCATAGATTTTCCAAAAACTGAGTTGTTCATCAGCTTATAAAAGTCCTTTTCAAAGTCGCTTGTAGCTTTGGTTCTCATGTTTGTGTTAAAATCAATGTATTCTTTCATAAAAGGCTTCTGATCGAATGCAATAACTCTATTCACATGTTTCAAAATCATACCTTGTTCCAAATAGAACTTCAAATTTCTCGAATGAACAACGTATTCAGTTTTATCCAGTAGAGTTGTGCAAAGTTTGTTTTTAAAATGTTCTGGAGCAAGAGGTAAATCCTTGTGATGTTCGTGTAAATTCGTTGGATATCCAAGATCAACTTCGAGAATATAGCCATAATCTTCGTCGCCAGTGAGTTCTAAAATTGTTTCTTGCCACTCTTCTTTTGTATACGTTTTAGGATCCATCCACTTGATATCGCCGTATGGTAAACTTTGCATACCCATAAAGGTTATTAGCATCGAGATAGAGTAAATAGTTTTCGGGCTTTGTCTTATCAAAATCTTTTAAATATTTGTTATTTGCTTTCACATATCGTTTAATACACTGAGAAATGCCTCCGCGAATACCTTTTTCAATCATCAATACATATTATAATCGTTAATTAGCTGAAGCTCAATTTTCGTTAATTTTAACATAGCATCCCATGCAAGACTGGGAGCTGTTAGATAGTGTGCTGGATCAAGCTTATAGCAATTCAAGCGAATGTTTCTGAAATTTTCGAATATATCAGCGAGCAATAGAACATCTTGAATGTTATAGAGATCAGAGTAATTTCCTAGATTTTTCTCTTTTAATTTGTTCCAAACATTTAAGTAGTGTTGAAAATCTTTCTCAGATATGCTCTCATCTGTCAAAAGTGAATAGAAATCTTGAATTCTCAATTCTTCTGTGTAATCAAGTTTTTCAATACTGTTTTTCAATTCATAGGGAAATATTCCTTTTCCAGATAGAATTTTAAAAATCTCGTCGTCGTCATTTGGCTGTCTTTCTATTATCTCATTCAGTCCATCTTGTATAAAATGATTTGTATGTTTGAAGTCTTCTCTCTTTAGATTTTTAGCTAACTTTTCTATAGACGAGGCCATGAATCTGAACGTGTCTACAAACGAAAACTTGATGAATTTTCTTGGCTTATCACCTTCGAATTCATAGCCATATCCAGAATTTACAGAATAATTTATATATTTTTCATCGGTGTTTGCAATCAAATCAACATTTCCATATTGTTTAGCCAATTCTTTTATGTACAAATGAGTATCGTAATTTGACATATTGTGGCAGAAAACGGGAATATTCTGAGGAAATTTCAAATTTAGATTGCAACATGCATGAGCTGCGCCTCGAAACTTGCCGGTTAAATGACAATGATCTCTCACTTTATTATAACTCTTATCTTTCCAACTATCAGGAGTAAAACCATACTGAATTGACCCAACATCATAAGCAGACCATTCACAGATATGACAAACGTTTGAATTTTGATACGAAATTTCTTCTTCTTCTGTCAATTTCATAGGTTTCATGTTCTTAGAATTATATTTTTTCGCTATGTATTTCGATAATTTATTGAGTTCTTCAAACAATTTTGTCGGGACGTTTTTCAAATCTTCTTCATTTTTGGCACGATAACATATCGGTTTGTACATGCGATTGGTCACATTCGACACTAAATATAGAGTAAAACCATAAGGAATATGCTTCTGAATCTTGGTTGTAGTCGATTTTTGCGGATTGTTTTTGCATGTGGGAATCTTCTCTAATATGCTCTCAAAATCCATATAAATAACGTACGGATGGTTAAATTTCTTTTGATAATTAGTAAATTTAGTTGTTTGACCTGGAAATGGCATAATTGGCTTACAAACTTCATGATTTTTACAAATTTCTAAATGATCTGTTAAATCTCCAGATTTGTAAAAATGGCTTAAACATCTTCTACACAAAAATTTTCTTTCTTTATGTTTAGACAACTGCGAAGAAACAAGCTTATTTAAATCGGTTATCAAAACATAATGAGATTTATCATCTTGTTTAACATACAATAAATCAATGTTTGTTTCAGCGTCATATTTTTCAGAAATTTGTAATGGAACAACCTTAATACTTTCATCAAAACTGTAGACATTGATAGACATTTTTGGATATTTGTACTTGGAATTGTAACTTCGTTTCTCAAATAATTGTATATCTTTCAGAGACATTGGATACTCAAAACCTGAAAATATTTCGTCATTCACAAATTTTTCGTATTGCTTTACACGTTCACAGTCTCTTTCTGGTTTTTCAATAGCACATCTTATTGAGTAAATAAAGCAAAAATCATCTCTATTTTTTATATTTATACAAGCTTTTTTATCTTTGATATTCTTTGGTAAATCGATGTATGATCCTGCATTCATCATTTCGTGTTTGTTAAGGCTCAAAACTAGTTGTTTACAACTTTTAAATGTCCATCCGGAACCTTTATTTGGATTATTCGTTTGTTCTCGATGTGTTAATTTATTAAATTGCTTAGTAATAAAGTCGTTTACGTCAAAGATTTCGTCTGCTTTGATAGTAAAATACATTAGACATGTTTGCGGTTCACCATTCACTAAAGTTCGTTCGTATTCACATTCCAAAGAGAGATAGCCCTTCATATTTTTAACATTTTCTTGAAATTTCTCGATTAAACTTTTAATTTCTGACCGCATAATTGAAAGATATTTGTAAATTGACATGGAATTGTCGTTCAAGTTTGTTAAAATGTATTGCTTGAAAAGACCGTGTATTGAGGATAAAACTTCTACATCAATGATATTTTCGGATTTTACTTTAAGAGTTTTATCAATTTCTTCGATCATTTCAGACTTGGTTTTATCGTTAGTACCGATAGCCAACTTTTCAGCTATTGAATGAAGTTTTTCATCATTAAATAGGTCGAGATTTTTCTTTTCAACTTTGAAATTTCTCTTTAATTCACGTAATTTCTCAATATTAAACATGTTTTCGTGATCGGCAATTTTATTTTCTCTAGCCCACTGTCTTAAATAATTTAGTTCATTATTGTAAATTTGCTTGTTTTTTTCATGACTTTTAGAATTATAATGGCGATCATAGTTTTTTCTTAAAATTTCTATTTTGCAGAACGGACATGATATTTTATCGTGCTCCATTTAGATAGAAAAATTTATTTAACTAAATGGTGCTTGTAAACCAACGATTGCGCCTCTCACGGCGTGATATCACTACGGATATGACGCAGGCGAAGCGATTATCGTGATGGTCGGTCTGTAGTAGCACACCTCGACTGTCATTGAAGATTTTTCCTTTATTCGTAGCAGATTTGACAACATTTTACAAAGCACAGCTTAAGAAAGTAGAAGCAAACAGCTGTAGATTTGGTTAATTTTTCATTCCACAGAGTAGATAGTAATGTACCGATCGCTTTTGGAGACGAACGACTGTAGATTCGGTTAATTTTTCATTGAGATTTGCTGTGTTATTTCTCAGCTTCCTTTATGGTACATTGAACAGTATTTTACATTGCTTTTCGGTTGGCTCCGAAAGTGCGCCAGGAACCCCATATTATTATCTACTTATATATATATATATATATATATATATATATATATATATACATATATATATGTATATACATATATATATATATATACATATATATATGTATATACATATATATATATATATTATATATGTATATACATATATATAGTATATTGTGAGGTGTTTCGGTATAATCCCGTATTATATCGTCTGCCCTATTAGTTGCAGTCGTGCTGGGTTCTATTTCAGGGTTGTGGTATCGCCTTATATTTTTATCTTACCCCCGCCTTCATCGTACGCTGGTAGAGATCGAGATTATAAGCAAGTAAGTGAACAGAAAAACTCAGACTGTCGTTCAGAGCGAATTCAGTTATTCGCATTCTTCAATGGAACAATATCATCGCCGTTTTCTGTTCTATATCTCGCGATTTCACGTAAATAATTGTTGATTAGAACTGTCAATGCCCCGTTCTGAAATATGACGTTTAGAATTAAATTCTGTCGTAAAGACTATTCAGCAATAATTCGTGCGTGGGAGAAAAACAGATGTTTAATATCGGTGGTCCGCGAGATCTTCTATTCCACACCCGTTGACTCCAACCGGTCTTTGTATCGTCTGCTAGTTTCTTCAGTCTCTGTTGTTGTGCTGTGTTAATCTGAGGTTATGTTTTGACTTTACAAATATCAAAATAAAATATTAAATATATTAAACCAAACAAATTCATTTCAAAAAACATTCTAAACCCTCCAGAGATAAGTAATAGTTACTGGAATACACTCAAATTTCATATTCATTTCAGATTTAAATTCTGTATTTTAGGAACTTGAAGTCGGAGAGTGAAAAAGTCATAAGAAAACGTAAAGTAACTCGAGTTTCTCTCCTAAATTTAATTATACTGGGTTGAATAGCTTCAACGATGTCAGTAACACATTAACTATTTTAGTGTAAAGAAAATTAACCTAGTGTAAAGTAGCTATAAATACGAACTTCTTAGCTTTATTACTTGTTATTACGCACTTATGACATACAAATAATGTTTTTAAACGGAAATAGGCATATTAAATGTACATATTATTGCAGTATCAGGGCTAACATCATCATATGTTATGCGAGTTCGCTGATGGCTCTTATGTATACATAAATATTTGTGCGAATATGAGCACTTCTAGTTCAAATGAATTTAATTGAATTTTATATATATATATATATGCAGTCAAAAGGTCTGTCAAAAAAATTTTGGTTTTTTAAGTTGGTATCATTAATAGATTTTTCTATGCTTTGATAAATCATTCAGTCAGTCATGCAGCGAGTCAGTTATAACACCTCTTATATATATATATATATATATATATATATATATATATATATATATATATATATATAAAAGTCCTACAGTGTGAGGTGACCCGTGCATGACGCAGAGGTTGTGCGTCGCGAACGGAGTCCTTGGGGGTTGGGCGCCCCCCCTAGCGTAAATATCTTTTGACTGACGTAACTGTAATTTATAAACTGAAAGAATATATACAGTTATATATCAAAACAGGTATAACAGTAATACTACAAATATTAGTATACTTCTGTCACAGTTATATTCTGAAGATATTAATGTTCATTTTTTTGTAGTAAAATAGAATGGTCATTATCTTAATACTTTTGACAATTTCTGTAGTTTATAAAGATGTATGCGTTGAATGCTTGAATACTAAACAGAAAAAACACAGTTGCCTACAAAGACATATTTTTATAATACAAAATATTTTTGTAATGTTCCAAATACATACATATTTTTACTGTGATTTTATAGTTCCATAACAATAATATTTCCTTATAGATCCATAACACGAATTATTCCCATTTAAATGCGTTAAAAATAACTTTCCTTACAAGTAGGTTTTATAGTTTACTTTTATGAAATCATGTGAAGTAATTGTAATGTGTTAAAATAAAAAACATGAGTTCTATTAGTTTTATTCCATATATAAAGCGTATCTCTAAATAGTTTAGGCCATTATTGTATGCCCTAACTTTTACAATTAATAATTTAAATGTTATTATTCATTAATTTTAGTTGTAGTAAGTTAATATTATTTTTATATTCTAAGTTACATCAAATTGTTGACATATTGAACAATTTAATATGCACCTAAAGAACAAATTATTAACCTATAATAGATTTAAAGGTAATAATTTATTTATTTATTTATTTATTTCCAACGGACATACTCCATTTTTACATTCAAGATCCATAATTCAAGATCAATAATTACAACTTAACCTAAACCAAAAACTTACCTCAACAAAAACATGTGAATGACTGAAAGGAAATATTACATAATACTCTAATGCAAGGCATGATATATGCTAGAATAAAAACGTATTTAAATGTTTTAAAAACTATAACAATACCATAATGAAAGAACGCAACAATAAATAAACTATAACAATAGAAATAACATAATAACAGAAATAACTTAATAACAGTAACAACAGAAAAAACATAATAAACTATAAAATAATATAACAGGGATATTCGTAACAGTGTTTCAAAACAGCAGACAGTAAAAATAACAATGGTAAATAGACAAACTATGACATACAATAAACCGAGAAAATGAACAAACATAGACATTAAGTGGAGGCATTTACGTTGGCAGCACTGCACCTTTCACTTTCCACTTCAATGATCTCACGCCATCATGGAACAGGTCGACAGTTATAGGCAGGTTGTTGCCGGCCCTCTGCAGGCGAGCCACCGTGCTGTTTGCTGCATAGTTTGTGCCATAGTGTTGCCTGATGAAGAGGTCATTGGAACGAGTGCTGGATGGTGTCTTGAAATTGAGGAGTTGAAGGACGTCCGGGCAAACCATCTCACCGTTCACCAACTTATGAAGAACCACTAAGTCGGCTACAGTCCTGCGAGTATCAAGATGTTCCAGTTTAAGTCTGGCGTACATATCATCAATTGGTACTTGTTGGTATTGGTATCCATTTCTGACACCCGCCAAACGGATGAAACGACGCTGAACTCGTTCAAGATCATCACAAAGGTACTTTTGGTGTGGATTCCAAACAGTCGATCCATATTCCAGAATCTGGCGTACCAGGGCACAGTATATTGTCCTCAGGGCTACCATATTTGTTATATGTTTAGAAAAACGGGAGATAAAACCAAGCATTCTGTTTGCCTTCGAGCAAATATTATGAACGTGAGCCTCAGGGCTAAAATTCTGTGTCAGAGTAATTCCCAAATCTCTCACTTCATTTACTCTAGCGATGGTTTCTCCTTGCAACAAGTAATTGTATATTATAGGCGAAGTGCAACGGTAAAATGATATGGCTTGACATTTCTTGGCGTTTAGTGACATTTTGTTTATTAAGCACCATTGTTTATTAAGCATAATAAAGGGATTAGGGTTTATTTCCAGGAAATCTTATTCGGCCCTGCAGACAATTAGATGAACATAAATTTTCTTTGTTCTGTTGCGCAAATAATAGTAAACAGTTATGTACAAAGTCTATTCAACTCTTAATATCACAATGTATTTAGGACAATGCTGTAGTTAACTACAATTTAAATCATGTGATTAGTCAAGTTGGCTAAGTAATAAGATACATTTGCTTATAACCTATAAAACACTTTGGAAATTATTTGGGGTATATTAAGACACAACTACCTTCAAAGTAAATTTAGAGGAAGTTACATGCTGTGTTTCCCCATTCCAGACTGTCCAGTTTAACACATACAAATGTCAGCTCAGGTCGATGTGTTTTGCTACAGAACACTACACCATATGTCAGGCTAAATGTCTGCTAAAGGTTGTAGGATAGTAGATCATAGCCTTTCTTCTCAAAGGAATGAAACATTCACTAGCACTCAAACATTTAGAAAGCTCATTATCTTTAATTTTATGAGATGAATTTTAGGCAAAATAATGAACGTCATTTAATAATTTAGTTTAAATTACCAAATCATAACTAACGCTCTTGAATAACAACACATAGTACATAAATATTTTATGACTTTTTTTACAGTAAGATGAAATTTGTAAGGATACGTTTAATTGTATGATTTGGTTTAATTTTGTTGGTAATACATCGTTTTGAAGTACAAAATAAAACTATGATCATTTAGTCATAATTAGGAACTACATAACGTGTATTAAATAATATATTGAGTAGTTTATTTTAAAATAAAAATTAATGCAACATGGTGACTTTTTAAACAAATCCCTTTAGGATTAAATAATAAATTGCATTAAAAATATTCAAAATGTTTTAGTAAAAAAAAACTAATATAACGGGTTCTAACTTTAATCGGCTTTTCAATCTTTCCTTAACCACAATACGGTTTTAAAATGTTCATGTACGTAAATCGATACGTATTGTTTATTTATATAAATTTATTTAATAAGTTTAGAGAATTAAAGTATTTAAAATACATTAAAGTGTTTGAAATGCGGGTTAATACTAAATAAAGTAATAATGTGACTACAATGATGATTAATTGTAAGGATATACGTCATTAAAACATTAAAATTTTAGAAATTATTTGTCTTATATCATGAAAATACTAAGGTCTTTAACTATTATTTTCTGTATAAATATTATTGAAATTCCTACAAACTTAACCACTTGTGGCTTCTTAATATCGAAACCTATTAATGATTATAATTGAGTAAATAGTAAATATTTGATTAAGATACTCCAGTTTTACTGAAAAACATTGTTTTTTCTATTTTTATTTCTTGAGGAACACACACACACACATACACACACACAAACGCACATATATATATTACTATGTAGTGTATATATATATTTTGTAGACAAGTGACTTATTGCACATCCATTCTTGGAACACAAGGGTGTAAAGAACTCTGAATGAGGTTTCACCATTTTAGTCCCAGAGGAACAGATCCAATTGAATTGTGTTTCGCTCATCAATATTCATCGAATATTAGTGAAGCGACCAAATACATTAGTATTTTGATTCTAAATAACTGCAATATTCAAAAGAATTATAGTAAATTTTTCCCATACAAACTCCATAAAAATAAAATAATATTATATTTCATATATTTGATATTTTATGATCAGTTTAAAATATTTTGCTTGTTTCATTGTAGAGATATTCTGCGTAAAGGTAGAAAACAGACAAAGTTTGAATTTGACACAAATTTTACGCATCTGAGAAATCACTCTTATAGAAATTAAGTTACATGCACAATTCAATGTTATATGAAATCTATCTCACTATAACTTGCTAAACGATACATTTAGATTTTACCATTACATTGGATTTCATATCAGTGTTTAAATAATGAAAATTATACAAATACAATAACTATAATATGTGTTGATAAAGTAAGACTACATGTGTAAATATGTCATATGTTTGAATCTATTATAAGTAGAATTTGTAAAACATTTATTTACTCTGTTACTTTCCTGTTGCAATCTTAGTTACCCATAAGATCAATGTACAAATATTGCCTAAGTGACTGATTGAAATATAGATAGTGATTTAAATGTGTATCCTAATGCAGTTTATCATGTTGATTGTTGTAAGACAACGGGTTGAATAATGCAGTTTAACCACATTCGTAATAATAACTACGTAACGCGAATGTTGAGTTCAGCTCCATTAGGCTACGCATAATTACAAAATAACTATCGTCAAAATACATAACAATTAATTAATTATCTCTACATTAGATATCCTTGACAGTTTTTAATAAACAGCATGGGTCAATGTATTCTGTTAAATAATTTACAAGGCTTTTTAGGATGACCTTTTAACGAATCTAATGCTTAAAATTTATACTTGACAATGGATGATTGTGAAGGTATCAAAGCGGAACAGTTTATTTTAGTAATTGACTGAATGCGAAGGTCAATTCAATTGAGTTTACGAAGCTTCGGTTGATGTTACTAATAATCAATGATAAAGAACAAACCGAAAAGTTAACCCATATAAAAGGCGAATTTAATAAATTAATGAGAAATCGTATGGAATTTCTAATTCTTCAAGAATTAGCCATAAAAATACCAATTTCCTGACTCACCACAACCTTGTTCCTGAAGATCATGATTTACTATGGACTAACCTTAGCTGATTTACTAGAGTCAGAAGTTAGTTTTCTGTTCTCGGTTATTGCGTGCAAACGTAACTTCAGTTTGATAATCATTTTTGCTTCTCTTATTGATTAATTGTGTATTAAATATGGATTAGCAAAACAACTTAAACGCTATATTTTACTTTTATGTTAGGTTAGTTATCTGCCTGAGAAAAATGTTACATTTCAGATTTTAAAACGTATTGCTACTATTTTTACCAATGATAGATTTCAAATTTTAAAATCTACAGCTGTTACATATGGCATATAGTATGGGGTGGTTCTTTTATCAATGTTTATTAAACAGAAGCTGAAGGATAATAAAATGAAATATACTATACATGTGCAATGGATATTTACTTCATGTTATGTTGATTACTCAAAATGTTTTGTTAGGAAAGTTTCTTAACAAAGTTACAAGTTTTCTTTAAACAAACTATAACCGCCTCACTAAACCGGTTGGTGAATATGAGTGGATTTGTTATAGTTCGAAGAATTTTTAAAAACCTTGTGTTTGTCAATATTTCTCTTTACCACAACAATCTTTTAACAAGCATTAGAGGTAACATAATATAATATATTTTTATGCATTAGAGTATTTACTACAGTAAAATAATCTTTTACTTGAAGCTTTGTGCTCATTTTATGAGGAATCATAAAACCTTCAATAAATGATATATTCATTTTTAGTATAATCCAGAACCATTTGGATTAGAGTTGCCGCTCATCGTCTTGGATTACTTCATTTGTAGATACAGGTGCTGGATTTAGAGATACTATTTGTATTCAACAGCCACAAATGAGAAAGGAGGGGTTTGATCTTATCTTCCTTTTCACCTGGCCAAACACATTCTGGACGAACCAGTTGTCTGGTATTCTATTTTTATTGCAAATTATTATATTTCTTGAAATTTATTTGCCTATTGTAACTATTCATGTTGTATCATAACGTACATAATGATTATTAGAGCATTAACACAAATTATAAAGTTATGTGTCGGTATGTGCTACATTTAGTTCGTAACTAATGAAGAAGAAAATAAGAACGCCAGAATTAGCATTCTGTCCTTAAATCTAAGGACAAAATGGTAAAAAAGAAGGGTGACACACTATTAAAATTGTATTCATGCCGACCGGCTGAAAAATGGAATGTATTTTTGAGATCAGTAAAGAAAACCATTAAATTACGAACGTCTGGAGTTTAAGTTATCCTTTTGTGGCTATGTTTGAATTGAAAAACCAAATATAACATTCACCCGATTTCCTGAACACATCTGTCACATGCAGTCACAGGTAATATCAGCTATGGCACACGACCACACACAAACACAAAATTATACACATGTTCAAAACAGGAAATGTAATAAAACCCTACATAAAAAGCTTTGAAAAATGTTTACTATTATACAAGAACCATAACAGAAATCTTCGAAATAGTATAGAAGGTGTATAATACCTTAATCGACGAAGATTTTAGACGATTACCGCAAACCAAGCAATTCTTTTTTATATCTAACTTTAGGACGACACAAATTCCTGCAATTCTCAGAAATGCTTAAAATATTTTGTAAATATTGTCAAAAAAGTAACGAACTTATAGGACTGTGATTAAAACTTCTTTGTGTTAAAACAAATTGCCTCATTTAAATACCGTAAGAATGAAATACCCCGAATTAACATGCATCAAACAAGCACCGTTACTGGAAGTAGTGTTTAAGTGTTGCCATTATTGTAGGGCCAGTAAATATCAGGACATACAAGAAATGTTTGAATAGACCTCGTAAGTGAAGAAAATGATACAGAGATTACCAAGTGGACTGTTTGAAATATTAACAACTTAGAATATCTCAATATCCCTTTTGAACAAGGCACGGACTCATATTATTACTGGTCTCTTAAAACAACGAAATGTCTTAAAACTGCATTAAATTATTTTCTCTCTGATAGTCTGTTCACAGTACGTCAGCAGATTAAAGTTAACTACAAACTTTAACTAGTGCATGCAACTACCGTGAAACCTATTACGCGAAACATATTGTGGTGTGCAATTGATATTTAATATATACATAAGCATAAATACTACTGATTTTAATATGCAAAATGTTTCTTATATTTAATTTTATTAGGGAATTGAGAGAGTAATTAATATTGGTTATTCATTACTATCCTCAAAGGTGTTTGTCTATTCTGCAGAGATTTACGTAAAACAATTATGCTTTCATGACTTAAGTTTTAATTTCAATAGACATACCTTGTTTTCTACCACGGAACTGTTTACCATACACATTGGTAATTTAATAAAACAATTTTAATTTGTACTAGACTGCTTCTTACCAATATTGGTTATGGTATAAATTACTACAGTATTTTTTTCTCTGTTGATTGCAAACTATTATTTTCCTAAATATGCCTTGTTTAAATACTAAACTGCCGACAAATTAGTCCTGGGAAGAAATATTTATTAATTAATTCCGGATTTCTGCGTAGAAAATTCACTTGAATGTTGTTTAAGTTTAGTTTCAATAGTTTACTGAGTTCTAAGTTTAATAACATTTTTGTTATTGGATTGCTAAACTATTAAATAACAATATTGTACTTTGTAAGTTATACTATTGTGACCTTATTATTATTATTTTAAAAAATTATCAAATCTGTCGTCCAAATCACAAAACAATTACACAAACTTAATATTCTGATAGTTATTTTGAAACAATGGGGTATTGGAGTAGTAAATCAAGATAAGCCACATCACTCAGTATTGCTAAAATAAATGGCATCATGAAAATACTTAGAAGACTTACACTTAAGCCAGTTTGATGTATGACCCTCAATACGTTTTATGGTTCGACGTTAAGCCGAGTGAAAGTAAAGGTGAAGTCGTAAGTCTCAATAAATTCCTTGAGATACCGCGCATATTTTATTCCCTATGCAAACTTTCTCAGTTCAACTTAAGGAAATGGAGGGTTAAGACATTTTCATCCAAGCAGATTATTCTGGTAAAAAATCTATTAAGATTAAAATTACAGATTTAAGATTAAGATTAAAATTTTTAATTTGTAAATGTGTTCTTTCTCCAAAAATGTAACTGACTTGGCTATCCCAAAACTGACTATTGATTGAATATTTTATGCCAAAAAAGAATATATTGATATGTTCAACAAATACATCTTTAAATCTAATTAATACTAATTCTATATATTTTTATTATTATAATTATTTTACGGAACTACAGAATTGTATAACGCCGATTTGAGTATAGACGTTTTATGAACTAATCAATCCCAAATGAGACATCGCAAAGAGGACGAGAGATAAATATATGACATATAATTATCTCTAACGATCTTAAATCATCTGTTTATCCACAGGATTATCAGCCTGTGTAGACTATATTTATAATTGAATACAACTGTATTAATATTAATGTAATTTTCATATAAATTTCAATATGTCAAGGTAACTTGGCATTAAGAAATTTAAGGAATTATAAGTTTAATTTTAATTAAATTTTTATTTGTGGCCAGTTCAGGAGGTAAATTAAATGCGTTTTAGTTTATTTTAAAAACCTTATTAGCTGCTCTAAAGGACCTTTTTAAAAATAAAACCCTAAGCAAAAACTCAATATTTTATGATTAGGATTTTTTTTATTCCAGGTTTCTTCTTGCTTTAACTATACTGTTGTATTTGTGACTAATCGGTTATGTTTTATTGTTTAAATTACAAACGATAAGATCGATAATTAAGTGTAAAATAAGCCTTAGATGTTATTTAACTAATAATTAAACTACTAAATTTTTACTGTACGAAATGTATACATTGTTACATAAAATATTTCAAATAATAATGTTATTACACGAGTAGGGATAATGGTGAAAGGATATAACGAATAAATATTTTCATTAATGCAGTTGATTTCATTTAATTAATTTATTTATTTATATACGGTATACACCATTTTACAGACAAATGTGAAATACATGCTAAGCTATGACTATCACAGTACAGGAAAGAAACTTAGTATGTTTGGTAAAGCAAGCAAGAAATGTCAAACTGGTTTGGCATACTACTGCACCAATCACATTACAGATCGAAAAACGAGACTGATTCGTAGGAGATATTTCACCCACAACATTGAAATTAGAGCGTTCCAAGACAATCAGCTTTCTTTGAATACTTCGTTTATAGCATTTGTTACTCGCTTTGAGGGAGTAAATCTATGAATGTATCTTTGTCAGCAAATATAATATCTCTTTTATGCTACAAATACTAAGTTTGATTCATATGGTTTAAAACAAATAAATGTTGCTGTAAGGTGAATGTGGACTTTTTGAATAAGATCGACTGATGTATTAGCAATTGTTTATCGAGATCGCATGGGATAACACACAATAATATTTTTACGCAGTGTAATTTGTGATAAATGAAGTAGAAGCATTTATAGATATAAAAACTTTAATTGCATTATAAAGCATAAGAATAATTTAGAGTTTTCTTACTATTCTGCAACTAAATATAAATTTATCCATGAATTTAAAATACATAACTGTATACCGATGTGGTGTACACTTTTAAATGCTACAGTGTAAAACACCACCAGTGTGTACTATTGGTGTTTTTTTCTATTCGTATAAATCATGATGAAATGGGTCCTTGGTTATTCATTTGTTTTAATACGTATACAATTTACAGTTCTATTAATCTATCAGGGAAAACTCCATCATATCAGTAAGTACTAAAGAACATTTTCCAGAGGTCTAGCCTCCCACCAACTATCTATGGTCCATAAAAAGTAACACCATGGCGTAAAATTGGCTTGTGAACATAAATAGAACTTTTTAAATATTGTTTTATCTTCTAAAGAACTTTGTATAAAGTGCGGAAAAATACAGAAAGGAAATAGAACTCATACAATCACTTATAACCACATATAAAGACTCACAGAAGAGTGAAATCTGTATGCCTTTTCATACTGATTCTTACAACACGCTTAGTATATTTCTAGAAAATTCTGAAGATTCTAAGCGTCATTTTTGTGATATTCTAATTACTACTGCAACAAAATTTTTGAAACTTACTGTAAATAAATATAAGAACGTTGTTTGGATGTTTTATTTATCAAGAATTTAGGAGTACATTAGCCGAAGTTATGTGATGTGAAACCATTTCCGCTGCTTATGTGGAACATATTATCAGATTTTATTATATTCTGTTTATTTTCACTCCCTCATAGATAACCAATGTTCAAGAGATCAATTAAATGGATCGTACAACAAGTTCTTTGTACAATAAGTATCCATACATTTTCTAATTATTTTGAACAATCATTGTTTGTAACAGTTACATTTCTCTTAAACCTGTTAAATTTTAAACCAACTCTAGGATTCCAATTGACATTTATAAAAAATGTTTTAAGAGAACAATAAATTGTAATAATGATCAAGTCGTTTGTCCAAAATATTAATGATCCGTAAAAGATACAAAGACTTTTCTATTAATTACTGGCGTCACAGAGCTTTATGTAGCAAACTACATAAACTTAGTGATATGTGGCGCAGTAAACCTGTGGTGGTAAAACGACGGCATTTTACTCAGTGCTGGACATTTTATTTGCTTCCTGATGTTCTGAAATAAACAAAATTAAGATTATGCTTTGTGTATATGTACGTACTCACAGTGTGATCTTATTTTACTGTAATCGTTTACATGAAATAGCAATAAGGACCTCATTTATTAAACATTTATAAACATTGTTTTTAAAAGGGTGAATTTTTTATAATCACTAAGAAATAGAGCTTTTAAGGCAGGTGCATTTACTATGGATGTATGCTAATAGTTTTTAGTTACTTATATTGAGAATCTTCTAAAGCGCTTGTAAATATTCTTTACGCTATGTTTACCACTAACCACTCGCGATAACGCTGGCACAAGTAGAACAATTCTTAAATAAAACAAATGGTATAATAAAACAGCTTTATAAGGATTGTCCGTCAAATCACATTGCATGCAAGAGGCTTCACTGAATTTGCATTCAAAACTTCATGTCTATAGCTCGTTTTATTTCTGAAGTATGAGTATCACCCTGAGTTATAGGTTTTTCTAATGTGCACTCAAATCAAACAAATAAACATTTATATTGCCAAACCATTAAACTCTATGTTGTATACAAGAAAAAAGTCTGATACATTACAGTAATCTAAACACAAACGCGTTTCTGTCATAGGTAAGAATGTCGTTCCACTAATTTCTCGTTGTCATCATGATTACCTAAAAATCGCATACCTATCGATGTTACCTGTGTCATGTAAGATCTATAGTGTATAGGTAAGTTTACATTTTACCAGCTTCTTCTTATTGGAAACGAAATGCTTAATTTATGATCAAATTCTCCAATAATTGAGAAATGTTCCAATTTTTTTTGTGAGGCATTTCGTTTTCAATGAACACATCATCAAACCCACACAGCTCTGGTAAGTTAGTAAAAAAAACGAAACCAGTACATCTTTGCCTAAGCTTAACCAATAACAAAGTCAGACAACGCTAGATCACCTGTCGCGTATCAAGTTTCGGTAAAGTTGCTAAAAATTTCCAAATTCCCATTTCATTTCATTCTCAAGATGTTCTGTGGAACAGAAAGACCAACAGACTAAAGTTCAATTTTGCCAACCTGAGTAAATTATAGGCTTCCGTAAAAGCAGTTGTTTTCATTGCTGTATGTTTAAATACACGGATGATGACTTATTTCTTACAGGAGATTTAACCATTATAAATATCTTATTTGTTTACACCCCATAATACCACAAAACACAAAGGGATTTTGAACGAGAAATTAAGAAGTGGGCAGCCTCCGATGGAAATGTGTAAATATCGATTAAAACAAGATAGTTTAATAACCATATCTTAGCTAATTTCCACTACTTAATTAAAGAATGGTCACGAATGAATCATTTTGAGGAAGCGAAACTGGCACGGTTAAATAACGGATAGTAATATTTAAAACGATAAACAACTTCAAAAACTTACAATGCATTGTGCATTAGAAATTGTATCATCAATTTTATCTCGTACATTTATACTTATAATTATATCAAAACTAAAATTTAATGTAACGTATGTCTTAACTGTAATATGCCTTATTTTAACGTTTGAAACTATTTTCGTCAGTATCAAATATTAGATGAATACAGTAAACAGCTAAATAAACGTGATTTAGATTCAAAATACCTTTAAACTTTATTCAATTTATTGTAGGATTAGTCATGCTCACAGAAGTTATGGTATTTTTTAACACAAATTCTCAAGAATATAATTGTACTACGATAAAAATTTTAATATTACAATAAGAGTTATAACTATGTTAAAAAATAACACGGTAAATATCTAAAGAAGACTATTTTCTATCGATGTATGAAAACGTGAGATAAGTATGTCGCAAGTCTGGCATAAGAACGCAAGCGACAGAACAAGTAACATTTCTCCCTGATCCTGTTCCATGGACTGGAAGTTATAGTTCAACATCATTGTGTCTAACCCCAGGATATTCGGAAAAACTTGCTTGTAAGCATTCTACTGTCTTTTATTCAATATTGAAAATAGTTTTGTACAATGACATCAAGAATGGTGCGTTTAAACCTACCCTTCAAATTGTATATTTATAACATTTAAGTGTTTAGTTTAATAGAATAATAGTACAAATTTATATTCACCATATTTATTTTAACGTAAAAAAACCGTATCATACTTTAGCCATCGCAATATTATCCAAGGAAAAATTAATTTTTGAGAAGGCGTATTACCTACCATTCTAGTTAATGCCTTAGAAACTGTTTATTTTCTATCTATTTCATGTGTAACATGAACTATTGTAATAACTTATGTGCACCTTATATTCGGTCAATAGGTTTGAATGAAGAATGACGAACAAAAAGTTCATACGAATAGAATACTTAATGTATAGAAAACCTTAGCAGATATAAAATTTCAATTCCATCTTATTTATTTGTTTCTGTTGAATTTATTTGTCTATATACGTGAATACTACCTGTAATTCTTATCCAAAATTACACGTATCACTACTGCAGTATGTTTCAAATAAATATATATTTTTAAAGTAATTAATCTGTAGGACATTATACATTTAAACAATATTCAAAAGAGTAATGAATCAAAACATGTTTACTAAAAACCGTTAGAATTTATTTAATACGTAACTTGTATAACTTACCTTAACTTATTTTTTGTGTTTTACTATCCACAAACCTATTTGATGTCAACTGAGGAAATATCAGTACTAAGGGCAGATAATAAAACAAACCAATGTGTGTGACATAAAATCAAGTGGCATAAGTATTTTTCCTGAGATTATCACCTAGACCTCTATGTATTTTGATGCAAGTACTATCACTTACATATCATGTACGTACTTATTGGTACATGTTGGCTTTAGGTATAATTTTGGTAAAGAAAAATTTAGTTTTACAAGACGCTTTCATGATTGCACTATATTTTAATTTACCTTAAAATGATATTAAATCAAATATTAGTGCTATATAACAAAGTTATTATTGAAAAATACTTAAGAATAAGTGCTCAGATAAATTATGTTATTTACAGTGCATCTGTTGTTATTGATATACAGCCATTAGATAATCTTAAATCTTTAAAGGAAAACGTTTTAATTGAGATAGCATTAACGAGCAAATATACTTCCACATGAAAAATATTGTTCATATAAACCGACATATTCATGGACAATCGCTTCCACCCTCCATTTATCAAGTAAAGGATCATAAATCACGAAAGACAAGAGCCGCTGATTAGTGCCGAACGCTACAAATGTACTCACATCTGCAACATTTAATGTTCCCTGGCACAATAACTTTGGTTAAAACTGTTTTAAATGTAATATTGTAAATATACAAAACATTAACATACTGTTTTCACTACTCTAACTTTTACGATAAAAACTGAATTATTAAATGTATACGAGTGTGTTAAAGACGGCAGGATTACATCTTTGGTGAGAGATGTATTTAAGACTTAAAATTTATACATAATTGTATAGCTGAATATGTTACTTGTTATTGTACTCAGTTTGTTTCAAAATTTATTTAATCTGCGATTTTTTCGTTACCATTATGGTTACACACAAGAAAATGTTCGTAAACGCTCAGCCAAATTCCATGGAGGGATAAGCACCACTATGGAACTTGGTGTTGTTTATATCAATAAATTGTTTTATAAAAGGCTTCGTGCAAAACTAAGTTTTTTCGTTCACAAGACATCTTTTGGAAAGAAAAACGGATATACAGACAGACGGTAATTTCATTTCAGCCTCTTGAGCGTTAGGTTTCGTTGATACGCAGGCAACAATCTTACTTAAGATAATTGCATGAAAGTTTTAAGCATGAATATAAAATCTTAGAACTGATTTTAAAAAACTAAGTTCCTGAATCTTTTTGTGATAATATAATTATGATAATACCTTTTATTACGTATTACTTGTAAAATGTTCCAAAATAGTTTAAATGTATTTTTAACTCTTTTCATTTATATATTATTTATAATATTTGTAGTGTCTTGGTTATATTTTCATAATTTGGCTATACATCAACGTTGCAAACAATGTCTTAATTATGTGTGAGTAATAAATATACTAGCATTCTAATTTCAAATTAGATATTCATGTTTTAACGACCCTCCTAAAATACATCAGGATTAAATAATAAATAATTTGATACACAATTTTAAATTGACTGCATTTTAATATTATTCATTTTCATTTCTAAATAAATTGTTTGAAATGTTATTTAGTAATTTTTGTTTGCTTTTCACAATATGCTGTTATTAATTAAATTTTTGCGAGCGGTCTAACTACCGATCAACTTATAAAATCTTAAATCGTAAACAAACATTAAAATCTTACTTATTATTATACTATACTTACAAAATCCCATAGAATATCTCATTTTCCAGTTTTAACATTCATTTTCAGTAAATACTTTCAATGAAAGGGAATGAGAAATTCACCGAAAGTCTAAAAGGATTAAAATCCTCGTGGCGTGTGCTTAATACAGCGGGAAGCATTCATGAATATGGACAAGGACCTCTTTACACTTCAGTTAGTTCAAGGAGAGAACACCAAAGCAGGAAATTTCTTAGCTTCTATTGGTTACTGGGTTATAGTTGATTAAACTTGGTAAAATAGAATCATTTCTTTATATTTATTTACTTTGCAGTATAAGGAATTTTCCATTAATACCGTTTTTCAAACGTATTACCCAATTTTTATAATAAATACATTCTGACTGTTTAATTCTAAAAATACTTTAACTTAAAATATATATAAGTTGGCGTTTCAAAATTATATAATCAACCAAAAAGTTATGTCATTGATTTCATCATTCATATTGATTTAAACTAAATAAATATACTAAAAAAAGATTCAACAAATATTTTTTCTACAAAATGTAGTTGAATTAGTTGATGAATTGTATCTCAGATAGAACAACGTAATGGGACACAACATGATAGGAAAAAAACGTAATGGGCACCTTAAAAAGATGAAAATTAATGATAAGATAAAGTAACCAAAATAGTGGTTACGTTACGCATGGTACTCTTAGGAAGAAGTGTTATTGCTGTAAATAATATAACAATAATTTTTAAAGTTTTAAAGTTAGTTATGATATATTCAGTTTTATAATCTTATTATTTTTAATTGAGCTCAGTATTATCATTAAGACTTTTTAATAAACAGTATTTATAGATATTTAGTAAATTTGTACTTAATGGGCTGGACTTATATTGAAATTAAAATTGTAATCCGAATTAAAATTATGATTGAATCAAAGTGATGTTTGGTGCTCTTATAATACGTTTTATTGCTTAGTTTACAATTGTCTTAATATTAAGAAGCAAAATACAGATTTTAAACATTTACCGAACAAAACGTTATTTTTATTACGTAGAATAGAAGACATAGAAATAATCTCCAGCCATCTACTGAACTTCTCTAGATGAATTGCTGCAACATTCAGCTCCAAGATTATGACTGCCAATGTAACCCCTGGATTCCTTAAATGCCATTCCTTAGCAGCCCTCTCTCCAATCAATTACTGCTCATACTACACAAATCTTGAACTAATTTTTTATATTCAATAACCAAAAACAAACATTAAATGCATGAGAATAAACTTTCTTACGATTGGAATTTTGACCTTACAATTCTTATTAAATAATGAGATTATAATGAGGAAAAAAGGGATTTTCGGATCTTCCAAGGAATGTGGTAGTGCAGATATAATATCCAAATGCAGGTGATTTTGTTAGCTAAATGAAACTATAGATGATTATTCTTGTAGGAAGACGATATGTATCGGTAACTACTGTTTTTAAGAATGCGAGGCTTAGAAAAATCTTAACTCAGTTAAGTGATTACAATAAATTGCAATAAAAACTATAAAATAATAAATAAAAAAAATCGTACTTCATAGTTAGCTTTGGCACAAAAGTATATAAAAGAAGCACTTATTAAAATTACATATGTAAATATTAAGTTAAACGATCGTTATTACATTATTTTTTAAGTTGATTTTCTCTTACAGAAGTTCTAGATGGGTATCGAGTAAATAAGGACAAGCTAAAGAAGATAAGAAATTGCAAGGAAACAAAGAATATTTCCTCTGAATACACAAACTCTGACCTGACCTAGATACTGTTATTTATTACCTCTATACCGGATTTTCTGAAAGAAAGTAGATCATTTGTGCCAGCGAGCAAGACACCACATAAAGCAGTTGGCATTGTACATTCTGTCAGCTCCGTAAACAATGGTATCTTGAATAAAGATAATTTATAATATATAAGCATACTACAACTAGTTTTGGACAAAGTGCCAATACCGAAAGTAGTTCCTGTCAGGGATGACAATATATCATTGTATATGATTTCCGCAAACTGTGGATGTGTTATGGCTAAATAGTGCACCATTATTAATCAACAAGGAGAAAAAGGAAAATTTAAAATAAAAGCATTATTGTAATCCCCGTATTTAGTTAATTGTGTACTAAATGTTTCAGATGAACGTTTGACTAGATGCATTTCTCACGTAATTTCTTAGGCTTACGCGACCGGTGTTGCAACTCACATCTCAGATTTCCGTTCCACTTTAACATCTATTGACTGACAATGGCTTTACACAGCGATGCCGAAGTATTTCAAGAATATTGTGTAAGCATTGTTTCAAAGTAGTGTGAACCGGCAAACTTATATTTTAGTTAGTTTTAGCTAGGGCGTATATGTTGTCAAATATAAAATATAATTTTATGGACTCCACTGTTCTCTCAAAAAAACGAGAATGATAAACTTACAAGTTTAAATATATAGTGAACAAATATTTTTTTATGAGTAATAAATAATCTGATATTTTATATGCAATTATAATACGCATGTTTGGGAAACATATAGTAGATTAGGCATGGACAAATTCTTCCGAGGCATTCGAAGATTAC